>NC_051181.1:80952244-81252244 GCF_013339695.2 Rhipicephalus sanguineus | reverse complement strand
GGCGCGAAAACTACAACGTCGTCCAGGTACACCAAACAAGTTTGCCATTTTAGCCCAGCCAGCACTGTATCCATGACACGTTGGAAAGTGGCGGGTGCGGAGCAGAGGCCAAATGGCATAACCTTGAATTGGTAAAGGCCGTCTGGCGTAATGAATGCAGTCTTCTCGCGATCTCTTTCATCTACCTCGATCTGCCAGTAGCCAGTTTTTAGATTCATAGATGAAAAGTACTTTGCATGGCACAGGCGATCCAGTGCGTCGTCTATTCGGGGAAGCGGGTAGACGTCCTTCTTTCTTATTTTGTTGAGCCGGCGATAGTCCACGCAGAATCGTAGGCTACCATTTTTTTTCTGTACCAGCACGACGGGAGAAGACCATGGACTTTTGGACGGCTCGATGATGTCATCTGTGAGCATTTATTTTACCTGTCTGCTGATAGCATCGCGTTCTTTCATAGACACACGGTATGGAGACTGCCGTATGGGTCGTGCTGTTTCGTCCGTAATGCTGCGATGTTTCGCCAGCGCTGTTTGACGGACCTTGGACGATGAAGCGAAACAATACTGGTAGGTGACGAGGAGGGATCGAAGACGACCTTGTTTTGCTTGCGGTAGGGAAGGATTCACATCGAACCAATTATTTGCTGCTCGAGGCTGCTGCTCTTCGAGCGTGACGACGTCAGCGATGTTTGGAACGGTTTGAAATGCTGCCACTATTGTACCTTGGTTGAGGTGACGATATTCGGGCCCAAAGTTTGTAATCAGGACGTTGGCTTTTCCGCCGGAGAGATGGGTGACACCTCCGGCCACAGAAATGTCGTGACTGAGCAGCAAACCATGGCGAGCCTCGACTAAGCCTTCAAGGTCTGTAGAATTGGTGCTACCGACAAGAGCTAGGACACCCGAAAACGGGGGTAGTGTGACCTGGTCATTGCGGATTGCAAGCGAGATGCACGTGGGAGCAGTCGGAACTTCGTCAATGGCGTTGTCGGTTGTGAGGCTAACACTTTGTCCTTCTAGGTCAATTACGGCGTTGTTTGCTTGGAGGAAGTCCAGCCCGAGAATGACGTCACGAGAGCACCGATCTAATACGACAAAGGCAACCGGGTATACGTGGTCTTCAACTGTCACTCTAGCTGTGCATCTTCCTTTTGGTGCCACAAGATGGCCGCCAGCAGTTCTAATTTGTGGACCATCCCACTTTGTGAGGACCTTCTTAAGCTTCGCTGCAAATCCTGCGCTTAGTACGGAAAAATCGGCGCCAGTGTCAACGAGTGCAGTTACGTTCACGTTGTCTACGAGCACTTGTACATCCGAAGAATGTGGCATCACGGTGCAGTTGCGACGTTGTCTGGAGTCACGGCTTCGGCGTAAATCGGTCTTTACGCGCCTCGTCGGCGCATTGCCAACCAACCCGGCGGATGTATCTTGTGCGGCTGTTGCAGATGCGTTTAACGGATCTTCTTGTACCAGGGCCGATGGGCAGCAACCGCACCTCCATCAGTTGCTGTCTTCAGTTTCCCATACTTGGGCTCGGTGACCTACCCCGCGCCGCTCCTACATAGCCAGATCGAGAAGAGCGCTGAAACAAAGGTGATGGCGACCTGTAACGCGAGTTCGGCCTTCCTTCACCTCGAGAGAGATATTATTCAACTTTACGAGGCATCTGACCTTGCCGGGGGCGTGGGGCGTCGATGGGAAACCCTCGAAGGCCTAGGTCACGGTAGAAGAAGCGGCGGTACACGTGGCCGGCTTCGCCACAGTGGAAACAGAGTGGACGGTTGTCAGATGTCCTCCAGACTTAATGCTTTCTCGAGGGAGGCCGTTGGTAACTAACAGGGTGGGTGGGCGGCTGGGGAAGCAGTGGCACTGAGAACTGTGGCCGAGATGATTGCGCCTGGTTACGCAGTACCGACGCGTAGGATAGCTGCGGCGCATTCATGTTGCAAGGAAGCTGATGGTTAGGCAAGGCCGGAGCAGCTTCAAGAATGACTTCCTGGACTTGTTGCCTAATCACATCGCTTAGCGCTGCGACCTGTGGCTGCGATGCCGGGAACAACTTCCTAAGCTCCTCTTGCACAACCGCTCGGATGGTGTCTCGAAGACTATCCGCATTTAATGCATCGCATTCTGAGGCAGAAATTGAAGAGACTTGTGCGGGGCGTCCGTACTGTCTTCTACGCACATCGAGCGTCTTTTCGATGTTTGCTGCCTCTGTAACAAAGTCCTCAACGTTGTTCGGCGGGTTTCGCATCAGCCCAGAAAAAGTTTCCTCTTTTACGCCTCGGAGCAGATATCTGAGCTTTTTCTCCTCTGGCATTGCTGGATCCGCCCTGTTAAAGAGACGCTTCATCTCTTCGAAAAATATTGTCACACTTTCATTTGGGTGCTGGACCCTCGACTGAAGTAGCACTTCAGATCTCTCCTTCCGTACGATGCTAGTGAACGTGCGCAGGAGGCTGCTCTTGAATACGTCCCACGACGTGAATGAGGACTCTTGGTTTTCATACCAAGTGCGCGCAGACCCCTCTAGAGCGAAATACACGTGACGCAGCTTGGGTTCTTCATTCCACTGGTTGTGTGTTGCCACACGCTCGAACTTCTCAAGCCAGTCCTTCGGGTAGTCGCACGGCGCACCATGGAAAGTCGGAGGTTCTCGGGGCTGCTGACGGCTGATTCATTGCAGTTGTTACGGTGCCCGTCTTTTCGTGGGTGTTCTCCGGCAGCAGTCCCTACTCTGGAGGCTGTCCCTTGTTTCGGCGACTTCTTCTCGGCGTTTCTTCGTCGCTGCTTGAATTCTGATCAAGGCTTGAGGACGGAGACTGGAACATACCCAGCACCTCCACCAGATATGTCACGTACGGCAAGTACGTGAAGTCGACGGACGACACAGGAACAAGAAAACGTACTTTATTCGGAGCGAACTTGTGCCTCCCTCAACGAAAAACAAAGATCGCCCAACGGCTTCGCCGCAAGCGTGCCTGTTGTGGCGAGGGACCGTCTACAATAAAGAAGAAAGAATGAATGCCGTGCACTCCCCGCAGCTCGTTTTTAAGACAGTGGCATGAGACCATTCACCGTCCACCTACCGTCTATGGCGGAATTCGATAAGACGTGCACGTCATCATTTAGGACAGCTACCCTGAGCGAATGTGAAAAACGCAAGGAAAAGCGACAGCCCTTATCGCGCGATAAACCGCTGAACGATACGCACGTGGCAATATATATATATATATATATATATATGTATATATATTGCTGTAGCTTGACTTTCAGTTTCCCTGCCACAAGTCCGGCCAAATAACTAGTTTCATCTCTGACGTGCTGACTGCTGCCTTCGTCGACGTCACGACCACGTGACAATATAGACAGTCTCGCCTGCTTTTTGCCGTCGCCATCGCCGCCGTCATGCACCGCATATATATATATATATATATATATATATATATATATATATATATATATATATATATATATATAGGGAGCGGCCAGTCTGGCCCACGTACGTTTTGCCGCTGCCTGAACATCCGTCTGCGCGAGCACCACAGCTTCTTAAAATGTGCTCCGTCGTCAAATTTGGCCGTACATTGCCGTCAGTGTGGTTGCGATCCGCAGTTTGAACTAACCTCCGTTTTATTTCGTCACAAGGTACAATTAACTCGTGAGATAACTGAGGCTTGAATCATCCAGAGGCAAGGCACCTCGTGCGTAAGCCAGCCGTCTGTACACTTACACGATAAGGAACTATCATTCCTTAGTGTAGCGTCCTAATATCGTTTCAGTACCTGATGTCGCGCGTGGAATCGAAAAGAGTGTATGAATTTTTTTGTTTTTCTAAATGAGTGAATCTTTTGTTGTTTTTGGGGTGTGTTCGCCGTCCGACGCATGTGGTATTCTGCGCAATAGTACGAATGGTTGTATTTTTCTTGTTAGTCTAAAGAGTTGTCGTATCATGAGCCGATAGTTGAGATCGTTGTGATTAGTGGTGTATATATTCTTGCGTGTTCCAAAATAAACGTGGTTTGAAGTTAGCGCTTGTGCTGTCTACGTCTCTATCTTTTGTTTCGTGTTTTTGCGCTACCCAGTCGAAGTAATGCAACTTTACCAACCTGCTCAACTTGCCGCACAAATAAATATGGCCTATCGCGAAAAAAAGGAAAATAGTAAAGAAAGAAAAACAAAATAGGTTACGCAGTGTTTAACCCGCATTTCCTCCTAACTCCGCCGTATGATTTCTTCAGACGGCTCCTGAAGGAAAACGCCTACTAAACCTTGTTACGTAGCGCATGCTATATATACAGAAGGAAAAATCACACGCAAGTGACCTATGCCCTGCTGGACGTCCCGATCTTTCGAGAATTTACTTTCAAGTCGCTTACTCAGAGTTTTTTTTATTATTTTCATTTTAGACGTAAATTGAATGGTGGTGTTTTGAAAGTCGGGCAGCAAGCATCGGATGTTTTCCTACAAAACCTTTTTTGGGGCGCCCACCTGTCTGTCCCAATCATGGATATGTGCGCAGCCATGATTTTCCAGCATATCATTTTTTTTTTCAGCTTAAATACAAAGACAAGGCCACGCAGAGAACCAGTGTTGTTGTACTCTCATTTAATTTTCTCCATGTAATAAGGCGCTGTTTACCTTGAATGAGTCGTCCCATATGGCTGGCGCCCATAGAGTTCTCATCCTCAGAAAGCAGGTCAGGAACAGCAAAAAGAAAACACAAACAGCGTCATGCGCTTCGAGCCTGTTAGAAACGAGACGCACGTCCATTCCTGTATCTGTTTATGTAAAACAAGCTGCGGCGAACTGAAGGGAAAGCAAACGAATGTTCACCTAGCGTCCCTGCCTCCCTCACCCAACTATTCAGTGCGCGTGTCTGTCTTATTCGATTCCTACTGACCTTCGAGTTGGAAATACAAATGCGAATACAATGACGAATTGCAACCAACGCAAAAAAAAATTATGCACTAAGTAAACGCACTCATCAGAGCAGGCCTCGGGGCGATTGCCCAACTTGGACCCAGCTTCCGCCTTCGTAGTCTGGAGACCAGTCGCCACGAAACAAACAAAGCTAAATTGGGGTAAAGCGTGGGAAAGCAAACTATCCCTTCCGGCGAATTTCCCAAAATAAGCAAACAAATAAAGGTAAGAAAAAGGTTCAGGAGCTCTTGCCCTATCGGGAAAATGGGGGTAAGATAAGCTATGCGTCTGCGTGTCTTACGTATTTCTTTCTTTCTTTCTTTCTTTCTTTCTTTCTTTCTTTCTTTCTTTCTTTCTTTCTTTCTTTCTTTCTTTCTTTCTTTCTTTCTTTTTTTCTTTCTTTCTTTTTTTCTTTCTTTCTTTCTTTCTTCCTTTCTTTCTTTCTTTCTTTCTTTCTTTCTTTCTTTCTTTCTGTCTTTCTTTCTTTCTTTCTTCTTTCCTTTCGTTCTATCTTTCTTCACTTTCTTTCTTTCTTTCTTTCTTTCTTTCTTTCTTTCTTTCTTTCTTTCTTTCTTTCTTTCTTTCTTTCTTTCTTTCTCTCTCTCTTTCTTTCTCTCGCTCTCTCTTTCTTCATTCCTTTCGTTATCTCTTTCTTCACTTTCTCTCTTTCTTTCTTTCTTTCTTTCTTTCCTTCTTTCTTTCTTTCTCTCTTTATACCGCATTGCACAGTGCTTCCTCCTAACTATTTCCTTCTCCATGCCGGGAATTAGACCGTCGTCCATGATCTAAACAGCGCAACACTTAATTCCTACTGGCAACAACGAAGTTCATGCATTTATATCCAGGCAACAATGAATTGTGGCAACATGAAATGACGCCACCTCGATAAAAAATTCAGTCCGGCAGATCCCACGTAACGTGGGAATCGATGTTATGAGAAGCATGCGCGAGAAAGTGACTGTGGCGTAATTTTTCACATTGAGCGAAACGTGATGAAATGACGCTAGAGAAATGTGCAAATGGCATACGCACACACATGTTGAAGAGTCGCACATGTGTTACATAACCAGCTGTTTACAGTTGCGCAACGATGCCAACGGCTATATGGATGTTATCAACACCAGACGCGGTAAGCTGATATGTAGTGCTTATATTCTTCAATACTATATAGCGCGATTTCGAACAGGACAAAGAAGGAACACAGATGCACAGGACAGGCGCTACTAGAAACCAAGCTTTAGTCAGAATTATTTCTATAGACATATACACAGCCGAGTGGCACACGCAGGCGCACTGCACGTACGCTACAGTCACAGTTGCAGTTGTTACAGTTATGCTTGTACTTGTCCATCATGACGGACAACGCACGCACGTTTCACGAATTCGTGTACATGTGTGGAAGGGGTTCTTGAGGGTTCTTGAACAAGGTGACCATCCCCGTGGTCAGTGAGAACCAGCAGCTGTAGAGGACTTGTTATCCGATCCGTTCGTGATCGTGGCTACGAACGGTCTAATTGTTGTAGGTGCGAGGTATAGTAGAGCTGGTGGAAATCGTGGATGCCTCTTACGAAGAAATGATCTGTGATGCCTCCTGTCCTGGGCCTGGCAACGGGGTCTTGTGATGACCCGCCCACACCCAGGCCGTCTTTGATGCAGTGTAAGAAGCAGGCGTTGTTGGGATCTGATAAATCGATGTTCCAGTCCCCGGTAATGATGAGGGGCAAGGTCTCCTCGGCAGAGTTACTGTGGGAAGCATTGAGCGCGGTTTTTTGCGTAATCCACGTGGTCCACGTTGCGGACCACGTGGACGAGTGGATGGTAGTCGAGCGTCTTCCAGGGGTGTTCTGTCTTCAGCTCCCTGAATTTCTAGCGTCAGCTGTGGTGGTGTAGGTTAGGGTGCTCGGCTGCTGAGCCGAACGTCGCGAGTACGATCCCGGCCACGGGAGTTGGATTTCGATGGGCTCAAAATGATAAAGGCCCGTGTACTGTGCGATGTCAGTGCACGTTAAAGAACACTGGTGAACACTGGTTAAACACTTGTTAATGAACACAGGAACAATGGCGAAAATTTCCGGAGCCCTCCACTACGGCGTCTCTCATAATACTATCTTGGTTTTGGGACGTAAAACCCAACAATTGTTATTATTATCACTTTCCTTGCGTGTCAATGTGTGTGTTGGTGGTTACTGTGTTCATTGGCACTATGTGTCACCTGTGGCACAAAGCCGCATAACATTAACTCTGGCATGCGGGTATGTGCCACACATGACTGAGAGAAAGGGCTTCATGACGTACGCGACAGGTATTTTGCGCTATTCATGTCATGACCAGTGAATCGTGTTCTTCATACACTGATCCTCTTGCTATACGAATTTTGGTATATTACAACCTATCGAGAAGACCAAGAGAGTACCCATTCGTAAGCGACTAGATCATATATAGATACGTAGATAGAAACGGCCAAATTGTCTGAGGTTCGCTAAGAAATGCTTCGCATTTAATATCAGACTGCAGGATCATAAACGGGTGATCGCCGTCAAGCCCACGATCGAGAGAGCATCAGTTATTGGAAGCCGGCGCATACAAATACGCAAAAATACGCGCCAATACGCATAAATACGCGCAAATTGGCTCAAATACGCACACCTGCGCACCTCAGCGTGCCGCATTTCTGTTCACTCGCCGGCGCCGGGTTTTTCGCCGACTACGCCGTCCCCGAAACGTGCGAGTCATAACATGCTTTGCTTGAAAATGCGAAAACAAAGCTCGACGATGATAAAGAAGAGCGTGGGCGTTGGGGAAGCAGACTCGTTGAGTGTGCCACGTAAGCTCATTTATTCCACCATTTGTGGTCGTTCTTGCTGCTTTTGCTGCCTCCTTCAGTACACCATCGGCGTCAGTTTGAACGTAGAATCCTGGACAGGAATTGACATTATTTGACAGAAACACACACAGCTCCCACACACATATATACACAGTTTGTCTGTGTGTGTGTGTGTGTGTGTGTGTGTGTGTGTGTGTGTGTGTGTGTGTGTGTGTGTGTGTGTGTGTGTGTGTGTGTGTGTGTGTGTGTGTGTGTGTGTGCGTGCGTGCATGTGTGTCTGTGAGTGCGTGCGTGCGTGTCTCTGCACCCAACGTGGTTTTGCAGTGCCTCTGGGATCAGCCCATCTTTGATCAAACGACGATGTACTGGAATGACGTCACCATGTGACCCCACGCTGAAGCCACAAATCTTGTCGACCTGTGATGTCATTATGGCGTTTATAGTGACGTCATCACGGGATGATGACTTTTGCGTCACACGTGCTGACGTTGCCGACGCCGACGGTCCCCTTTCGCGTTTGATGAGGCATGCAAGCCTGTTTCATCAGACTTTCAACAGCCGCCGAGAACAGCCCAACGCCTGCCAACTCTTTTGGAGGATGGATGGATGAATGGATAAGCTTTACATTGGTCCCTCGGAACGCGCTCTAGCACGTTGCGGGCCGCTCCCACGTCGGAGCAGAAAGACCAAGTCTCTCTGCTGCGTCGCGGGCCCGTTGGACTGCCCATATCTGTTATTCGAGTCCGGAGCTGGTATAGCAGCCTCCCATTTGGACGGCGGGAATTAAAAAAAAACAGCAAAAGAACATAGCAAGAGAGAAAGATGAAATATATAATCAAATTACAGGAAACGCAGATCAGTTTAAGTAGAGTAGTCGCACGGAAGATATAGAAGACAAAAATTCCCAGGAAGCGGGGGGCCAACTCAATTTCGCAAATAAATGTGAACAGTGCACCATGAGCGGGCCTGGTTGTCGACGAGAAGCATTAGGAAGTGGGCAATCGTCGTTGGCCGTACACTTTAGTACTAGGGAGACTGTATTCCTTAGGCAAGGTTACCACAAATGCGTACAACAAGCACATCGCGCCTTCTTTGGCTTCGACCCCTTGAGAAAAATGACCTCAAGCTGTCTTCGTACGACCCTTTCCTTTGTTGCCGCGAAGAAATGGACGCAAGCGAAACCCGACAGGCACGAAACACAAGAACCCTCCTTTTTTTGCGACCACTCTTTTTGTTTTCCCTGCAGGAGTTCTATGATGCCGTCTAGTCTCAGACTGAGTAGGTGTGTTGCACACGGTTAGAACACTTGCGGGCAATTTTCGAAAGACTGCGCCTACCTGTAGATAAATGGCCTCTTTTCTTTCTACTTGTTTCAGATGGAAAAGAAAACGAAAAACACTTTCACTTTCTCTCTGTTGGCCTATTAGTACATAGCTTTTTCAAACCCTGATTGGAGCGCGACCGTTGCGGTAAATTGAGAGCCTGTTGGAAATTTCGACTACGGGCACAGTGAGTTGCAGTGTCACCTTCTGCGAAACAACATCGTAGAGCTGCACTCATGCTATCGTGGCCAGGTCAAAGTGCGCGCTCAGGCTGGCTAGCAATAAATTTGGGGAGACTTGTGTCGAACATTTTCCAGGGCGCTGTTACTTCCGTGTCGGTATAAAGATACAAAAACACTGGAACAGATATATGATCAATGGTGCCTGTAACTGGGTACTTAAAACAGGACAATGTTGCAGTTTATGTGGCGTAACTAGCAGAACGCCCGGAAAAGACCAAGGAAACAGGGACGCACAATAATCATCTAGGACAATTCATTGTTGTCGTGACGCTATACGGGATAGGTGGGGGTGGGGAGGAATATTGCGCGTCAACGCATATAAGTGACTGAGTTATAAGGTCACAGGCTTAACCCTACCGCTTTGGCAGTTGCTTTTAGCTCTGCTCCTGTACAGATGCTGAAGTTATTCTCGCTACGACTGTTGTAATTGGTGTCGTAACTTTTGTTAGTGCGAGTGCGGCTGACCCCTTTAGCAATACTTCACTGATGTCCCCTAGTGACCTTTAACTACAGAGCGGTCGCGAAATCAAATCCCAGCCACGGCGGCTGCATTTTCGATGGAGGCGAAAATGTTTGAGGCCCGTGTACCTAGATTTAGGTGCACGTTAAAGAACCCCGAGTGGTCGAAATTGCTGGAGCCTTTCACAACGGCGTCTCTCATAATCATATCGTGGTTTTGGGACGTTAAACCCCAGATATTATTATTATTATTATTATTATTATTATTATTATTATTATTATTATTATTATTATTATTATTATTATTATTATTATTATTATTATTATTATTATTATTATTATGGTTGACGTAATCTACTGTGACCTGAGCAAGGCTTTTGACGTAGTCAGCCACACACTGATTATGGTTAAACTTGCGAACTTTGACGTTGACTTGTCGATTGTGAATCTCTTGCACAGCTATCTGCTCAATAGATCTTGTTATGTTGCCGTAAATGGCCAAACCTCTTCTTTGTATAAAGTGACTAGTGGGGTTCCTCAAGGGTCGGTATTAGGCCCACTCCTATTTTTAATTTACGTTAATGATGTTTCTTTTGCCATTCGTAATTCTTCTTTCCTCTTGTATGCCGATGACATCAAGATATTTAAGGAAATTCATTCAGTTAACGACTGTCGCTTGCTGCAGTCAGATTTGTTTTCTTTTTCCGAATGGTGCAACGGTAATAACCTTTCTCTAAATACCTCAAAGACAAAATTCATGTCTATCACTCGCAAAACATCTAGCGTATCATTTCAATACTTTGTCAATTCTGTGCCGTTATGCAAGGTTTATGAAATCAGTGATCTTGGTGTTGTTGTTGACAGCGCGTTAAACTTTTCTTCTCACGTTAAGCGTGCTGCTATGCGGGGCCTTCGTTCTCTCGGATGGGTTTGTAGAATATCTCGAGAATTCAGGTCTCCCATGGCCCTACACAAATTGTACACGGCAATATGTCTTCCGCAACTTGAGTATGCGTCCGTGATATGGAATGGCATTGCTCAATCCAGCGGTAACACCATTGAACGAGTCCAGAAAAAATTCCTCAGCATATATAACCATCGCTTTGCTAAAAATGACTCTGGATCTCGTTCAAGTACTGCTGAATCATTATCACTGCCATCACTTCACTGCCGACGAAATCGTTCTCATCTCTTATTTCTCTGCAAGCTAGTCCACGGTATCATATCCTACCCTGTACTTCTCAATTGTGTTAATTTTCGAATTCCGCGTAAGTTAACCAGAGAGAACAGACCGTTTCATGTACCCGCCTGCTTCTTCCAACACTCTACCGTTCAGAGAATACAAAGTCTTTATAATATTAATTTTCTTGATCTTGACGTTTTTCATAGTCCACACTCATTGTTTTTATCCGAGCTTTGCACTGTTTTCATATAGTATGGCACAATGTACAAAGTCTTCCCTTCTCCGTCTTTCCGCATAGTTGTATATGTGCAATTTATTTCCCTTCAATATTTCTCATATTGTATTATTTTACTCCTCCCCTTTTGTGTTCATTTCTCTTTGTCTACGTGTTTTTGCTCTTTTTATTTCTGAAGACTGTGTATTGTATTGTTTATTTTTATTGATTTTTTTTTTGTGTGCGCCTGCACAAAGACCTCACGGTTGTTCCTGGGCACGTTAAATAAATGATTGATTGATTATATTATTATTATTATTATTATTATTATTATTATTATTATTATTATTATTATTATTATTATTATTATATTATTATTATTATTATTATTATTATTATTATTATTATTATTATTCCCTACTGCAACGTTCCGTATGCCATTCCAATAATTCCATATGTTTTCATACGGAGTCCACATGTTTTCCGTATATTTTCCATATGTCTTCCATATATTTCCGCATGATTCTTACGAAAACATACGGAATTATTGGAATGGCATACGGAACGTTTCAGTAGGGTTATTGTTATTATTACTTACTGAGCGTACGCGTACCGCGTTGCGTTCTGCAGCCACATTTTAGCGGCATTGTCCAGACACGGCCGCTACACCTGTTTTTTTTTTTTTTTTTATGTAGCGGCCGTGGTCCAGCGCTGGCAGATTCTGGTGCATTGACCTTCAGCTATCCCTGCAAGTGTTTCTCAATTCTAGACCGACGCTAAGGATGAGGAAACGACGGAAAAGCTTAAGTTGGCGTCGGTGCCTTCGAAGCGACAATGGTCGATCAGCGGCGGTGGCTATGATCAACAAAAGGACTTCTTTCAACCAACGGTTCTCCAATGCCGCCGGTCAGCTCAAGCGAGCGGCGCCGGTCGGATTATAGGTCGTTGTGCGCTGCTGCCTCGATCCCATTCATCGGTCGTTCGGCTTGCGTTAGAGGAGTCTTTCTCTGCCGAATAAAAGCCTGCGCTGTGATGGATTACAAAGCTGATTCCCTGTCATTGTCTCAATACTCGTCTGCGCTCAGACGTCTTCAGTATGCCATATATTTTTTTGCCGACGACCTGAGGTGAACGGTAATTTACTTGAACGAACATTCTTTTTTATGACGCAACAGCACATTACCACTTCCCTTCTGTTCTTGCATGGTTCTGCTCTGTGCTGCCCATCGTATGCGTGCCCCTATTCTTACGCCGTGATCAGTCAGACCGTGATAGCCACCCTTTATCAATATCAGATTTCGTAATGGTGTCGGTGACATTTGCTATATCTCTTCTTGGTGGGGTCTGAAAGCCCTGCTAACCCTCCCCCCTTCCCCCCTCCCATGATCGGTGTGCATGTACACGCTCAATACTTACGCTTCATTCGATTTGCAGGGACAAAACAAGGGCAACCGAACTTTGCCCCAACTTGCAAAAGTCTAAGTTGCATAGAAAAGCTTACAGTTTGCTTGTCTATAAAAATTCACCGACGATTACGATACTGCCTAATGCGAATTTTAAGTGCAGCTTCGTGTTGGGGCACCGTCAACCGCGTTTGAAGTTTTGGTTATCCACAGTTGTAGCAAGCAAAGCAACATTCGTTACAAATTGGCACAGAAACTGCCAGCACTCGAGTGCTACGCACACCACTCTGTGCACTGCAGGCGTCGCGAACCAAGCTAAACGACGACAGCCTCCGTTACGACAAGCGAAGCCAGCAACGCGCACGTGCCAGCCCTGCATGCGCATGAGCTCCGACCTTTTTAACTTCCTTGGCTGCGACCGAGGAGCCAGCGCGCGTGACGGAGGAAGAAAGTGAGGTTAGAGGCTAGTGGTTCGTGATATCGCCAGACTCCGCGTTCGCTCTCTTTCGTCCTCGTTCGCTCTACCGGTTACGCCGCCGACGCCAACGGCGATGCCACTCAACGCAGGAACTACAACCCCCTCCCCTCGCCTGACTACGCCACTGGCGGGTTAGGAATTCAATTTTCTGTAAGCCGGAATTTTTATGAAATCTGCAATTCCTGCTATCAACCTTACGCGTTGTTCAGCCGATCGTTTTTAGTCCGCCAAAACGAAATATTTAAATCTAGCACCCATAGAAAGTGTACTGCTTCCCAACTCTTTTTTTTTTTTTGCATAGTCGGTAGAATGCATTCGTATGCTTCAGTTCAGTTCCCATTGGGCAAGCATGGGCGTGTGGCCTAGCCAATAAAGGAAAAAAAAGAAAGGCGTGTGGCCTAGTGGTCAAGGCACTCGCTTTCGGACCGGAGGCGGGGGGGGGGGGGGGGAGGGAGCCGAGTTCAGTCCCCAGCCTCGAACATAAGATTTATTTAGTTTTATTTATTATTCCTCTGGTGTGCGCTAGCTGTGTGTGAGGAACGTTTTCTTTGCGTGAGGAATGATTTTCGGAACACCAGCTTCACAGGTCAGTGAGTACAAGGTTCGCTTGAATAGTCAACAAAATTGAAAAATTCTTGTTTACGGATAGCGCAGCCGCGAGTAGCGCTTTTGGGCAAGGCTGTTTTATAAGAAAGGAAAGGTTGAACGCCTTGGCAAGCATTTGTAATAGTTTGCATACACACAATACATTTTTTACCTTTTCGTTTAGCGAGATATACACAGAGAAAAATTACAGCATATCCACGGGTGAATGATGAAGAACTTGGGCGAAGCTCCTGAAGCAATAATGGTTACACCGTGAAATGTTCAGTGGTTTCGCCAAGCAGTAATCAAAGCGATACGGCGCTTTGATTACTGCACGCCGTCTAGCGTGCAGAGTGCCGCTGCTTTTTTTTTCTTTCTTGTTTCCTTTCCTTTCTTTTTTCTTTTTTTCCTTTTTTTCGTTTTTTTTGCACACATATTGCACACATCTCTATGGGACAGCGCCATCTAGTATATCGTCACCCAACTGCAGTTTGCATGTATCTCTATGGGACAGCACCATCTACTGAATGATACGGGAGACGCGACGGCGGAGACACACCGCATGGAGCGACGACCGACCAGGTGATGCTGTAAGGAGCTTCGCCCCTAAAAGAATCGCAAGGAACGTCGAAGCGTGTTTCCGTTCCCTAAAAGGCGCACAGTGCAACTTCCAGCCCCCGTCACATGCGGGAGAGTCATGTGAGCTGAGAAGAAACGTAACTTGTGAAGCCGTATCACCGCCAAAATTCGAATGGAAAGGAAACGTTCTGCCTGGCTTTGCGCATGCATTGCTATTTTGCCATTGTCAGTGGTTGGCCCGTGTAAATGAAGGGCCAGTATTGTATACCCCGTGCCGTTCATCGGTTTTAGCTATTTTGCCAGTATCACTAGTGCCAGAACCAGAGTGGAGAGAAACGTGCTGCTCCACGAATTACGTCGTACGTTACGTTTCTGATCATGTCACGTGACTGTGCTGCATGGTACGCCGACCGAGAATTCGCTGCTGCGTTCGTCAGGCTACGGAAGCGGCTACGTCGAGGCAGCGCTTAAGGTTAGCTCGTATATGTAAGGTGCTTTTTATGACGAACAGCGAAATGAGCCAGTTAAATGCTCAACGAAATGCAAATGGCCTCGGCGGTGCCCAGCTTTCGTCCAGCTCTACTCACGTGAAACAATACAGGCCGCAGAACAAGCGCACTGCGTGTGTTTTTGTTCTTCTTCTGCATCCTTGTGCTTTTTCTCCGCACTACAAAATTTTATGCCAACAAGGCCAATCTTCTAGGCCGAGGCGAAAAAAAAAGGTCCGATTTTACTACCATAGCTAACACAGCAATGGCATATAACAGTCCTACTGATCTCCGCTGCAACACGAAAGCCTTTCTGAGGGGTGGCTTCGCTAATTTAGGTGTTGTGTACGGGCCGGTATAGCGTGGCAATATCATAAGTAACTGCTCCGAGTGTTTCTTTCCCTGTTGGTGAGTCAGTCTTCCGCTACATCTACAGGGTACGTCCAAAAACTATTGTCAATAAGCCGATTAAAAACGATCTATCGATACAATCAGTACAACACAAAGGTTTCAAAATAGTCTCCTCCTACAGCGATACATCGCTTCCAGTAAGATTTCCAGGCATCGAAGGCGTCACGGCAGGTCTTCTCCGGAATGTCCTCTAAAGCTTTTCACTTCGTCCTTTTAAACCTCTTTCCCGTTGTCAACTGTCCCGAAATGATGTCATCTGATGGGAGTTATCAAGCGCGGAAACAAAAGGAAGTCTGGAGGAGCCATGTCAGGTCTGTAGGGCAGCTGGGGAACCCTTGGCAAACTTGAATCGACAAGAAGCGGGTCAAGACGAATGCGGTGTGCACTGTGATGGTCATTGACAGCCGTCCAGGGAGGGCTTCATATCTGACCTTTTTACGACCTTCCAAAAAGGCCGTGTGCCACCGGTACACTTGACGTTATGACTAACAATTGTCACCAAAGGTCTTTTTCGTAAGAAAAGTTTACGCATCGGACTTGTCGAGTTTCACACAACGCTTAATGACAGTCCTTTGCTCCAACGAGCGTTGCATTGTGGTTTGCACAGGAAATGAAAACGAGTTTCAAGCAGAAGTCTCTCCTTACTCTCCAGATGGCAGCATACGACAGTGCGATCGCATGTGCGTAAGCCAACATCCCCCTCCACGAATATCAAGTGGTCCTGGCCTGTTGTGAGGTATAGACGCTTTACAATTTAATCACTGACATTAATTTTCAGGGCAAACCCTGTATATTAGTTTAGCGCGGCGTAAATATTCAAGTAGATGGCGTAACAACCATTTGACCACTATTTTCAGTTCGTCGAGGAACTTTACCTGTTGCAGAGACGCGCTCGGAAATCCCGCTTCTTGGATGCCGCTTAGCAGAACCTTCCTTTCTGCATTGAAACCCCGGCACGACCAAGTGAAGTGTTCAATGGCACCAGTTTCCTCATACTCTGCTTAGTGCAGAGTTACCTCGTCCAGTTTTGTATGTCGAAGCTGGGCTGTATGTTGGAGCTTTTTTTATTCTCTACGTTAGAGGCCCTTCTAAGTCCCTTCACTTCACTCGTGGCTTCTATATAATCATCCACTACCCACTTTGCGCCAGACGACCACGCTTTAAGCATGTACGATACTCACAGACTGAAACGCGACATCGTTTTCACAGCAGAGCTGCTGTGGTCGAGGTTTGGCGTGTGTCTTATATAGAAAATTCTCATCATCATGGAGCGCCACGTACTATCTTCGACCCCTTCTTATTATTCATCTTCTGCTTCGCTGCCAGAACATGCGCGCCGATTCGTCCGACGCGGGATGGAATAAGTCTGATGGCCGACAGAACGACTAGAGAGAGAGAGAGAAAGAAGAGATAAAAAGAAAAAGAGAGAGAGATATTCCTGGCACAAAAAAAAAAATTGGCAAGGTGGCATTTGAATCCGCGTACCCACGAGCCGAAGGCGAGTGTTCTAAGCCCTCGGCTATCCAGACGTTTTTTTTTTAAATTTATTACCGCTTTTATTAACACGCCACGCACAAGCATCAATAGCGGACACTTCCTACAATAACAAACAGAACTGCAGCAATGTCAAGACAGTCGACAAACCTATGAGCAGCTACATTCTTAAAGTCCTTTAGGTAAGCCAGGGGCTCAACCCTGGAAAGCCAGTCAGGAACAAAGTCTTGTTGTTTGAGTACATCAATGTACTGAACACTGCTGTCGCGAAAAAGCACGCGTGCAGGTCTCCTGTCAGGGTCGCAGTGGAAATCGACCGTTCTAGCCCGCCATAGCCAATGGAGGCCGAGAAGCATTACTAGGCCAAAAGGCAGCCCATCCTCATTTTCTATTGGTAAAAACCCGATTCCAAGTGAATGCAAGGCAAGTTGTTCTTTTAGCGTTGTCTGTAAAATATCGCAGAAGTATACCCCTTTTCAACCGTGCATAAATATATAGTCTATTGTCCCTGGCTTTCTGCAGATAAAACAATCTGAACCCTACGGCATATAAGATCCTCGATCTCTTAAAAAAAGTCCGAGCCGGCATACTCGACTGTCCAGATAGGGTAGCAGAGCATAGCATAGCGCTTATTGTAGTATAGCATAGCAAGGTGGTGTTAAAGGAAAGTGAGGGTAAGAAGGACAGATGTAAGGGTGAGGAGGAGGGAAAGGCGAAGGGGAGAGCGAGTAAGGAGAGAGGAAGAAAGAAAAATATACAAATAGAGAAATGGAAAGAGAGGGAAGGAAGAGAAAATGATCGCAGGCGAGAGAACGACTACAGAGAGAGAGAGAAATAAACACAGATAAACAAATAGACAAAGAGAAAGAGATTGAAAGAAACAGACACAAAAAATGATACAAAGAAAATACAAAAAAAAGAGAGAGCAAACATAACCATGTACAGTAAAGTACAGCGAGGGGTGGGAAAGAGAGAGGCGAGAGAGTGACAGCCAAGCCTAGCCAAACCAAGCCAGCACCGCCAGGTGCCCACCAGCTCTGCTTTAACCCAGCCTTGCGCGACTTAGTGCCCGCTGCGCTAATTTTCTTTCTTTTTTGTATAACGAAAGCTATCAGTTTTGCTAGGGATAACCGCGTCATGCGGATGCAAATGTGGCCGCTAAAGGTAATGTAAGGCGTCATTTAAGTGTTCGAGTGAATATTGCGCCCGTATGACACAAACCGTAGTTGCTGGAAACGATAGTACGCGCCTTATAGCAAGCCCTAAAATTTCGCGTTTCAGTCTGTGAGTACTGCACGCTTAATTGGCGAATCTCTTAATTTTGTATAGTAAAGGTCTGAGCGGAAAAAGAGCAGGAACGGAAAGGAAATGACGGGCGATAGACGCTCAACTTACAAATGTTGTAAGTTGTAAGTAAAGTTTAAGTTGTAAGTTAAGAGTCTGTCGCCTGTCATTAGCTCAACTTATAACTGTTCTAAGTTTTAAGTAATTTTTAAGTTGTAACTTACAAATTTTTTAAGGTGCAAGTAAGTTTTAAGTTGTAACTTACAAATGTTGTAAGTTGTAAGTAAGTTTTCAGTTGCCAGCTGAGAGTCTGTCGCCTGTCAATATCTTTCCGCTCCTGCTGTTTTTCCGCTCATAAATTTACGATATATTACACCAACTGTCCGAGCACATCACCACCTTGAACATCTTATTTCGTGTATCATGGGCTCAAACTTTGTCAGCGCTTTCATAGCAAGCAGACGCGAAGGCTATCACATGTGCACCGACTGTGAGTCTTCAGAAAAAGTCCGAGGACTCCTTTCCCGCTCGCCTTGTGTAGCCGCCTGTGTATGTTCTTCGTTTTATTCTCGCTCTCTTCGCCGCCAGCACGCACCGCCACTCCCGATGCTGCAAAGGGCTCTCAAAACAAAGTTGCCCGCCTATTGCTGACCCAAGGGGGAAATGGAGCGCGTTCCTGAACGAAGCGCCCTGTAGCTGCAAGAGAACTGCCTGCCTATGCAACCTTTATTGGCCAGCAGGGCGCCGTCATCCAATCGCGGTGGCGTCGTCCTTCGCTTCGCTGTCGAGGGGCTACGGGCGCGAAGAGTGCGAAATTGTATAGAACGAGCGCCAGCTGGCGTCGGGCCACTGGCAAGAGTCAGTCGACAGGCACCAGTGGCCTAAACGCGGAAAGAAACGCATAGCGAAACAAAACGAACGCTTCTTGCCACGATGCGTTAGAGCCGTCGTGCAGCGTGTCGTGTCGGTCTGAAGGGAGGAAACTTTTCGGACAGAGGAATTTAATTGAGGCGCGATAGGGCGGATGCGACTGCTCCGCTTCGGTTGTCCTCGGGAGAAAACACAGATTAATTCTGAGTATATCTTATTTATTTTGTGTATGTGCGCGTGTACTGGACCGAAATTTGTTGCGGTAGTTGCGGCGTCTGCAACCGTTTGTGTACGGTTGTTCCCGGTCTGTGATTTATTGAAGTGCGCTTGTGTACCTCTTGTTACTTTTTTTCAGGCCTTCCATTCGATGAGCGCAGGAAAGGGATCTTATTGCTCACTCTGCTATGTTCAGTTAAAGTGTCTTTCTAGGTTGCGTTCGGTCCGATACACCAAGTACGCCAGCCCTCAAAACACCGCACAAAGAAAAACTCTTCAATGTTCAGACGGCCGTAGATATATGGCCCAGTTTTCTGGTATGACGAAAGTGTTTGTTTATTTATTTATTTATTTATTTATTTATTATTTATTTATTTATTTATTTATTTATTTATTTATTATACCTATGATGGCCCGATTGGGGTAATAAATAAGAAGTGGGTTTTAATTACAGCGGAAGAATGATTCAAGAGCAGCCTTCAATGAATATGGATTGGAGTAATGCACAACCGTTGCAGGTAGATGGTTCCATTTGCATGCGGACGTCACAAAATTCGTGCCTGGATTGATGTATGCCTTTGCAAGCCCACGTCAAATCAAGAGCCACCGAAGTGTAAGTTCAAGAGTTCATCGCTTTAAGCCTAGCCTCGCTTTACGCCTAGCCTCGCTTTAAGCCTAGCCTCGCTTTAACGAATTAGCCAAGCCATCGTCAGCTTAGGTTGCGTGTCTCGATTAGGTTCGCCAACAATACCCCTGGCGTAGCGCATCGAAGCCGTGATAAGGAGTTACACAGTGCCGCACACGTAAACACACACAGAGCCCTGGTTTTCAAAAAGATATTTAGTTTTAAGATCAGCGTACCAGGTGCGTCACTGAACACGTTCTCCATGAAAGAAAACCACAAAAGCGCGGCAACAGGTGGCTCGCTCTATAAATTCATGACATGCGTTTAAGTTCGTACACTAATTCCGTAAATATGTTTTATCAGTGCAATAACCATAGCCAAAAAAAGACAGAAACTTTTTGCTCATCCTGTTGACCACAATATTGTGCCGATAGTTTAAAAATACAGATAGTTCAAAAATACCGCTTCAGAAATACAGAAACCCAGCCGACATGTTTGCGCTGCAAAAAATAAATAAATAAATAATAATAATAATAATAATAATAATAATAATAATAATAATAATAATAATAATAATAATAATAATAATAATAATAACGGATAAATAAATAAATAAAACAAGATAGAGAAAGAGATAATGAGTGCTCTTATTTAGGAAATTGCGCCCTTAACAGCAGCCTTTTCAAATACGCGCATGCGCGCATTTCAGCCAGTCATGCTGCTTCCCAGAGTAATGTAATGTCGGCGCACGCCTCCAAGTGCGCAAAGAAGAAACGTAGAATGTATGTACATGCGCGATAACATAATCTGAAACGCGATGCATCTTGTAACCCCAGCCGTATGAATCAGGTACCGAAACCCTTCAACAAGCATTCTTTTTATGTTTGACAAGTCTCTGGCGTACGTAAACGAAGGTTGCAGTCAGAAACTGCCCCTCAGTTCCTGTTTCGTATACTTATGCAGGTTTTCCATTACTTTCTATAGGAGTTTTTTTTTGTGCACTGTTCAGTCTTTTTAAAAAAAAAAACTCTTATTTTGAATGTGAGGCATAATTTGTTCGAACTAAATTTACTGACAAAATATTGACTCGTAGAGAAGGCGTACGCCTTGACATATTTCGAAGCACAACACAAGTTTGCCATATTTTAGACTCATCAGGTTGTAATGACTTTATATGAACAATGATCCCAGTTTCACTTCATTAAACCTGCTTACAAGCATTGCACAGCTTAAGCAATTTAAATAATGGCTTACCGATCATTCGTTTCTATCTTCTTTCGCTACCAGCTGTTATCTGGCTCGCGGTTAATTAGGATGAACAGCTGCACAGAAAAGCTATCCTCGATATTCTCCTAATGCCTCTCAACGAAGCGCTGGCTCTGGCGCTCTTTAAAGCTCTTCGCCCTCTCTAAAACCGCGCTCCCTTCATATTTCTCCGCAAAGTAAACCCACAGTAGTATAGAACATATAGTTGTAACTAGTTCAAAGAGTATTTGGATCATCATCTCCGTAATATGTTATGATTTTTGTCGCCCAAGGTACACGAATACATAAAAATACATGGTAGCGTCCTTTCTACTGCTATTACCAGCAATTAATAAATACAGCACACCTAAATTATAAATGAGATAATTAAGGCCTGCATGCTTAGTTCCTCGAGAAATACAATACCGAAAAAAAAAATCATTTCTATTTACGCGTGTGTTTAAAGCAGCAAAAGAATATCTGAAATCGACAGCGCTATTTCTGGCACCCAATATAGTTCAGAGCTCTGTTGTTGTTGTTGAGTAGAACGAAAACATTATAAATGTAGAACACACCACATAGCGATGCAACCACTTATTATAAATTTAGTGTTCTGTCGTTCTTACGGAGCATTAGATATGAGCAAGACAATCAGCATTGACTTTTTTTTTTTAACATTCGTCGTACGCCTTCTCGTGTCGCCGCTAATCGCATGCATTGAGACAAGAAATGTAAACTTCAGTGGTGCAGAAAAATTCACAAACGAAACTCGAGGCATTGTAGATCTATCGGCTGAGTACTATAAGACTCGTATGTGCATGCTTGAATGAATGATTCAACGAACCCTAATGCGTGTACAAAAAACAAAAATAACCAAAATACCAACAAAAAAAGCGAAAGGAATGCTTAATCGTATACAAAGCTAAAGATCAAGGTCCGTCCGTGGTCAAATGTAGGGAATGCGGAACCAAACTTTAATTAGCCGTGCTCTCCACCAGTTCCGGGGTGGCCGAGCGGGATCGAACGAGACGCAGAACTGACAGAGGAGTGGTAGCCCTGCAGTGTTCCACCGGAAACGCAGATCCCTACTGATAGCACAGGAGAGGAAGACTCGAGACTTATTCAATTACGTCCTGAGCCTTCACAGTGGCCAGTGAGCCTTTTATTCGAGGTTATCCTTGGAAGGAGAGCCGCTTTTCAAGCCGACTCCTTGGAGCGCCGTCCCCAAAGCTTTCTTTGCGGAGCAAGGTCGCTTGAAAGTTAATGGGATAGAAACGAGAAAACCTCGACGGTACAAGAAAAAGAAGTAGAAATGTTTTGCCCTGCTTAGTTGAAAGAAAGAGGAAAGTAGCGGAATATGAAAAAAAAAAGGGGCCGTACAAGATTTCGGGGATCTGGAATAGATCTTAGCCGCGGACAAAGCGGCCGCGAGCGTGCACGGGCTTTTCAATTCCAAAGTTCTTTGTTAATTAGCTGTGGCACTCATAAATGATTTACGCTAACAGAGGTCGCGGTGAGCAATTTCAGTAGACGCAGTGATTGCACTGAGGATAGAGATGATCGCCGCCGTCTGGCAAAAAGTGCATTTTGTTGCATGACTGCTTTTCCACATCGGTAGGCTCGGGCCTGATTAGGAACGTCGGTGAAATTTGTAAATTTACGAAAGAGCAAAATGCATAAAACACTGGGCACCCGTTTGCTATGCAGGAAAGCCTTTAGCATGCTTCGTTAAGTGGTTACTTGTCGCCCTAGGTTGGCACTGCGTTACCATGTGTTACGCATGGCGTGCTCCTTACCACAACGTCCTACCAATATCCAGAATCTGGCCAATACTTCGAGCACCACCTTTTGAAGCGCCAATGGGAAACTTTGAGAAGCCGCTGCTGTTGTCGCAGACGTCGTCGTCATAGACACAGCGCCCATTATCAGCGATTGAGCGTCCCAAATTGAAGTCTAGTAGAATCTCCGTATCGTGGAATCGTATTGGCAGGCGCGCTTCTTTTCCTATCTTCATGTAACCGACACGTGCAACCACTGCATCGCGCGCCGCGTCGGAATGTCGAACATTCCCGATTATTTTAGATTGTTTTGATAAGATTGAACGCGCAACAACGCGAACAGTAGAGTTTATTCTGGAACTAACACGGCCACCGACGATAAGGTTGGAATCGTCGATGCCACATATACAAATGCCGACGCGCCTTACCGCTGATTAGATTACGGACGGCCGACGACTGTGTACAGCGCTATCATGTATTTCCCACTATCAGTGTACAGCGTGTATTTTTTGTACTTTCACTTTTCGTTTCCTGGGTGCAAGTTGGCCCAATAAAGAGAGTTTCGTCTTTAACATCCCGAGTGCTGCCTTCTTCAGTGTGACGACCGTGCGATGCTGCTTGTATGTGATGGCGTTAAACTCGCAGCGATACCACAGTGCCGCAGCGCACAGCTTCGCTGGTAGCCAACCTTCACAGAGTAGAATAGCTCTGAATCTTTTTTTCTCCGCGTTCCCTTTCCGAGTGCAGGGAAGCCGAGTCAGCTCAGTTTTGGTTAATCTCCCCGCCTCACAGCTAGCCTTGTTTCCTGTCTCGCCCAACCCCGTGTCATCGCTGCAATGCTCCATCTCTGGGCGGGAGAGAGTTGACGAAGGAAATTGGGATACATATGCGGAACACATTAGGCTTCTGCCAGAGGTAAATTATATATAACGCACTATTATTCTAACACATAATGACACGATTGCTCCAAAGTGCAATCTACAGGGTCTCCGCCGACAAACTATCTGCCACTGGCGCGCTGCCTTCGCCGTCTCTGAGACGCTCTCTTTTCCCCTGTGCTTCCCAAGAATCCCTTTCTATTGATGCCATTATTAATGGCACCTTTAGAAAAGGCGACCGCGTACGAATGAAAAGGGACTCGTCAGACATGTCGATTAGTTAGGCCTCATACATGCCTTACCCGACTCCGCAATTAAGAAAGACCTTACTTCGGAACGCACAATATAAATACGTTAGGCCGGCGAGGCATCAGTGTAAGGGAACTGCCGACCCGGTGGAGCGTATAGTGTGATTTGCGCGTAGAGTCGCATTAATTGCCTCCCCTTCATTAGTCTAGTAGGAGGTAGACCCATAAACCGAAAGAAAGCGTGCATGATAAATTGTTAAGTTAATCCTCGCACGCAATTCCGTGTTCGTAACTAGCGTTACTCTCGGTATCATCGGAATAATTACTCGCACGGAGTTAACGCGTCTGAAGTGCTGGCGATCGTATATTAGAGCACTCCGGAAAAGTTTACCTTCAAAGGCGCTCAATTATAGCTGGATTTGTCGTGTAATGTAGGCGCTTCATTCGGAATAGGATAGGCGCAAATTACATTTGGAGGTGGGAGACAAGAGAACAACAGTGACGATCGACTGCACGAACAAGCACTAAACGCGCACCAATGAGGCGGTGGTATACGGAATGTCATTAGCCCTACATTACGTGCCGTAACAACAAATGCGTTCTTAAATAAAATAGCGAAAAGCGGCAATATACTTCGATGAAAACGGCAATTACAGACACGAGTCTTTCCGTTCAAGTCTTTCCGTTCCAAGAACTTCGAACAAGGCACAGCTATTGAGGGCAGCATTGTCTCGAATAACAGCCCGAATAGCGTCGGCAATTCGCTCGCGATGAGCCGTTAGGTACAAATTATAATGACATACGTTAACTTAAACTAAACACTCCTTAGATGGCGGCAAAGTGCCATTACATTAACGCAATCGCACTACGTCGCCGTTAAGTTAAGCTTCGGCGGTGTCGTCCTCATGCACGCCGCTTTAGACTTCGGAACATGGCAACTTGACGCGCCCAATGGGCTCCACGCCAGCCGTGTGTTGCCGTCTTCCCGTGTTCCCGTTTTTATTCGGAATAATGAAGGAGGATTCCGGTGGAAGGGCTTTGTCTGCCGCTGCTGCTAAACAAACTTCGATCAGATGATCAATACCGCCGATGCCAGCATCCTGCAGCGCTGTAATTTCGCATTCTGAGTGTCCTAAGTGCACTTACTTTTTTTGTCATTCAGGCATGAAGACGATTTGGGCACCTGTGATGCTCTGCGGTTCTTGCAGACGCTTCCATGTGTATGTCTAGCTTACTAAGCGTCTTCTCGCAGCAAGCGTGGCTTTTATTGCGATAGCAATTATATGGACAGTCTCGGCTGGTTTTTGTCCGTCCCCGTCGCCGCCTCCGTCATGCACCGTATATGTATAAATATGTATATATATATAACAGCCCCAAAGAAAAATAACTCAGAAAAAAAGCTTCCGAAGCGCGAAATCGAACCAGGGACTTCTCGCTCCGCAGCGCGTGGCGCTAGCCACTACGCCACGAAACGCCGATCGTCCAGGTAGCTAACGGCGAGCATTATATACACATCCTTTACCGCTGGCCGGACTCAGAGACGGCGGGCGCTTATAAGCGTTTATTCATTACCAGTGAGATGGCGCGAGGAGTGCGCTAGGCGCTGGGCTTTAAAGGTCGCCGCCCCGCTCCTGCGAACGCCGTTGCTGTTCCCCCTACAGAACGTGGTCGCCTTCGTGCGCTTATCTCGAGGAAAGAAGGGGGCAGGCGGGGGGGGGGGGGGGTGAGGTGTTGTTCGAGGGGGTGATTGTATGCCTTGTGCTTTCCCCGCGATGTCCGCGCTGAAGTTACAGAGCGTACAAAGGTCAATTCACTCGCTGCAGCGGCCGCGTTTGCGAAAGGAGGGCGCTGTTCAAACAGAAATAAGTAACAACTGTGACATTTAGTTCGCGCTCATCCTGTGTATACCTGTTCGTTCGTTTAGGGCGTCCTGCTCTATGTTTCAGCAGTGCGCTTCAAGTATCCAGCTATGACGCATGAGAGTTCGCGCTCGTCTTGTGTGCGTTCTTTTCGGGCGTCCTTTGGGCTCGAGCGACGCGCTGGAAATTTCGAGCTGCTTTTCGTTCTTCGCGTTAGATTCCAATTTGTTGCTATCGCATTCATTGCTTCGCCGTTGCGGCGAAACTGTGACTTTTTTTTGGTATCGTGAAAGAGCAGTTTACTAATATCAGAAAAATCGTTTTGCTCTTTAGTGTCCCTTTAAAGCAACAGCGTTACGAATTGAGCAAATTGGCAATACTAACAACAGGAAAGCCAGAATTAGCGCTAAAGGACGAACGTAGGATACATGGGACTGGTTATCTTCATCGTTTCAAATAAGTGAGAGAAGATGGCTCAAGCGCTAACTAACTATCAAAAGAACAAGCTTCGAAACCGTAATACAATTTCTCTCTGTGGTGTTGAATATTTCTTTCTGTACAAGCGTATGTGAGCTCTACAAATGGCACACATTTACCAACCGCTGGATAATGAACGTTAGTACGTTCTGCAGGGCACAATAATGTAATATAATCTCCTTCCTGCAAAGCTGAACGACTTCACAGAGGCAAACTTTTCTCGCGAATCAAACAGCGGAGCGAGCTGTAATAACGTAAAAGAAAATTCGTCCTAAGTCCTCGCAGCGAGATTTGAGCAGCTTGAAAGGTAACATCGGCTCCCTCTGCTTCAGCTCAATCTGTCTGGAGCGCCTTTGTGAGGCGGCGCTCGGAGACTGCTATCATTTTGTCTGTGCCGGTGTCCCTTCAACTTTGACGCCGTTACGAAGAAATTTTTGAAGGTCAGGAACAGTGTGAACGAAAATAACGATGTTGTCGTTGGGTGTAGAAGCAAGACGGAAGTGGACCTAAAAGGACCAAGCCGACGACGCGGCACGGAGTTAAGTTTCAGCATCGAAAAAAAAAACAGCCACATGCGTGAAATGTCGAACGGAGAGGAAGAGACGATTAGACGCTTCCTGTACACTTCTCGCCCGAAGATGCGCCACCGCACCGGAAGGTAATAATAATAATAGTATTAGAAATAGTTGTTTGGACGTCGCCATTGCTGTGGCAACGGGATTTCACTCTTCCTATGCGACCCTCCGCACCGCCCTTTCTACGATTCTGGAAAAATAAACTAGGGCTACGTGTCTGCCTCATTTTTTCTATTTATAAACTATACCATTAAAAAAACGGCGCGATTGAAAAAAAAAAGCAGAAAAGACCATTACCACACGAAAACAAGCGCCGTGTTCGGAGCTTGTGTTCGTATTATGAAGGCATTTTCATTCTTTTTTTTTTGTTTTTAAAGCGCCGTTTTCTTAACACATTCGTACCAACTCACCCAACTGTCAGTCCGAATGATTTATGAACTTCAACTATTACATGTACGGGTGACACTCCACATTAGGCAGCCAGTTCACAGGAAAGAATTTTATTCGGTCGGGAGGGCCGAAAGGAAGGCGAGGGCCAGCGGTGCCTTGGAATAGGGGCCCGACCACACAGCGTTGCCTCGTTTTCGAGGCAACGAAGTCTTCGCAAATAAAGTTTTGTTCTTCTTCTTCCGTATCGGGTTCCACTTTAACGCAGCATACAACGCAATTGCTTTAGTTTTGCCTCGGCAAAACAAATCATGCTACGTTTAAAATAAAGCAGTAATATTTACAATATATTAGGCGTACCGTCAGGTATTAGTGTATGTGGAGCACACCACTTGGTCTTTTTGTGGTGATCAGCAATTTCTCGGGAAGCGAATGAGTTTTTTTTTTTTGCATGTTTTGGCCCTTTGCGAGGTCTGCAGTGGATAGTTGGAGGTTGGATAGCATTGATGCAAGAGGCCTTGCCGAACATTAAGAACAACACTGTAGCCGATCGATTATGGCACTTTGAGATTCAAGGGTTCTCTACACGTGATTCGGTAACAAACTTGTTAGTTGACAGCTCTTTGTTTTCGTTGCGCTTAGAAAGACCGAGTGCGTCCTAAGAATTCGCACTGCTTAGAAAAAAAAACACTCCCATTTGAGCGTGCACAATTTTTCTTTAATAATGCGAACAGGTTTCTAAAATCTTTCAATCAATCGACTAAATTTAAAATCTTTGGTGGTTTTATTCGAAATTTTGTTTGCCTGCCCGGTTTGGCCATTGGGAGAAGCCTGCCGACCGTGTCTATCGAAAGTGTGTATTCGCTCATTTTTCTTCACGGCGTTTCTTTCGTACCCGGCGGCCCATTTCTCCCGCGATGATTTCAACTTTTCCGTCCCTGCAATGACGTCTTCGCACCAGCCCGCGCGAGAACGGAAAAAAATAATAAATAAATAAAAATGAGGGCGAAAGAATTATACTGCACGCCTTCTCCCTTCTCACAGATTCCGCACCGGTCCTTTTCAAATTTCACAACCGTGCCCTTCTGTCATTTTCTATCCTACGATTCAGTTCTACTTGCGTCTTTTCGTGACTCCGGGAAACTCAAAGACGGGGTAGTTGGAATGAATGCGCCTCGTATTTCCGAATAGAAAAAAATATAAGTGAATGAATAACAAGTCATGAAAGAAGTTCTTTTCATTGCTTTGACTAGCGCCCCGTGCCATTCCAAAGAGAACTCACAAATCGTTCCACCCGACGACTCGGACTGTGTGGACAGAGGCACGTATGTTTGCTACAGTGATTTCTTTCGAACTGTCTGTCTATCAAGCCTTTCAGCGCTTCCTTCCATGTCGCTTGCCCGCCACAGCCACCGCGTTTCCGACAGACATCTCTGCGAATAATATATATATATAAAAGCTACGACGAAGAGAGACGCCACGCACCTGTCTTAAAGGCGTGAAAGGAGTGTCCGGGCGGCAACCTCTGCGTCAGTAGCCGCAGTCTCGACGCTGGCAGGATGGCGTTGTTGTTGTTGATGCGGTCGATGGCGTAGCGCAGTGCCAACTCCTGCTCCCGGTCCTCGCGGTCGTCTTCCAATAGGGCACCTGAACGACAGAGCAGAGACGTGAGCTTGGAAAGAAACAAAGGTCGTGAATGCGCGGGCACTAGTATTAGTCGATATGCAAATAGACACAGGCATACAAAGGAAATAGAGAAAATCGGGCGGGAGAAACCTGACAGTTGTCACCGAGATCAGCATTACGCCCGTTGACTCTTTCGGAAGAAAGAAAGAAAGAAAGAAAGAAAGAAAGAAAGAAAGAAAGAAAGAAAGAAAGAAAGAAAGAAAGAAAGAAAGAAAGAAAGAAAGAAAGAAAGAAAGGAAGAAAGGAAGAAAGAAATGACTGGAAATTGACATGAAAAGTAAAGCAGGTACACGAAAAAAAAAACAAATTAAAAAAAATGTCTACGCAGGGGAGGCCAGCTCTGCAACGTGCCGGAAGGTCAGCAGGGCACTATCGGCCTGTTCGCTTCGACATGCAGACGCGCTGAAGAAGAGGCCTTCGTCGCGGTTTGTTGGGTTCAGTCCAGGTAGTCTATATTCCTGTAGTGGCGATGCAAGTGGCGTAAGGAAGGTGCGCGTCTCGCACTTGGATTTCGTCGTTGTAAACGCGGCCTCCGCGATTGGCACCGACAGCAGCCTACCGGAACCAATCGCGGATGCCACAATACGGAAACAAAGAAACGCCAAGCGAGCCAGAACAACCTATTGACAACCGTATAAATAACGGCGCTTGTTTATTTCTAAGGCACAGGGCATCTTCATTTCTTACTCAGTGAAAAAGCGAAAAAATAAAAGAAAAGTCACACTACGGGTGCTAAAACCACTGAACTGTTTCCTGGTGCGAACGCATTCACTGCAAGAAGTCTCGCTAGCTTTCCAGCGTTGCACCTGCTGTATGAAACGAAGTATAGGCA
Organism: Rhipicephalus sanguineus; assembly: GCF_013339695.2. Lineage (NCBI taxonomy): Eukaryota > Metazoa > Arthropoda > Arachnida > Ixodida > Ixodidae > Rhipicephalus > Rhipicephalus sanguineus. The sequence goes on along the minus strand of NC_051181.1, from coordinate 81,222,680 downwards.
GTCCTTGCTGTTGCTGTTTTGCGAATTTTTTTCTTTCTTTTTTCCTCTATTTCCTTCGTTTTCTCTCTTTTCTTTGTTTTTGCGTATGTTTTTGTGTCTCTGTTTATTTATATTTCTTTCTTTCTCCCTCTCTCTCTCTCCATCGATTTCTTCCTCTTTCCTTCTATCTCTTTCTCTCGCTCTCTATTTCATTCTCTCATTCTTTCTCATTCTGGCGTTCGTTCTCTCAATTTCTCTCTTTCTATTTCTTTCTATGCTATGCTTTACTCTCTCCCTTCCTCCTTTCCCTCCTCCTCAAAGTCGCATCTGTCCTCCTCACCCACACTTCTCCTTCCCGTCACCCCCTTGCTACACTATACTATACAAGGCTACTATACTACGCTCTGCTAGCGTGCCTGGATAGCCGAGTAGTTAAGAGCGCTCGCCTTCGGATCGTGGGTACAAGGTTTCGAATCTCTCCACACGAAAAATTTTTTACCGGTAGAATTTCTCTCTTTCTGTATATTTATTTCTCTTTCTATCTCGCCTTCTCTCTTTCTCTCTCTCTCTGTACTCGTTGTATCGCCCATCAGATTTACTGCATCCCGCGCCAGAGAAATCGCCGCGCGTGTTTTAGGAGCGAAGCAGAACATGAAGAAGGCGACGACGATAAAGAGAAGTACGGAGTGAGCGCGTGGCGGTTCATGGCGATGATAGTTCTCTGCTCGCGACAGACAGATTACGGCCGTATTGAACAGCAGCTCTGCTGTTAAAGAAAGCGGCGTTCATATTACTCGACCTACTAACGGCTATGGAGCAGCGCAAATGGGTGCGCGATGTAATGCACTGAGCCAGGGCCCAGTGGAAGTGTGTGAGAGGCCGAAGAGGTATGCAACGCCAGAGGAGGCTCGACAAGCAGGAAATGAGGCTCTCGTCAGAATCTCAATTGATGGTGCAGTCTTTAATTCGTAGCCACTGAGGCTTTCGCCTTTCAATCGTCTTGACAGTAGTATAAGAGACCCTCGTAGTTTTGTTTCTTTTTTTCTCGTCATCAATTGTCACGCTCCGTTCATGTTGGCGATATCGACAGGGACCTATTTCTCCAACAGATCGTTCCTTTACTAAACCACCGAGAAAACTGTCGGGGTTTCTCCTTTCTCGACGTCACTGAGAAATTCGGATGACGGAAAGAATGAATGGTATAAAGGTTGATTGATCAAACTATTAAGATAGTATAGTTTAGTTGGAATTAGAGATAAAAGAGAACGGTAGACCCTGTCGGCGTTGGTCTGCTGGTTCGGGGGCATTCAGGAGGGACTCCCACGACTCTGGGGCGTTTGTGGTGTCTTCTTTGTAGTGCGTGCAAGTTCACCCTATATGTATGAGTGTATCGAGATCTGAGCAACGTCGGCACATCCAGGGAGCGGTGGAGGTTGCGGTATCCCAAGGGATCCCCGTCGACCTCCTTTAAAGCAGCGCAAACGGTCTTCGGAGTGGTCCCCTATTTTTGGGCACTATAAAGAGTTCACCCCCACCCTGTCGGCGTTTACTTCTACACGCAAAGGCGTCCACGCTGAAGCTATACGGATGTTTTGAAGGATTATCATTGTACTTTTCATGATCTTCCAAAGGGAGTCAACATTGTGGCATCCTAAAATCAAGTTGATGCAGAATTAACATGCGTTGTTGAACAAAAGCCGCCGGTGGTTCTCAGTGCTTAAGTATAAGCGACTGCTTTCGGCCGGTTCTCGTATTCAGTTTAACTAAAAACAAAACAATAGAAAACGTGATCAAAGAAAAGACAGGCCGTCTACCTGCTATGCAACAATGAAGGTATCTTTCATCGCTCTGTATTTTATATTTTTCTCGAGTGCTAAGTAGCTAATCTTGCAGAATGTGTGGTTTTACTTTTAGTATCAATATATATTAACGTGCTCGTTTGCAAAGGCTGACTTGCGAGTGAGCAGTCCATGGCATTCATGCAGAGCATGCCTAAATTGCAAGGAGTCAGCTCTTGCGCAGAAGCTCTCGACGATGATTGTGAATGTGGTATAAGTCAATTATTGATTCAAGATATCTCATTCAGCATAAACATTTATTAAGTCGAGTGGAAGGGCAGCACGATTAGAGTGCCATCTGGTTTTCTTCGTTGGCGGAATGGGACCTACGAGTCACCCTACGAAAATAGCCGAACGCTTCTCGAGAAATTAATTTGCTTTATCTACCTACACACACTTTGGCCTGGTTAGGTTTATATCCGGCCTGAATCAGACTACTGGTGGTCCCAAAATCTTGGTGACCCTAAACGGAGTTGAATTCAGGAGAGCCCTAAACATAAAAACCAACCTAAAAAAATTTCTGGGCAGCTCCAATTTAAGTGAATGCTGGGGAAGTGCAATGCACGCCCTGTCCCCGTGTTCCTCTTGTATTTATATTTGCTCGCTTAGACCTGACGGCGGGATCCGCTCTCACCGGCAATGGCATTCTCGGGCAAGCGCACGCTGTCGTTCTCGGCGAGCCTCCTCAGCGGCGTGCATGGCGGGAAAGACCCTCCGCCAGCCGGCGCCTTCCTATTGGCTACTGCGCGGAAGCACCTCCAGCGGCGAAACCCTTACAAACTTTCCGGATGGATAGATAGATGCTATGAGCGTCCCCTTTATAACGGGGCGGTGACAAGTGTGCCACCAGGCTCGACAAAAAAAAAAAAGAACCTTTTACTCGTCTTTTTCTTAATGTTGGCATCTTCACTTCAATTAAATCTATCTTACTCCGAAAAAAAAAACTTAAGTTTTCAGCTCCGTTCTCTGCCCTTTACGGCGGAATGTCCTTATTTTTTTTCCGATATTTATTTTTGTCCTTTGTCTCTAATTTTCTGCCACCAATACTTAACCGTCTCTTACTTATTTCAATCGCGGGTGTGTTCAGCTTTCCATTGTCTCTAAACCCCAAGGCGTCATGTAGGCTCGTGCCCAAACGTACACCTGGTTGGATATCTCCACATTCAATTGGGATGATGGCGCCCTCTCTCGACCTAGCGGCGAAGCTCGGCGGCTGTTACGCTTGCAACTGCGTGACCACAAATGGACTCCGTTCGTCGTCGGTCTATAATTGCACTGCATTTAAAACACAGCTTCGAAGATAAAACATTACTTACATTACATTTCCTACAAGAGTTTGGACCCGGCCCACCCGCGTAGCCGAGGTTTGAACACTGGACTCAAAGAATTGGGCTAATTTTGTTTTGCTCACTTTGGTACAATAATTATCGGATAAAGTTATGTCGCTTTTAGTGCGGCAGGCAGGTTCGGCAGGGCTGCTGTACAGTTTTCTATTACCTATTTATAATGAGTGCCTTCCTTCCTCAATTCTTTCATATTCTTTTTTTTACTGCCCTCGTCGTTACTGAACAGCACTACGTCCTTGCAACCGACGTTGTGTTCAGCGCTGCGGTATCCAAAGCTTTTTTTTTTTAAAGCATAATGGTGGTTAAGAGCCTGTAGCCATGTTCGTCCATTACTGACGTAGGGATTCTTCAGTCGAAGACGTTCACCTGAAGGAGGTTACTTCCTATACACGTCCTACGGTGATTGCCGATCGCTGCGTAAACGAGCTCCGACAATGGCGTAGCAAGGAGAGGAGGGCGGGGGGTGTTCACCTCCCCCGAAAATTTTCAATTTTGCTTGTAGATGTACGCACGCACGAGCATTAAAGTATGGTTTCCTTTCCCTCCCTCCCCCCCACCGCTTCGAACAGATGTTTATAGCTACGCCACTGAAAGCCGAGGCATAGATATCCACCTGTGCCTGATATAAAATTAAGTGGGGCATCAGCGCGACCTTGTTATGCTAGTTCCGTAAAAATGCGCAGTGTTACAGTGAGTTTGTGTGGATTTATTAAGGGTAGTCACCAACATTAACAGAACGTAACAATGTGCAACAGAATGGCTTAGCATGAATAACGCGGCCAACCGTGCATGGTGGCTGGAAGATTTCTTAAATGTAGAGAGGTTTTGCAATAAACAGCCTTGCTCTTTTATCTTTTGTTGCGCTCTTTAGCTGCTTGTAATTTGGACTGTACTCTAGGTACACTAATCTAAAAATTGTGCTAATTAAGAAAGCTTTCGCTTCAAAAATTTTGTGTAATGCCGACGCTTTATCGATGTCCAGAGATCTTAGCCAAAAAATACGAGTAGGCGTCCAAGTACCCCACTTTTACAATGCATCGAAGATCACCGTCTCGGAGATGCCCAAGAAGCGCTCGTAAAATCGTCCTGCTTCGTCTTCATGGTTAGCGCAAGAAGTTCTAAACTGGTTAACACACCTGCATTTGCTTTCTCTCCTGTTCATTCTCTACACAATGTAGCAAACGTCGAGGAGTTAGTAGTGCATCTACTTTAGGAAACTGATGTGGAGTGCACCATCTGCACACCAACTTATACCAGTTTATGACACTACAACTGCGTGGCGAGAGGAAGGTAAATTCGTACAGCGGGCACAAAAAGCAGCTACCCTACACGAAGCCGCAAAACTATACTCGACACCGGCTGGAAAGAAGTGTATGTTAGGGCGAAGGCTGCAGCGGTGTTCCACTTATGTCGGCACCAAATTACTGCGTTAAGTCTGAACAGCAACTATCGTGATGCGGTTGCAATTTCCTGAAGGCAACCGGAGACTTCCCGCTTGCATTGTTTGCGAGAAAGTCGTGAGGAAGGGCCGCAAAAAGAATATCAACTTTATGGGCATCGCGGAGCGTGTGTGCTGCTTGGCGAACGATGCGTCCTAATTATGTGCTGGCCCCACATGCTCAGAGTGCGGGTGGGGTGGTCCCACAGCTGCGGAGAGATCGTAAAACGCGTCGCTGGTTTTTTGCACTACGTGTTGATGCATTAACGACATGCGCGAAAGCAACCATATATATATATATATATATATATATATATATATATATATATATATATATATATATATATATATATATATATATATATATATATATATATATATATATATATATATATATATATATATATATATATATATATATATAGTGTGCTTAGTGCGCTTATGAAAGGAGCTTCTCGCACGCTCTATAACGAGATTGCCGTTCCGACAGGCCTAATAACTTTCGCAAGACCTAGACGTACGCAGGACTTTTCTAATAACCAAAAAACAAACAAAAAAAACAACAGAAGTAGTAGAAATAGCTTTCTTCAGCGCAAAGTGGATTTGCGAAATTAGCCATATCCAGTCTTGTGTCACGATCGTTTACTTACGTTGTATGCATTACCTACAAAACAGCGCCTTCACGCGTGTTGTAAGGGTGCTCTAAATATTACTGCACGCATAAATTTATCATATTTAAATCTGCTAATAATTATCGCAACCACAGTTTCGAGTAGATTACGTAGTTTGGCAAGTTTATAGTAGTTGCGAGAAGTTAGAGTGAATATTTTACAGCGCACAGCGGCAAAGTCAATATAATGTGGCCTTGCAGTTTGTTGAGATTTTCAACATCTATAGAAGGGGATTAGGAAATCCCTGTTACAAAGCTGGCAATTTCGTAGGCAAGAAAAGAATGCAATGCGCCTGCGACCGAATGCTTCTTGCTCAATGCATCTTGCGTATTGCTAGGCTGTTTGGTTGCGCTGTATCCAAAGCTCTCTATTACTTTAGTTTGTGCTACGTATTTTCAGAATGTCACCCAGAGGACGTCTGCACTTTGCCAAGCAAGCATGATGTAATTCCATTATTCGCGTGGAACACATTGCCAATAAGAGCAAAGCGAATAACGGGGAGCAGAAAAATGTATGGACAGAGAGTGTTCACCTTTACCACTCAAATCCTAAAACAAATATCAAACAGAACACCTGCGAAGTCGGCGATTGCAATGGTTCATCTGAGACCACACGAAAGCTAAAGGAGCCAGTCTTCTGTGAACGGTGGCAGAGGGTTCTGGCTTGTCGAAATTCGGCGTTTAAGGGCTTTCGGAAACCACGTATTTTCACCGCCTGCATATAGAGGCACCCAACTGCGCAAAAGCATTGCAGCTTGGGCGCTGTCCAAATGTCGCCGCAGAGAAAATACATTTATTCTTTCTTTTGTTTTTGTTCTGTGGCTCTCGTGTGAAGGAATGTGTGCGTAACTTCAGCTCCTACTATTTCTCACTGCCGTGTTCTTGTCCTTTTTTTTCGCTTCAAGGCTCATTGGACTTAAAACGCAAGACCAGGCGTCCCCTTTCGCGGGACATTCACCTGCACTCGAACAAGTCGTGACGGGGCGCTGAGAACTATGTAACCTCACTAGGCGTGTTTATGTAAAATATAGAATGTCGACTAATTATCCCAAATAAATACTAAAGGGGAAAGCACACTGACATACAGCCACCCCAAGAATTCAGAGACGTTGCTTGGAAGTGAACCAAAGCGGAATGGTCAGCTTTTAAGGTTACCAGGCATATTCTAACGAGGGTTATGGGAACTGGCAAGAATGCTCCGAAGATGATTATGCCTAAGATGTGCGCAGGGAAGCAAGGAGTCTGTTCACACGGTGCGAAACCCAAGTTGACGGCGTTGCCGCTATCGCGAACGTAGCGTTTTGATAAGTTCACATTAGCATAAAAAATGGACAAAGACGCAAGCTTCATTTTGAGACGCACACACGCGCACGCATGCACGCCCACACACAGACGCAGACACAGGCTTGAGCACAAATGAGGGGGGGGGGCCCTCCCCCCTCGTATTCATCTAAGGAGGGTGCCAAGTCCGCCCCATATTTTACGCTGTCGGACATGCCGCGTCATTGCCTAATGTCCAGGATTATGGTCATGCAAATTTTCCACAATAATGGCAGCCGAAAAGGTCTGATGTTGTATTCCAAGAACAGCTAGCATCCCACCTCTATCCGCTCCTCCCCCCTCCCCCCCCCCTTCCTTTCGGAAGGCCGCAGACCAAAGGGAGGCCGTTGTGAGCAACACGCCATTGCTTTATTTGCACAGCAAGGTTTGTTGAAGGGCCAGTTGGTACACGTGAAATAAAAGGAAAAACAGTGGGAAGACTGCGCACAATAGAAGGAGCACACAACGCGAGCGCTGCTTATTTTCATTTTAATGTTAAATAGCTCGTTTCACAGAAATTCCAGTGTCGGTGTCGGGGTCGGCGGCGGCGTCTTTGGTTGTGAGCGAAAAATCAGCGTTGTCCGTAAGCGAAAATTCGAGGTGATGCAAATAAAGAAATAATAAAAAACTTCGATTCAAGTGGGGACCGGCGATTCGAACCTGCGAGCTCTCACTCCGTGGCGCAATGCGTTTAGCCGCTCGGCCACCACGCATACACCATCTAGCATGCTAACGGTGAGCTATTTATGCACGCCATTTAGCGTTGGTGCTACGCACATCTCGGAAGTTCTTCAGCGGCTTGACCACCATCCGCGAGATGGCGCAAAGGGCCCACGGGTGCGCTTCGACCGTCCCGCTGTGTTTCGTAGCGCCGCATGCATGAATATTGAAGACGGAGGGCGTCCGCACTTTGGCAATCTTTGCGGCACGGTTTAGGTCTCCACCGGGATGCGATGCTAGGCTAGCGATTGGGAAGGCGATACGAACACGGTCCGATTACGCCATTGCGTTCTACTCTTGTAAGCGAAGCTCAAGCGTCCCTAAGTTTTTTGTTATTTTTTCTGCAACAACTGAGAAGCTTTTTTTCGGGCTGTTGCAGTTGGGGAGGGGGGGTGGCGTTGCGGCGAGACTGTAGTCCCAAACCGCCCCCCTGCGCGTGCCTATGCACACACACACACACACACACACACACACACACACACACACACACACACACACACACACACACACACACACACACACACACACACACACACACACACACACACACACACACACACACACCATTGTAGTGCACCATAGTGCGAACTCTACTGTGGTCGTTTGCACTTGTTACCTGGGGCCGAATTCAGAAAACTTCTTTCTCGTGAAGTGTTTTCTTGCCAGTGGTCGCGTGCCTTCTGTGATAACATGTACATATTCAGGATTGCTTGAAACGTTTTCTCGCCAACGTTTTTATAATAAAATGTTTGTGTGAATACGACCCCTGATCAGTTAATAACGTTTTTTCGATTGTCGCCGACATATACGAGCAATCCTTCAATCACAAACGTCGGACTACGAGAATATTTGTACGAAAAAGGCCATTACGTTCAACAAATCGAGCCCGACAGCTGATTTTGCACACGAGAAAACGTTCCCTATATTGCACCAGGGAAAGTGTTCACAGGAATGCCTCGCGAAGACATTCAGATACGAGACACTGTGCGCCGTTTCTTCGTTCTTTTTTTGTACTGCCTTCTCAACGACGAAGGTTTCTTGCACCGGGAGGTTTTTTTACCTGGCTTGGTTTGAGTGACAGTAATAATATGTGTCTGCCGTGACTGATAAAGAAACATGACTGTGGTTTTGCGAGCCTCCGCAGCTGTAGTATTAGCGTCCGGTCTCATTTTGTATTGAAATTGATGCGCCGACGCCTTCACACATGAAATCTAACTCTGTGGGGCAAGCCGAAAGCAGGAACGCAGAAATACATTCCTAATATGACAGATTTCTGTTTTTCTTTTAGTTAGGGACATGGATTTTGGTCTCCAGACTTTGTCTTGTCTCGTATCTTTCGATGCGGAACCTTCAGTACAACGCCTTGTCTAAATAAATCGCATGTTCTAGCGCATGCAATTTTTAAGTTATTTATTGCGATGCATGTATATGTTAACGGCGAAATATTTCTTTGAATAAAAAGAATCCCGTGGGTCTGTTACACTATCGCTAAGACGACTGGAAGGCGAAAGCCTGAGTGCCGATGCATTAAAGGCTGAAACAACCCGTCAAAATCCGACGAGGTACTTGGCTCGTCCGGCCTCATTTCGTGCTTGGCATCGCAAGCTCACGCAAACATCGCCTTTTTTCTTTATTCACGCGAACGTAGCAAATATGAACTGAACAAAGAGCTCGCCAGCCTTGAGTCAAGCCGCTTTATTTTTTATACACACGTACGCCGCAAAGGCGATGTGAACGAGCAGTCCGTGCGGTCACGGGACATTACTTGCTTTATTATTTCGATAGCAAGTATATCGACACACGCGGCAGGTTTTTGCCGTCGCCGTCGGACTCATGCTCCGCATATATATATATATATATATATATATATATATATATATATATATATATATATATATATATATATATATATATATATATATATATATATATATATATATATATATATATATATATATATATATATATATATATATATATATATATATATATATATAAAGAAGAGAGCGAGGAGAGCGATATTTCAGACGAAATAGCTTCCGAAGCGCGCGACCGGGGTTTCGGACATGCGAACCCTCTCTACGCAATGCGGCGCGCCACGTTAGACAGCTCCACCACGCAGCATATGACCTCCGGCATTTCAGCGGCGATCTAGTTATACCCACCATTTACTGCTGGAAGTACGCAGAGCTCGGAGGTGCTTCAGCGCGGCACAGGCTTTTCAGTATCACCCGCGAGGTGGCGCGAAGGGCATGCGTTAAAGCCGTCGCCCCACTTGTGTTGCACCGGAGTTGGGATCCGCGCCTACGACCTTTATTTTGACCTACAGGGCGTGGTCGCCCGTGCTCGCGCGCTTATCTCGTGTGGGGAGAGGTTCTTACGTGTTGTGCTTTCACCGCAAAGTTTGCGTTGAAGCTATAGACTACACTAAGGTCATCTCGCTTGCTGCAGCGGCCGCGTTTGCGAAAGGAGTGAGCTGCTAGCTAGAAGAGCCATAGTAGGGGCTAGTTGGTTGTGCGTAGTCGACATTCGGTGAGCGCTGCTCAAACACAAAGAAGTAACAACCGTAACAGCTGTTTCTTCCTGCTGAGCGTTCTTTTCGTACGTCCTTCTTCGTGTTTGAGCAGCGCGCTTCAACTGTCCAGCTGTGACAGTTGTTAGTTCCAGCTCGTCCTGTGTTTGTTCTTTTCATGCATCCCTTTTGCTGAAGCAGCTTGCTGCAAGTTTCGTTCAACTTATCGCTTGCAAAAGAAAGACGGCCATATTCTTTCCGCACTTTTTAACAGCATTCATTGTTTCACCCTTGCGGCGAAACTGTGACTTTTTTGTCCCGCGCCAAAAACGCCGGCGTTTCGCTCAAGTGCACGCTCGCACGAGACCTATCAGGCATTTTCCTTAATAACAGATGGGTGTCCTTTTTCTGGTTGCACACGGTTCTGCGTTGTCACTATTATCACTCCGAACAACAGTCTAGCATAAACTGACCACAATTTTGCCGCGTGACAAACAGGCCCTTCAACATTCACGCGACATTATCAATGATGTTAACAACATCCCATAAAACTAGGCAAACATAGAAAATTGAAAGTCGGGCCAGTGGTATATTGTTGGTCTTGGGCTAGTTGGAAGGCAAAGAAGTATCGTAAGTAAACATAATATACCGAATATATCCCGGCGATGCAACGGTACACTGCTCACAGCTGCGAACACCAAGCATATATCACCTAAAACAAGGACTTTTCCAATCTTGTTCATGATCTTGCGGCCCTGACCAAATAAACCGTGCCACTCCCTATTTTGCCCCGGGACGTGAAAAAAACACTAGGGGAAAAATAATAATAATGCCATGAACGTAGCGTCGTTAATGCACATTAGGCGGGGAATTCAACACAACCGCGTGTTTTCAATGGCCCATGAACAGACACAGTGCGCTGCAAACAACTCGGCTCCTTTCAACGGTTAAGTATACTGACACAGCAGATACATAACTCGGTAAACTCCCTCGTTAGTCGACGAACTAACCCTCGTATTTTAGAACGTCCTTTCACTCAACGCTTCACCTTGACTTGAGAAAGTCGATGGGAGCGCCGTCTCCAGGTAGAACAAGTCACTGCGTATCGCCGATAATCTGCAGCAGTTCTTGAGAAGCGCGGCGTCATTTTCGGTCGAGTAGCGGCACTGTGCTCAACACGGTCAAGTGAAGGACGAACTTAGAGTCGAGGCTTGATTGTGAATATGGGGGCAAGACTCGGACCGAGATCGGAGTTCCGTTTTAAGTGAAGTAGGCTTAGGAACGATCTTGTACATATAAATCCCGAGTGGGAAAGTCCTGCCTAGTGAAGTTTCGATGAATCTCAGTAAGTTTGAGCGACAATATATATATATATATATATATATATATATATATATATATATATATATATATATATTTGTAAGCGGGTCCACTTCTTTTGCTAACCCATGAAGAGTGCGTGCGTCTACTTGGCGCGTTCTAATGTCGCGTGCATCCGTCACTTTGGGCAACCACACACCTTGTTTCGACATTAACCTCTAGCGAAAAACTTTTACGCCGGTGTCACGACACTTTTTCTTCAATTTATAATTAATTACGTAGAGTTACAGTTACCGTGCAATGTAGTCATCACTTTTAAATATGATAAAAGTGGTAACCACCGTCAGAAAGTAAGGCTACGAAGAATCATCACTTTACTTTAGAGCAATCCCTACAAAAACGGACGCATGGGTAATTAATCAACGTTCTTCTTGACAACTACAAAAAGATAACACGCTGCCGATCAAAACGTTCCCGAACAGGCCCACTTATCCATTCTAATGAACTTTCTGACAGGGCTTACACACTTTGTCAGCGGTGCAGAGCAGTTTCTCATGGCGCTGGTGGCTCTTTTTTACGCGCTGTTCCTTCTTTTCTACGTTGCTAACGTAAACGAAACCGAGGGAACAGAGGGCGTGGGAAGAGGGTTAAAAGTCTTTCCTGGCGCCTTCATAAAACGATCGACCTTAATTTTCCAAGCTTCGCTGTGCGCAAAGAGAAGTCGAAGGGCTGACATGATTTGCTCTTTCCTCTACCTTATCCCTCTAACCGTTATTTTTTATAATTCTTTTTCGTAAATTTCAGAGTAGGAGATGTATATAAACGCGCGGAAACTTATTCTCATTAGCCAGTTTGAAGCGAGCCGCCAGTTCGAGAGAGTATACTTATCTGACAGGTGCTGCTCGTATACTCTGCCTCAGAGCATCCCGGTCCAGCGCGAAGCACGCGTAATTGAAGATACCGAGGCGGGCGCTGACAATGATTTACGGCCGGGATGATGAGCGTGGGCTGTTGTTTCTGGCAACGCTTACCTCTTTCGCGTCCGTTCAATCCACAGAGACGAGCACCGACGCTGGTATGGCGAGACAAACTCGATTGCGTAATAACCCGTTGCCATGTCTGGCAGCGTTTCTTTCGTTCTTTTTTTTTCTTCGCCCATTTCGCGCCATGATCCGGAACGTATAAAATTCCATTACGCAAGGATCATTTCAGTCCGAGGTAATCTTCTTGCTTTCCGTCTCGCAATTTTCAACGCCGCGTGATGCCTTTATTTTTTTATTTTTTTATTATGTCGTCGGCATCCTGCTATTAAGGCTAAGAAAATGGGAAAGCCCGCTCTGGAAAGTCTCGATTCGTGAAAAAAAAAGGCTGCCTTATAAATGACGTAGCCAGTAAATCAGTTCTGTTTGCTTCGCGAAGTACTGCATCTCTCGCGTATTTTTTTTTTTAATTTTTACTCATTCTCCGGCTCTGTCTTTTTTTTTTTTTTTTTGCATCGCGCTTGACAGTGAGCACTAAACTGGAATGTTCCCACTCGCGTAAAAAGAAACAAAAAAAAAACTCCAAGTAGAGGAAACGCGTCACGGTACAGTGCCGGAGCCATAACATGGCCCCTGATTCGACGTTTCCTGAAGCGTTTGGCATTGTGACCTTTTGACCGCACGCTCACAGCTTGCGCTTGCTGTACTCCCTATTACAGTCTAAACGAAGGAAGGGAACTTCGAGGGCTCGTTTCTTTGTTTCTCACAACTAAATGAAAACCAGCAGATAATGAATCCAAGGAAGGTATATTAGGCGGACGTTAATTGTACCGTATAACTGTATTGTAGTAATTGTAATATAGATGTGAAGAAACTAAAGTGGACGAAAAAACAACTTGCCACCGGCAGGGACCGAACATTCAACCCTCGGATTACGCGCCCGACGCTCTTACCAATTGGGATACGGCGGCGGTCGTCCCCTCGCGCACATTATCGGCTATTTATGTGCGTGAAAACCTGGGAGTGTTAGTCAGCGCCGCTCGTATCCATGACGGCGTGCGTCTTTTTGCCAGATGTCGCCATCTGCCAAAAAGTGTGCCACGCTCTTTGTTCCGAAAGAGCGTGGAACACTCTTTCAAAGGACCTTGGAGTGTGTAAATGCAGTTTCTTAAATGCTGAACTCGAAGATCGATGTGAAAGTTCCCAAAAGTGAACACAAATAACATTTTTTTTTGCAACAAACAGCAGCTGCAGCATCCGGGCGTCTTGATACGCTGAGCGAACGCCGTGACGTCATCTTAGGTATACCGTGTCGTCTGCAACAGCATCACTGTTGAAACGTGGCCTCCGTGATTGGTTCCGGCAATGGCGCGCAGCCGGAGCTAATCACGGAGGCCACCTTTGAAGATACGAGAGACGCTTGTTCACATTGCGCTCGGGTGTTTGTCATTATGGTGGATATCGCAATCCAGCCGCAGAACTTTCAGCATCTCTACACCTAACTTGAGCCTCCGGTACATAAACAGCGCTATCGCAATGATTTCGTATCAGTGTGTGGCAGGAACATTATGTCGGAGTGCAGCGCGGCTCCGAACCTAAGATCAAGTAGTTCCAGTTGGTTCGTTTTCACGCCCACCCTTTCTGAAGCTCCTGCTGCAACAACCGTGAAAGAAATTACAACATCGTCGGCAATAATGTCGGTCCTTGCTAACCACGAAGTTTTACCGAATTCTAAAAACACTTAATTAAGCTTCCCTTTATAGAGTCCTCGCGCAACATGATGGACAGACTCGTTAAAGATGGGGGTGGTGGTGGATTCGCTCTCAGTGTGGGCAGTACGTCACGTAGTTTCGCATTGCCTACGGGATCGCCCCACTTTTGAGCAAGCGACGATGTCGTATGATGATGCAATCATGTGACGCCGTGTTCGTATGCCATCACGACGTCATGGTGACGCCTGACGTCACAAACTTTGGCGATCTGTGATGTTATAAACGATTTTTTTTGCATCTCTCGTTTTGGCGTTGTTGCATCTCTCGTGTTGACGCTGAAGCCGCCGACGATAACTTTTCGTGTTTCATGAGGCATCTAAGGCATTCGCTTTAATAATTCAAAGGAGACAACATCACGATAACTCGCTGGTTGAATTTGTATGTCTTCAAGGTTGCCAGAATACTCCGGTTAATGAGGGGTGGGGTAGGCTCTTTAGACACATTCCTCGGTGCGCACGTGGCGTGCTCATTACAATGTGTCGTTGCCGCAACTACACAGTGGCTACGTCCTCTGGAGGTTCTTCGATACGCGCGTGCTTGCGGCTTTGCGGGCTCCTTCGCACGTGTTTCATAATCGTTTACCTTGTGCGTGCAGCACGCGTCCATGGATATAAGAAACTTTCATAAGATTAGGTTCGATTCTCGGGAAGCAATAATTAAAAGAAGATACACATCTTTCGCGCGTAGTCTATGTGCGGCATCCCCATATAGAGACCGCCTCCCCCCTCCTTTTTTTTCTTTGCACGCAATTACGCAAAGCCGGCTGATTCGATTCCCGCGTATTCTCATTTCGATGGGCTCCCACAACTGCATGCGAGGCTTCCCACGTGCGTCAAAGAAGTCATTAGAAAAAAAAGAAAGAAAAAACAAGGTCCATTTGGGATACACGTGGGGATGAGAAAGCAATCTTGACCCCTTCAAAAGCTAAGAAGTAGCCGGCGCCTTATTTGAGCGCCAACATCCCCTTATATCATACCAATAATGAAAAAAAACACGTCCATTAGCGATACAAGGCAAGGCGAGGAGGAACATCATTAGGCTCACTTCCTTGTTCACTTCCTTGCCAACTGAGAAATATATTTAAAAATAAAAAATGAAAGAGCGCAACACCCATTAACGACCGAAGCTTCGTTAGTAGTGGTGTTGTCCTCGTCGCCAGCAAGAATGTGATGCAGCAAACATGGAACATTTCATCGCTTAATGAAATACGAAAACCTAAGTGCTAAAAGAACAATAAAATCGTAATCTAACCCGCATTGTTTTGCGAAGGCCGTATATTAAAAAAAAAGCGTACCCTAAATGTCACTTTTTTTTTTCTAGCTTTTGTTCTTGCGCTCCCCAAACGTTGAGGACCTGACTTCACGCTATATCGTTAGGCTTTCGGCGCATTCATCTTCCACACAGCGCGAACTGACATGGACCTCTCCGAAATTTTCGCATTTAATTCTTTGCCACATGTCTGACTTGCATAAGGGTTGCGGGCAGGAAGATCATTACGCGAACACCCTTCCACGGCATCCGCAAACTCTCCCGGCGCGCGTCCCTTGTTTCTCGGGCTAGAAAACTTCCTCTCACTTCAGAAAAACAAAAAAAAAACAAAAAAAAACGACAACATGGAGGACGCTTGAGCTTCGCCTTCAAGAGCAGGACGCGATAGCGTAATCGGGCCCCGTTTGCATCGCCTACTCATTCGCTTACCATACTTCGCTTCTCGGAGGACAGCTTAGCCGTATAGCGAGTAAAAGCACGTTTCGCAGTTTTGAACTACCCTAGAATACCTACTGCAAGTACAGTTGCGAAGTGCCCACTACACCGTAATTCCTCATTTTGCGAATCGGCGAAGTACCCACTACGTGTCCGTAAGGCATTAAAGGGGTCATAAAGCACTTTTCCAAGTAATGATCTAATGACCTCACTATCGGAGTTTACTGCCTCCCGAATCGATTGCCGCAAAAATATCTCGAATCCGTCAAGAATGAGCGGAGTTGCAGGGGTTTGGCACACGCTCCCAGCGCTTTCTCTCTTTTCTCGTGCCGACGAGCGCACTGGAAGCTAGACAGGGAGGGATGGCACGGGGGAACGAAGTTACGTCAGCGCGCGTCATAAAACGCGATCGCTCTCCCGCTGTGATTCGCGTGCGCGAGGGCGGCTACCGCGTACTGAGGAGTGCGGCGCCGGCAAGTGGCGGCACCCCGCGGCAAGAAGCGCATCTGACCCGAACGCTGCTCTCGATTTACGTCGGCTATCGGCCAATAAGCAATGCTAT
Organism: Rhipicephalus sanguineus; assembly: GCF_013339695.2. Classification (NCBI taxonomy): domain Eukaryota; kingdom Metazoa; phylum Arthropoda; class Arachnida; order Ixodida; family Ixodidae; genus Rhipicephalus; species Rhipicephalus sanguineus. The sequence goes on along the minus strand of NC_051181.1, from coordinate 81,206,519 downwards.
GTCTTTTGCGACGTAAACAGGCAGATCCGCGACGTCAACGTGCAGACGCCCCGCCCACCGACGAGAGTGAGAACCGGCCTCTGTTTGAAAAGAGGGTGCCTGAGGAAACGGCAACTTCGCGCTCCGCTTGTGGCCTTTACGCGGCGCGCACGACTGTAATATTTGGCAGAGCAGTTCATAGCCGTGTCAGCTTTTCGCAGGATGTGTTTTTTCAACAAGCCCAAGGGGTGCTTCATGACCGGGACACCAAAGAGCAAAACGATTTTTCTCATATTAGTAAAGTACTCTTTCACGATACCAAAAACACCACGCTTGCTGCGAGAAGACGCTTAGTAAGCGAGAAAACGCGCAAAAACAAATTGTGGGCGGCGACGCCACCTTGAAGTTTCCGCACCATTCGCCGTGACGTCACATGTTTTGACGGCGCCTGCTAGGGACTACGTAGTTTCTAATCGGTAAAAATGAAGTACATTGGCCTCTGAGGGGGCTATAGACTTAACATACCAAGTTTGGGGTAATTTTGTTGAGCCAACAGCGCGAAAATACGAGAAATACACTTTGAAATCCCTGAAGTCACGCGGGGAGATTTCGGCGCGAAATTTAAAAATGAATCTTTGAACGTGATTTGCTCCTCTGTTAACAAACCTGTGATGGCGAAATTAACGACGTTAGAGTTCTCAGAGCACAATTTATCGATCTAAACCAATTCATTGTTTCTCTTTAGTGCCCCTTTATGTCGATGCTGTTGCAGCTCAGGACAATTAATTACGCCGGAGCGCTTTGTAATGCGTGGGCCCTTAAACCATCCACTCGTAATGCAGTTTGTGTGGTCTGACACCTGGTGCGGTATCACGCTTTCGCAGAGAGTGTAACGTTGGGCTCTCTCGTTTTTAGGGGCGAAGCACCTTAAGGCCGAGGCTTGTCCGTCCGTTTGGCGTCCGTGCGCACGGCACAGCATCGAGTAAAATTGAAACATCAGGTTTAACACTAGACTAATATCGATCATAATTGTGATGAAGCAATAGAAAACACCCGCGAGCACAAACCGTTTACACTAGTCGGCGACTTCAACGTACACATTATGGATCTCAGGACCTAGCTTTGTCGTCGACTCTCACTGTCCGCTGTGACGGTGTATAAAAAACAGTCGCTATAGTCGAAACATATATGTGAATAAAAAATGTTCACAATAGAAGACCATCATTCACAACTGTGACAGAATAATATAAAACACCTATAAGCACAAACCTTTTATACTAGTCGGCGACTCCAACGTAGACATTATTGACTTTAGGACCTAGCTTTTTCGTCGACTCTTTATGTCACCTAATGTCACTCAATTTACGTTATGCGGGGAAACGCTCGGGTAACCTACGGTTACTCAACCATACGATACCCAGAGCTTCACCCACTCGTCATGATTCACTTCGCGGAGATGCGCAGATTTTTTTCCCTCGTTCTCTGTTAGCGCTACAATACTTTCATTAAGCGATTTCACGCTTCTGCCATGCAATTTTACATGCGTTAGCGTGAGTCGGCGCACTACATAACATCTGAATAGGCAGTTTTTCCAAAACAATTTCCAGCACAGCTATGGCTCTCTGATGGAATACGTGACTTCCGCGCAATCTGCCTGGGTTCGATTCCACCTCTGAGCCGCGATTTTTATTATTTGCATTTGTCGCGATTTTCCCATCAAAACCAACGACGCCGACAATGGAATTTCTGCGAAACGAACTATTTAACGCTGTCGCGTTAAAACGTCTCCTCTGCTGTATTTCGCGAGCAAGAGGCTCCTGCTTCCTCTATCGGCTGTATCGGTAGAAACGTGGCGAATCGTCACCTGTAAAACAAGTGTACAGGAGCACTGAAGCAACCGCTCTTTCTGGTATTGCAAATGTTTTAAATACAGGGACTCTTGCTGGTTACATCACTACATGATGGGTCAGTCGGTTTAGTTGAAGTGTTGCAAGAATAAAGATTGCTCATTCTTATTGCCAGCCTCTGTCAACATTAAACTCTATGCCAACGCCTTCCAAGAGAGTTGTTGTTCTCCGCCTCTCCCCTCCTTCCTCTCACCTCTTTTCCCTTCCCCGCTCATTTATTTCGCATCCAACAGAAACAAGAAGTTACAACATGCGCAGCACCTGTCCAGCTGTCCTCATTCGGATCTCACTTGTTTTTTTTTTTATCTTGAAAGTCCTTAGAGGCCGCCAGAAATGTTAACGAGCGGTTCTTGCAGATGAGTTTTCCTCGCTATTTCATAGAAAAAATTGCTAACATCACCGACTTATGCAAATTATCAAGCGCGGACGCCACCATCGTTAAGAAAACCTCGTCAAGCTGCAAAATTAATTATGCCGAGACAAGGCCAGATGGGCGCGTACATAAGAAAGGGACGTAATGTTCTCGTAGTGTTTCTTTCTTGGACGACATAATTCTATCACGCAACCGCTTTGCGATAATTCCGGGCGCGCCAGTCATTTGCTACGTCATATTTTTCGCGCCTCTGAAGGACAGAGCACTTGGGCAAGCTAGAGCAGTCGACTGTTTTACAAGACAGGAAAGTTCAGGTGCCGCGTACTTTTTAACTTGTAGAACGCGCGAAAACTTTCTCGCGTGTTGCCTTTGGTTCTGTTTTGTTACACGCGGGTCGCAGTGGTGAAACTGAGGCGAAGAGTGGCTCGGGTTGTCCGTTTGTTTCCTCGGTGAAGGACAAACGGACGCGACCCTAATCTTTCACTTAGGTGTCTGGCAGCGGCACTCGTACGCAGGCGTTCGTTTTCTCTGGTGCATCCCACCCGTTGTGGGAATCGGTTTCAAGCTAAGCAGTCAGCGAGTACTTCTATGCTGTATGTTATGGCGTTGAGCCAAGCGTTACGAGGTGGATCGACATGTTTTCGTAAGTGAATTAGCTGTGTGCACATCGTGGGCTTAACAGGCACGTCGAATACACCGCCGTTTAAAGACTGGATTCCGTTAGTTAACATCGCGTTTCTTCGCACTGCCGAAGCAGATCTGAGAGGACACGTAGAAAAAGCTCGCGGTCGAGATGTGCTCCGCGAGCTACCGCCACGATCCCAGATGTTCACAAGAAAACCGTCCGCTCTTTCGATGAACTCGTTGATTCTCGTTGTGTATGCTGAAAGTTAATTGGGCTTTATGTTAAGAAAAGTTATGCTCCAATATAACATGTGTCCAATATAACTCTTAACTCGAACTAGAACCATGGATTTCGTAAAGTTTTATATTCGGAAGGCCTTTTCTGAATATAGGGAAAACGGGAAGTTCTCGACCGGAAGAACTTGGAAGAAAAAAGAAAGCGTGAATCGGTTCTTGTGCCATTGAATATTTCCGGCAAATCTCTCGCACCGCGGGAATAGGCGTTATGCGAAGAAGTCCGCGCAGTTTGTTAAGCCGCATTGGGCGTTTCATTGGCGTAGCGTAACTGCGTCATGCAGGGGCTCACTTACAGTTCGAGAGCTGAGTTATTACAAGGGAAGCTGCCTTTACTGATTATGCTTCGCTTCCACTGGCCCACTATCTGCAGTACAAATGCGGGTGCAGGGTAAGAAAGACGGTGCACGTTGAACAGGGATAAGGCGACCGATATTTGTTCGACACAGCCACGTCAACCATAGGGAAGATGATTTGTACCTTTCAAACGAAACAGAGAACCCAACAGAACTTCCGGGACTGTCTTGTTCAGATCCATCTTCTCCTTCGATTTGTTACTGGTAAAACTATATTGTTAGGCTAGTTGGTGTTTAACGCGATAGCGATGAAGAGCTCGTTTCGCAGAAATTCCGGTGTCGGCGTCGGTGTCGGCGTCGTTGGTTGTGAGCGAAAAATCATCATCTTGTCCGTGACCGAAAAATCGAAAAAGCTGCAAATAAAATAAATAATAAAAATGTTGGGTCCGAGTGAGAATCGAACCCAGGCCGTCTGCGTGCCAAGCAGGTGTTCTACCACACAGCCACGCCTCTTCTTGGAACTGCACTGAAAGTACCTTTCATGCTTCACAAACATACCTGTCCTGTATACAGGCGTCACAGTACGAGATGTAATATCGCAGTAATATTGCGTGGTACAGGCGTACATTGCCATCGGGCGTCACACCTTGTGAATATCATAACGACTTGGTGGTTTAAAGACAGACACTCATTGCAAAAGGCGCGCACATTACTGCGCGTATTCCCTTAAGGCCACGTAGTGAGTGTATCGCAACTTCGAAAAAGTTTTTCGCGCATAATGGCTCCTGGTTTGAAGCATGCTACCCATTGCATAAGGCACGCACTACGCACTAGGGGCAGGATATCGCTATCGCGTTCAACTCTCAAAGGCGAAGCTTAAACGTCCCCCACTTTTTACAGCAGCAAAATGAGGCACAGAACACCCAAAAAAAAAAGCAGATAAAGATTTTCTGACCAGAGGGCTCACTACTAACACGGGGTTCCTTCTTGGATGCGTAGAATACGAAGTGGAGGTGTAAGGGTAAACAGAATGCTATGCAAAAGAACATAAAGAATAAACTAAGACCATCTTACTGCGCGTCCACAGCATGTCTTGATCAAAAACAGACATCACGCTTATATACGTCATTTGTTGATATTAAAGAATTTCCTCTACGTTCGCATTACCCTTCGAGAGCGCATCTGCGAGGATTTTTTAAATGCATATGAGGATATATAGCGAGTGTTGTCGCACCATTATTAGGATATATGGAACATGGAAACCGGTGGTGCAAATGTTTTACCGCCAGTAAAGGTAGTTAGAAGGAAAGTTAATCCTAGTTATACCGTTCCGCGTTTCTCCTTGAAACATGTGTGTGTCTTAAGGAACAAGAAGGCACCGCATAAATGGTGCTATCCCACATTTATTGCTTGTTTTTTTAAAGGCGGGGGGAGTTTACAAGGAGCAGGCCCTGTGTATTGATTCAGGAAAGGGGCAAAGTTTACCGACATAAATTGGTGGCGGACAATTTGTAGATTTCACGAACCTTTGATATAACTTGTGAGCTCGAGAAGAAGTTATTTTCAACATTTGTCAGGCTTCTTGTGCACTGCTATTCAGGCGGCAGTGCATTTCACTTTAAAGTTCTTGAAGGTGACCATATTCTGATCGAGACGGGTGTCGTACCCCTGCCTAATGAATCGGTTCATTGTTCCTGCGACACAAATGAAATGCTACCATGAGACGAAATGAAAACTTGTGAAATATTGGCGGCCTGTGATCAACGACGTCATTTGGCGACTTTAAACTAGAGATAAAATATGCCTTACAGGGCTCATTGACGAATACAGCTTGGGAACTTATGAATAGCCTATTACAAAAATTGCGCGACACTGTAAATTAGTAAATTCAGAAGTTCCTAACAAGAGTTAAGTTCAGCTTCCCTAACTCATCAAAAAAGTCATTTTGTAAACGCAAAACAGTTCCCGTTGCTTTGAACTTGCGGTGTCGTCAACAAAGGCCGAAGGTCCTGAAATTATTCCTGTCGGGGCTTTAATGTGTTTCACCTCGAATGTGCAAACAAGCGGTTTACTGTTTACTTATAATTCGCCGGGAAAAGCACCTGTTGTTCTGTGTACTAAATTTGGCGATATATAATGACAGAAGGATGCGCAATAAGCTAACTTTAGTTTTGTTATTCATGCATCTATATGTTGCCTAAGCTTTATAAAATTAGTGTTGGCTACTGCAAGGAGTGAAAAAGGAACATGAAAAATGAAAGGGACGGAGCAGTGGGGGTAAAGAGAGCTTAGCCGCGCAGGCAACGATGAGATAGGGAAAGTGGAAGAAAATGTGAAAAAGTGCAAGTATTCATTGGAATAGTCAAAGTAATGGATACACGATGATGATGATACTACTACTACTACTACTACTACGACTAATAATAACAACAACAACAACAACAACAACAACAATAATAATAATAATAATAATAATAATAATAATAATAATAATAATAATAATAATAATAATAATAAAATAATAATAATAATAATAATAATAATAATATGTAGTTACCAACAAAGATATATTTGCAGCATCTAAGTTGAAAAAAAGGAAGTGCGTTGTACAAAAATGTTAACTTGAACTGCTGCTAGCAATATTTTATGCCAATATCCTGTGTCTCATTGCGGATTCAGAAAGAAAATAATCTATATTGCCACGTACGTTTTTTATCATTACTTTTGCTGTATTCGGTTTTTCGCCCACAAAGGCTGTCAGCAACGCTCAGCGCAAACCGCGCCTCATTGTTCGAGAAGCTTCGCGGTTATTGTAGATCATTTTGTTAAGATTGCGCGCAAGACGCGAACCCTCGAGCTTATTCTAGAGATTGCGCAACAACCACCGATATCGCTAGAAAGTTCAATAGCGCCTCTATAAAAGCCGACGCGCTTGACCGCTTGTCAGTTGATCGACGGTCGACGCTCTGTTCGCCGCTATCAGTGTATTGCTGTAGTTGACCTTCAGTTTCCCGGCCACAAGTTCGGCCAAATAAAGAGTTTCATCTCTGACGTGCTGACTGCTGCCCTCGTCGCGGTCAAGACCACGTGACATCTATCAGAACAACGCAAACGTATATTTCGCAAGACATTCGATGTCTGTCTCTCAAATCGCCTCAAGAGCAATCTGCGCGCGAAATGGCAATTTACCTCGGTGCTGTGTGGCGCAATGAGCTTTAAGGTCGAGTGCACCGGCACGCCCAAAAAACTTCCCTTTAAAATTAGTTGAAATTCAAACCTTGAAGCGCCAAAAACTAAACGCATGCTGTCAGTATCTTTTAACAAGCCCTGAAATTTCAACGGGCAATCTTGTCTCAAGACAGGGAGTTTTGCAGCAGCTGTATGAAGTATAGCATCATGCTATCAGAAATCGGGTGTCATGCGTAAGTACAACGAAACAGAAAAATATGAGCCGCCGCGTTGGTGCCAAAAAACTATTTTTTAAAGCCATGGCAATTTATTTATTTATTTATTTATTTATTTATTTATTTATTTATTTATTTATTTATTTATTTATTTATTTAGTGCATTCCTTTGATTACCAGTTCCTGTCAAAGAACATGTAGTTTCACCAACCTTTTTCTTTATATTGCGCTCTGTCTGCAAGCACGACTACCTTACAGAAAAGAAAGCTTTACAGGGCCGTTGCGAGCTGTGTACAAAAATGCGTAAGCTGAAGTCGGAGCTTAGCATGCGTGAAAAACTCCTAGCAATCGTTGCTGCAAATAAAGTGTGTCTCATCCCGCATTCAGAAAAAAAAGAAAATCTTTTATGTATAGCAACGACGCAAACATTTCTTTCGTTTTTCGTTCTCTGTCTGGCCTTCAATTGGTCTTAAAAGTAATCTGCGAGAGAAACAGCAGTTTACCATCGAGCAGACTTGTGCAATTAACACTAAGATAGAATACACCAAGAAGATCAGAAAAGCTCCCTTTAAAATAAGTGGAAATTCCGGCGTTAATGTGCTGAGAACTAAACACGTGCTATCAGTATCACTATATAGGCTGCGAAATTTCAACACGGAATTTTGCCTTAAGGCAATAAATTGTGAAACAGCTATGACGTCTAGCATTATTACATCAGAAAATGGGTGTCACGTGTAACTGTGTGTAAATGTGGACAGCCGTGGTGGTTTCAAATAAGATTTTTTCAGATCATGTGAATTTGCTTACCTATTTATTTATTTATTTATTTATTTATTTATTTATTTATTTATTTATTTATTTATTTGGTTGGTCGGTCGGTCGGTCATTGCAATCTCCTTATTAACAGTTCCTGCCTGAGAACAAGTAATCCCAGCAACCTTTTTCGTTTCCTGATGCTCTGTCTCTAAGCAGCACTATCTCACAGAAAAGTAAGCTTTAAAGAGTCACGAGAGCTAGGTGCAAACGTGCGTAAGCTGAAGCCAGAGCTGAGCATTTGCTTCCACCAAACAGTTCTGATGAATTATTTAAGCAGTCCTTGCATTTAGGTGCGAGTTACTGGCAGCATAAACGGAGAGAGGGATAGAAAGGCAAATGAAAGGAGAGAGTGTCGGAGGCGTTCAAATTCTTGTTGGCAACCCTGCAGAAAATGAAAGCACGTGGAAAGAATTGTTGAAAAGCGCTGAACGACGTCCGTAGTAAATATCGTTGCGCGCCGCTTTCAAAAAGGCTCTGCAATATTCGAAGAGATGCCCGCGATGCAATTAACTAGTACGCCGGATCAGTAAATTGACACGGCCAAAACTCGAAATCTATACGGTCATGCCAAAGTGAATATTCGCGCCGATAAAACAAACACAATCATAATGAAACGAATCCAAGGAAATTGTGTATAGTATTTAACCCTCCACTTAGCCGTGAAGTGGAGCATTTCCTAAATCTGCATCACGTGAGAGGACCAGTTTAAATTATACCAGAACAGCAGTCACGTAAATGAAGTGCTCGCCATAAGAGATGCCCATTAAAGAAAAAAAAAACTTGTTTCAATGAATATCACATTTACAACTTACAAAGCTTGCCTTAGAAAGGGCCCGCCCTCTTGAAAAAGTTAGGATATCTTTGACTTTTTCGTCTTCAGTTTATAAGGTGGAACGGTAATTACCAACGCTTGGCTATGTGTGTAAACATTGCCCGCTTGCTGCAGAGCTTCCTCTCGAGTCGTTGCTCTCGTATACGTATATATTGAAATACCAGATATCATATACTGACGTGCGTGAGCCATTTCTTTTCTATTCGTTTTGTTTACTTGAGAGACCATGTTGCACCTTAATATGTACCACAAGATGAGGCATGATTTTCAGATAGAGAAAACACTGCAATCTGTTGAGCTTTTCTAATGCTACGAGCGTTATTAAACATCCACACCCGTTACACTGGGCGTACAGAACCTTCTGATAAAACCATTACGCGATTGGCATCTTAGCTCACTTGATCTGCTTTCCTTAATTTTCACCTTAAAACCTCTTGTCTGCATGGAAAGCAATTGAATTCTGGCGTATTACGTGAGAGATTTGCATGCTCGACGTAGGGCAGGAAGGATGGGAGAGAGTGCGACAAAGCGCCGCAATTTTTATTGCGATAGCAATTATATGGACACTCTCGGCTGATTTTTGCCGTCGCCATCGCCGTCATGCCGGATATGTATGTCTATATATATATATATATATATATATATATATATATAATGCACAAAGAAAAGTAAAGCAGACGAAAAATATTCCGAAGCACCCGACCGGGATTCGAACCATCAACCCATCGCTGCCCAGCCCGCTGCATTAGACAACTGAACCTATGACCCTTGCATGCACCGGTGAAATAACGGCGGGCTATTTATATACGCCGTATACCACTGGTGGTAAGCAAATCTCGGAGGAGATTGAGTGTGTTTTCTATCACGCAACGCTCCTAATTTTGTTTCAATTTGAAAACTGCCCTTGAGACGCGGACGACAAAGTAGCCCTTTTCGGTACCCACTCGTTATGTGGAAGAAGAAAAAAACAAGGAACACCGGGGACATCTTGCATCAGACGCCCCCTTGTGGCAAGAAACGCAGGGGGTCACTCCACGCGCTGCAGTTTAAACGAAAAAGAAACATGTAAGAGCATCTGATTCTCCATTCTCGACATTTGCAGCGCGTTGCTCAAGCACAAAGACGTAACAACTGTGACAGGCGCTGCAAGTATCGAGCTGCTTCTCGTTCTTCGTGTGACATTCCACTTTCTTCCTATCGCATTCATTGCTTCGCCCCTGCGGCGAAACTGTGACTTTTTCCTTCTGCGTTATTTTTCTTTGTACCTTTTTCTATATATACATATACATACATATACATATACGGGGCATGACGGCGACGGCAAAAATCAGCCGAGAGTGTCCATATAATTGCCATTGCAATAAAAGCGTTTCCCGAATACAACTAGGAAACGAACCTTTAGAGTGCAATTGTATCACATGTCAGCGTACGAAAGAGAAACTTACATTGTGAGTGTGCAACTTCGGAGACGCGAGCCAACAACTTTTGTACGAGGAAAAGACCTCAGACGCAGCATGTTTAACATTTATAGCTACTTTCCCAAAGCCAAAGCCAACTTTTGCTACAGCTCAAGTCTCATTTAAAATTTTAAACTAAATCAAATTCGTAGCGCATCAGGAGCTTCTTTATAATTATAACGATTATGTCTTGCGGGCATTTCACTGTTTCTTAAGCCAAATCTTGTTATGTTTTGTACGCTAACAGGGTTGCCAATGGCGGCTACTTTTCGCCAAATTGGCGAATTTGAGAGGCCCATGACGACCTAAAATTATGAATGGCGACATGGCGAATTTTTGGCGATTTTCGGCTTAGGTCTCCACTGAGTTATGCATCCTGAGCCCAGTGTCTTTCCAACGAATGAGCGGCAACATTCTCTGTATTTTTCTTGGTTTTAGACCCCTGGGTAGAATGTGCGCATTAAGCGTCATTCGGTATGTCCGTCCCGTAACTCGTGTGTATCTCCTCAATTCATCCAGATGCAGGAGGTACTGGAACATCCCCAAGCGACATTCCAGCAAAATTTAGGTCAGCGGACTGCCTTGCAAACCGCGAGGGGGCAGTGTATGACTATAAGTTTATGGCTATAAGTGATTTAAGCTTCTCTATAGTTCCGCTTCTGAAGGAGCTAGACGACGGTTTGTCGCGTGTTCCGACCATTTGTTCCGCCAAAGCTCCAACTGTTCTGAATAGCTTGGCGACTTATTCACTGTTGCAGTACCCCCAACTCAGCTCGTAAAGACAGCTTTGAAATAGCGAAGAGAGGCGGATACGCGGTTATTTGTGCAATAAACAAATATTTATTGAGGCATTTTCCACTGCTCTCGGTGAGCGTGTGCAATGAAAACAATTGGTATATAACATTTTACATTGTCTATCTGTTCATTAATAACGCATTGGATTGACAAGTGTAGATATTATAAGTGACTGTATGAAAAGGTCGGTGGCGTCCGGTATCATATTAGTTCACACTGAAAAGGTGTAAGACTCACTAATGATCGGTTCCTGTAAGAATTCTCTCGAGTTACCTTCAATAAACCTTTTAATCCTTTTAATTCACATGAGGGTACGTAAAGCTGTCAACAAACAACGCTTTCACGGTTTTCGCTTAAGGTTTAGCACACTTTTACCCTTGAAACGAACGGACAGGGATGAGATGTCATGAGCGTTTCATTCATTCACCCTTGCGCCACCACGCACATCTTTCGACTAGTCGGGGAAGCAGCACCATGAACTGCCATGGTGAAGCGGGCGATACGAGTGGCATTGAGAAACGTCAATATAATTTAAGGGTCTTGGATGGTACTGTATTCTACGGTGCTATACGTGAGTGGAAATTTTTATTACTAGTTATGGCCGCATATATCTAGAATGGCGACTTTTTTGGCGAAATCTGTAAAAAAATGGCGACTTTTGGCGACTTTTTGCTCGTCGTTTGGCGACATTTACTCTAAAGTCAGTGGCAACCCTGTACGCTAACAAGACCTTCAGCGCTCTTAGAGGTACTGAGGCAGGCAGTCAGACTCATCACTTCCTTTCCTCCATAAATACACCTTCATGCGTATTTTACATGCAGTGGTTACTATGTGTAGGCTTTGTGTCGTTTCTGAAGTAGCACGCCGTGATGCGGTCCACGCTGCATAATTAATTATGCCAGTGAACGCTGCTAAAAGGAAAAGAAACCAGCTTCGACTCTATTTTCTCCTGTCAAATGACAGCGTGTAGTAGGCGTTAATTTTGTTCCCGAAACTAAGCAGCTTAAAAAAAGAACGATAATCCGTTTCGCGATTCCGGGAGCGCCGATAATTTATTCATTATAGTAACATCTAAGCAACTTCCTTGAGCTTTCTTCAGCGTGTACCGTTGACAGCGTATCCGCAAAAATAAGGGGACTTAATTGACCTCTCAGCTGTATTTTGAGGTACCATTGGGTTGCTTCGTAAAATTATTAACTAGTAGCCAGATGTACACAAAGTGCTAGTAGACGCAGTCAAAGTTGATAGTTAACGAAAAAAAATCTTTCCACCGATTGATATCTTGATTTCACTGTTCAGCCCTACGTGTTAGAAAACGCGACTCGTCTTGGTTGCACCACTAAGTTTTTCTATGCTGAACGATAGAGGACGAATTGTGCACTTGCAAACACACTAGGAGCCATGAAAAATCGTTCATTGTTGCCAATGATTCTCGTAGTGCCAGTATCCCTACAATAAAAGTTTTTCTAGACCTTTCTAACTCCTCTAACAGATGGAAGCAGGCCCGCCTGGCTATGCCCCTTCCATAAAATCTTAACGAATCCTGAAGCGAAAGGCGCACTGCTCTCGCCAGCTTGTTGCCTTTGATCTCGCTTCGGCCGTAAGCTCAAAGTTCCGTAAGCTCAAAGTGCCGTTCTGCCAGACATTTCAGAGACTGCAGCGCCGCTCTTGAGTCGGTGAAGATGACCCAAGACTCAGCTGTCTGATCTACAATGTAATTAAAAGCAGCCCGTAGTGCAGCCAGTTCAGTCGCTGTAGATGAAGTACGGTGACTAAGAGTGGCAGAGATGGTGACATTGGCAGACGGAATCCAGACACCAATTACAGACGATGTAGGTGTAACAGAGCCATCAGTGTAAATATGACGGTGAGCCCTGTAATTGTTTTCCACTTGCTGTAGGGTGAAACATGTTAGTGCTGGTCCGGGTGTACGTCTCTTGTTCTTGAACCCAGGCACAAAAGTGATTATTGACCCGCAGGACCAACTCGTCATGGACATCAAATATCTATGCAACAAAGCCTGTGACCTCCATCACCGCATTGCTCTGCAGTGGATACCTGCCCACTGTGGAATACAAGGCAACGTCCAGGCTGATGACGCTGCCAAAGCTGGACATGACGCCTCGAGAGAAATCATCGAGATACCTTTCTCGAGAAAAGATGCCGCGAAGCTCGTATCGGCACACGCTTGGCGGCTCCAGCGATATCTCCGGGCAGATGCTAATCACCAGTATGGACCACTTTACAAGATCGACCCATCGTGTAACTTCGATATGCCGCGAGACCTAAACAGACAAGATGAAACAAGATTGCACCGCATCAGACTAAACGTCACATACACCAACTACTTCAGAAGCAAGATTAAGCTGTCGGACTCACCAATGTGTGTCCAATGTAACGTCCAAGAAGATCTACATCATGTTCTTTGTGAATGCAAGCGTTACGCATCAGAGAGACAGTCTCTGAAGGCGGCCTTGCATCTTCAACGGGAATCGTGCTTAGAGTTGCGACATGTTCTGGGCCCATGGCAAAGCAGCACCTGTGCGCTACGTGCCACGAAAGCGCTGTTGACTTTCTTGCGGGCCACGAGCCTGAACGAAACTTTGTAAACCTGTGTGACTGTATGTGTTATGTGTTTATCACTGTATATATCATAATTGTCACCGAGCACCTGGAGTAGCATGTCAGGCGAACAGCCAGGGAAACATCTCCAGCTTCATTAAAATATTTGTCTCTCTCTCTCTCTCTGCCAGGCAAAGATGTACTTCCACTCCTACGCACAGAAGACATCATCTGAATGGAAACCACTTTCCGTCCTCTATCGCCAGTAACCCTCATCATGCATCATTCAAGACTGCCATTTTGAACTTGTAAGCCTAGGCACTCCTCTCTGTAACGCCGCAGATGGCACTGAGAGTAAATAAATAAATAAATAAATAAATAAATAAATAAATAAATAAATAAATAAATAAATAAATAAATAAATAAATAAAACTGAAGCTGGATAAAATCAACTTAATCAAAAATTGAACAGGGATTACGTTTTGGTACTTGACACTCAAAGACGATAGACACATTTATATACTTGAACATATCTAGAGCGGCGTCCTGAAGGACTGAAGGTAACGTTGTAGGGATACGTCAAACCAGCCTCTTTTAAACTAAACTTCATATAATTGTTGCGAGGCGGAAAAAGGAACAAATGCGGTTTTTGCAAAGGTGAATACCGAATGCACAGGCTAAGAACTGAAAACACGAAGGCGGAAGCGTGCCTGCCACCACACATCTTCTTCCTCGTATTTTGCGTTATTTGTACGCATAAAAATAAAGGATGCTCTAGCCGACTGCCACGATAAACGTTCAACGCGAAGACAAATACTGGATTCTCGTATTTTCACACTGTTGTGTGTGTCTCAGTTGTAGTTGGTGAACTATTGCGCTTTCTAAGTGAGAAAAGCTTTTAGTAGTCGAGACATCGCGGAAGCTCGTATCTTATGGTCACCTCAGTAAATCATTTATTGACAACCTGGGCAGCAATTGATTTTGTGTCGCACGACGCGGTGCAGGTGATTGTAAAATGAGGCCACAAGCTCTCATTGGTTGTTTAGCGCTCAAAGAATCGACTGGTCGCGGTGACAATTTTGCAACGACATTACGCTGCTGTCCTCGAGGTCGTGGCTTCGATCCCTGTCATGTTGGTTAAATACTGATTGCGACAAAAATGCAAAAACATTGTTTTTACTTTGATGTACGAGCGTGTTTAGCAACACTAGGAGATCAAAATTGCATCCACCTTCACCAACACGGCGCGCCTGAAGATCAGTTCGCGGTATTGCCAGTTGAAATCACGCCACGAAATGTTTTTTAGGACTAATTTTCCCGATGTTCCAACATTATTTGCTCCGAAGCGAAACTCAACGTCAGTTCCATGCTTTCCTCACGCAGCCATCGGAATGCGTTGTTTGTCGTGCGAAAACGAGACAGCAAGGGATAACGAGTTGGAGACATACTGAATATGCGGTCCACTTAATTACCTGACTCCTAAAGTTCGTCCCAAGCATTGCCAAAGAGGAAGAAATTTTAAGCAGCAGGATCTTCTTCGCGCAAGACACTGTGAGAAGCGTAACGCGGCAACTTCCTTGTTTTCTTCTCTATGTCCCTCTCTTCGCTACGGAGTGCTTGGAAAACAAAGGCACGTTTGCACGAACTTTCTTGGCCGGCCAGAGTTTCACTCCACGGGTCACGGTGTTGTCTCTTGTTTTTAGCGTTCCGAGAATCGGCAGGCACCCTGAGGCACGCGGAAGTGGCACCTCCGTAATTCAATGAGAACTCATTCGCTTCACCAAGTCGTCGGCATGACAATAACCACGGGCAGAGCAGCCCACATACCCGGTATGGGCGGCACGAGAAACAAACGCGATACTGGCACCTAATAAACATCGAAGGACAGGCCGGCGCCCTCGCGAAGGGGGACACGGGAACGTGACCGCTGGTATACGCTGTGACATGACAAGGGGGAGCACGTTTTTGGCGCTCTACGTACTCGCTCCTTCGGGCCCCGTTCGGTGCGGTCCATTCAAAGAGCTCGCCCGACTGGTTGGTATTCCGGGACGCCGCTCTGTCCGGGAGATTCGACACGGCCGCCACCTGACGGGCCGGCGAGGCCGAGAGTCCGCTTCCGCATAAACCGTGAATAAGCGAGTCCCACCAGAGAGCTATGCGGTCGATCTTTGTCCTCGAGGAGCGAGAACCCGGGCTACTCTTTGGTACGGCGCCCGCCATCGTCTGAGCTCTCGTGTTTTTTTGTTCCCGAACGATTTATTATTATCTCGAGCGGTTCAAAGGGAGCTGGACGTTCTTCCCTTTGTCCGGGATGGCGAAACGTGTGCGCACCGCCTTTGAATTCAAGGGGAGAAAATTTGAAACTGTAAAGTGGACGTGAGTTAGTGCGCGCGGCAGTCGAGGGAATATTGAAGCCATGGACGTTGGTACACGGGCCCGTCAGAGCTTTGCGTCTGTGTTCGTTCCTAGTGACGGACGGACACGTCTTGAAGTAGCGCTCGGGGGCCTGAGAATAACTCGCTGACAAAAATATGTATAAATAAAAACCGCACATTATTTCGAATACGTGTTCGACAAGAAGATTCGGGCCTTTATTCCCGTCGCCTGCAGAATTGAAGAGTGGGAGCGAATTCTCGGACGAATAAAAAACGATGCGAAAATGCGGGCTTGATTTCAAGCTGCATCTCATTAACGCAGTGGTAAAAAAAAAAACTGGTCGTCTTTCTGAGAGATACATGCGTGACTGTCAGAATACTAAAAGAGGCTTATTTTACTGGGACGTGGACATATTTCATGAGACCACTGCTTCGACATCTGCAATTGCTTTGACAACTCGCGGAAACTATGCAGAATATCCAAAACTGATATTTAAAGTGGACAGAGAAAGAGCTGTGTTATGTTTCTTATTTCACCTTAACTTAAACTGAATCTCATTTAGTTCAATACGGTGTCACGCAGGAAAAAAGTGACGTGGTACCTTACGCGTTTGCCTAAGGCGAATCGAATGCACATGCTGTATTCTATTTCTTCTCAGTCGAATCTATCAATCCCCCTCCCACCCGACCGAAAGCTTTCCGCTCCCAAGGTGGCTTTGCACTGCCTCCGGCATCGGAGGCGTTGGAAGCTCTCTGAACTTCGCGTGGTTTTGCAGTTCCTCCGGGATCTGCTTACCTGTGACCAAGCGACGATATCATGTGATGTTGTCAGGATGTGACGTCACAAGATTTGGCGGCCTGTGGCGTCATAATGACGTCGCAAGGTGACGTCCTCACTCCATGGCTATTCTTGCATCAATCGCGTTGACGCTGACGGTAACTTTTCACGTTTGATCAGGCATCTAAGGCTTTCGCCTAAATAAGGATCGGCTACATGACCACGACGGCGCGCTGCCAGCATCGGTACGACGCCGTTCTTTATTCAAGGCTGCCGGTACTTCCGTGAAATATTCTAATGTTATGCATCACTTACAGCTGACGAGTCTTTCTCTTACTTAAGTGTTAATAAAAAAAAAACAAAGTTAACAAGTAATTGCGTTTACGTGGTTAAACTGATACCTTATACGCTGATTTCTTCTGCCATGTTTCGATTGTATTGCTTCATATCCTTTAAGCTACTACACGCCACAATAGACATTTGCTCAGCTGTAGGGTACAATAACAACATCTGGACATCCGTATGCGTATGTCGCATGTTCAAGAGCACTTCTGGGGTGTTAAAATAATGAGACGAGAACTGTTTCCCGCGCAGGATGTGATGGACGACTCAAGACAAAAAAGGAAACAATTTCTCAGGCACCCCCCTCCCCCCACACGCACACACTTTCTATATACACCTTGAATGTCTGTCGCCTGCGCACTGCGTTCATCGTTCTTCATGGCAAAACTTTTTCAGCTTTATCGATGTGACACACGTGTAGCGGTGTCGAGCTTTGGACGTAGCTCCTGTCATAATCCAACGCCAACGGAAGGGCCACGAACCGAAAGGACTACGCCGCTTAAAATCCATGAAAATGTCCGCAGAGACACAAGACGTCTAAAACGAACTCAACGCCGAATGAAAAGGTAATTCGCTTTGGAAGGAAGTATCCTTCTTCATGAAACTTTGTTTCCGCAGCCAGTGTGGATAACATATATAGCCGCATGTGAGAGTTTAAAGAAAAATAAGGGTAATGTTGCCATACCTTTATCTCTCTTTTTTTTTTCATCGCAATATGGTTTGAGTGGTTTCTGATGAAAAAAACTATGTATGTGAGCGGTGACCTGTAACATGAAGGCACTTAACGTGTCGTATTAGTTTATATGAAGTACTGGCAAGCCCTGAGAAACGAGCGTTCACCTATTTTGTTGTCAGACAAAATTTCACAGTTTCAGCGACAGCTTACCACTTTCCCGTGGAAGAGTACATAGTGCTCTAAATCATCACCTTCTTTTACTTTACTTGTTTTTTTTTTGCTAAACAGGCTCACTTCTACATGAGATTTTTTTTTTCTGTGTTTTACCCGCCAAGGTAGAGAGAGAGAGAGAGATAAAAGCGA
Source organism: Rhipicephalus sanguineus (assembly GCF_013339695.2). Taxonomy (NCBI): domain Eukaryota; kingdom Metazoa; phylum Arthropoda; class Arachnida; order Ixodida; family Ixodidae; genus Rhipicephalus; species Rhipicephalus sanguineus. The sequence continues at coordinate 81,188,646 of NC_051181.1, read as the reverse complement.
AGGAGAGGCAGGGAGGTTAACCAGGTTGTCCGCAGTGTGCTACCCTACTCGGGGAGAGAGGGAAGGGGAGAAAAAAGAATAGATAGAGCATGGAGGAAAGAGGGGCCAAGTAATACGCGCACGCACATCACATCGAGGTAGGTTAGCGGCTAAAGGCCCGAACACACGTAGGCGTTGACGCGCTGCAAAGCGTACGTGTGTTCGGGCCTTAAGGTACAGGGCCGCTTATTTCGAGGAGACAGGTCTGACTTGGGGGTTCGACGGCCGCATTCCGTTGAGTGGCGGGGGGGGGGGGGGGGGGGGGCGCAAAAACACCCGGGCACTTATATTTAGTTGCACGTCAATGAACACCGACCTGGCGGTCAAAATTATTGCAAAGTCCCGACGGTGATCATGATATTCATGTAGTGTGGTTTCGGCACAAAAACTCCGGTACAAAACACGAAATTTATAATAACAGAAAGCTGAGCTAGTTGGTAAGTATTCATTCTAGAAGACAGGGCGTGCAAACACGGACACAAGAAGCAAGTCAAGACACCACCTTGTCTTGACTTCCTCCTTTTGTCCGTGTTGCACGCCCTCTCTTTTAGACCGAAATTTTTGTTTCAGTTTCATTTAGAAAAAAAGATTTACTGACGATCGCGATACTCCCTAGTGCGAAATTTGAGCGCACCTGTTCTTATGTCGAGGGTATACCTTAGAGGCTGCGGCGGTGGGCTTCTCTTTCGACAGTGTCAACCGAAGCGTTGCGTCGCTCATTATTCAGAGACAACTCGAGGGAAATCTGATCTACGGGCCAAGCGCGTCGGTTATTATGCGTAACTTCTCGAATGTTCGAGAGTAATCACCTGGCTTTGAGAATGTACTACACCATTCGCGTCACGCATACAATCAGATTGCGCCATGTCGGCGGTAGCGGCTCGTCGAGCTACTCTGCCCGCAGTGCCCTACGCCACACCCTTTCTTCAACCTCTCCGCGCTCCGCATACGCTCTCATTTTTCGCTGTGCTCGTTCTATTTGTAACGACGGACGAGGCACGCCGACGCTTAACGCAGGAACAGGCGCCTGGGATTTGCGCTCTAAAAAGCTAGTTCACTGCGGTGGGGCTTAGACCTTTTATGTTTACGCATGGAAACCTTCTCCGAACAAAGGCATACCTTACTGACTGGCATACAGCTCTCAAACCTAGAGGTTGTGGAGTTGTGTTGATGAGTTAAGGGTTACGCGTTTAATCCCGAACGCGAAGGCCGCTTTTAGATGAAAAACAAATGCAAGAACGGTCATTTAGTTTGATTATGTTACATGAAAATAACCCCAGGTGGCCAAAATAATACGGAGTTTCCGACTGCGCTATGCCCCACGATCATATCATGGTATCTGAGCATGAATGCCCAGAGTTCGTTTTGTTTTTTGTTTTTTTTGCCAAGAGTACAAAGTAGAGAGAGAGACCAAAATTTTGGCTCTCGTGATTACATGTTCTTTTCGCTAGAGTGAATAAAGAAAGTCATCGGGATGCTTCCGAAGAGGTCACAACAGCACAAGAAGCACTGCAGCCCAATACTGGCCCTGAGACACCATTTTCAAGACAGCTTCAACGACCATTACCGTCCGCTTTTGCGTTGAAATCCGAGCATGAATGGTAGCTGACTTCACGTGATGACGCTATACCTAGTCACATAAATTATTTACATTAATTGGTGAATTTTTTTATTTATTGCTTGAATAGCTAACGTGTCCATCACCAAGCTGTACACCGCGCCAAGTAACCTCGCAATGAAGCGTTTATTTCGTGCCGTACGTGAATTTTCTCTATTAATCTTCCCTTTCCGCCGTCTCGACTTTGTTTACTCATGTGGTTGTCGAGTCCACAAAGATTATCTGGCTTGACACGAAATTATTCGATCGATTCGCCATATTATTCTAAGCCTTATAGGAAGGTGAGATGCGTTTATATATACATAGCGAATACTGAAAACGATTTCCATAGCTGCAGCAGCACGCAGTATTCCACTTCGGATGGGTGTGATGGAAAATGAAATGTTCTACGTAGTGCACGAGAGAGAGAACAAACGCAACGCAAACGGCAACACCCTGCCAAACAAATATGTGTTAGTGAGACAAGTGTTGTACATGAAACTTAAAAAAACAAACAACTTTCGTTGCGTCAAATGCACAGACAGTGATAGAGAGAGAGAGAGAGAGAGAGGGAGAAAGCTAGAGGAAAGACAGGGAGGTTAACCAGGAATATACTACGGTTGGCAACCCTGCACTGGGGAAGAGGAAAGGGGGTAAGAAAGAACGAAAGAGAAGGAGAGAGTCGGTAAGCCGACGGGCAAAGAGAGCTAGTTAGCAAAAGCCCTCGTGCTTTGATCCTTGCTTCTTGCTGCGTAGGCTTTTCGGCTGCCGATACCGCCTCACCGGTCTCGATATTACATCGTCCGGCGTAGCTTTAGACTGATGCTCATACAAAAGTCGGTGCGGAAGTGGGATCATTCTAAAATTTCCGCCGCAGCTTTGCCTACTCCACTTATGACACGGGTAAAGCTGCAAGTTGAGTGCATGTGCCGGAATGTTACTAGACCAGTACTACATCCCCATTGGCTCCTCTCTTTCTTTCTGTTCTTTCCATGTCTGCCTTTTATAGTAGTGTGCGTCAGGTCGAACATGCGTTCGGAAGTTTCTACTGACTACAAGCGTGTAAATACTAGCTCTTCCGCGTTTGTCTTCGTCCTTTCTTTTCTCTTACTTGATGAGACGTCTCTACGTGACACGTATGGCGCATGTTCCCGGCGGAAGATGAGATATCTGGCCCGAAAACACAGGAAACAGAAAGCAAAAGCCAGATGGATGGACTAGATATTTCCGATCAGAATCGTACCATTCCATTCTTTTTTTTTCCCCACGCTGCCAGCGTTTCATCTGTCCAGAACATTCAGGTAGCAGTTCTTCCATGGCTACATCGCTAAAAGCTGTCGTTACTCCTCCCTGCCCGCACTGTCTGCTGCAATCGCGCATAGGGTTGTACGCTGAAGCGCTCGTCCGAAGCGCCAGCTGTGACACAGCTGTTTCCGGCTTTGTCCTTTTGTTTCAATTTCCCCTTCACTGTCGTTGCGAGTGTAGCATTGCGACACACCACCCGTGTCCCTTTCGATCTATCTTCTAACGATCTTTCGTCGATAGAACAGAGTCGTGGGGACACAGGCATACAATACATACAGTTGCCGGCTCACTCTCAGCAAAGGCACAGCACGGATATAAGCGAAACGGTCCGCAGCACTCAGCCCGTGCCTTGTTCTTTACTGCTACGCTCGCTACATCGATTGTACATCTACGTGGATCTACAAGCAGGTTATGCAGCGAGATAGTGGTAATGCCGTTTTCCTATTTTATCTGTAGGAAACCCCCGCCGCAGTTTTAGCGCTTACACGTGCCGCCTCATCCGGGTCTTTGAAGCGACACTGTTTCACGAGCTTCTACTCTCCCAAAGTCCTCTTCCAACATCCTCTTCCTCTACTCCTTCAAAATTCCGCGGCCGTCCCTCCCGCTTCTAGCATTTCACTGTTTGCATTGCTGTTTTCATTCAGAGCCCGACCCATTCAGGATGATGCGTCGCCACTTAAATCTGGTCTTTCCAAACTCTCTGCCACTCGGACCCTCTCGCCTTCGTTATCATTCCGTGACTTGAATTAGATACGAGCGGCCGCGCTTCTGTTTTCTGTATTCTTCAACTTGTATGCGCGCGCTCTCTATGTCAAAAGCTTGGCGTCCCGCCACGCATAGTTGTGTGCTCGTAATGCCGAGGCGCAGTTTCGCTCAAAGGAAGGCACGTTTATCTCTGTTTCTCTACTTCTCTTATTCCCTTCTTCTCGCTCGTCTGATGACATGGGCTTCCCCTCTCTACACACCCTCCATCCCGCCATCTCTCTCTGTTTCACTTTCACCCGAGAATTCCCATATGAGAGTGCTATTTGAGAAGGCTCCACCGTAGATGTAGTGTCGAGGGATCTCCTCTTCCGCATCCCCCCACTACGCATCGAGTACTACACTTCCCTCAGTCTCCTGGGAGCCGTCGTGTCTTCAGCAGTTCCCCGTCGGCGCCTGGCCGCTGCTTTCTCCGATTGCTTGCGCCACATCGCCATTGCGGTGACAGCCCTCCGTGCTCCTGGAGTGCGGAAATAATTTAGCCTTTCGTTTCCGATCCTTGTTGCCCTTTGCCGACTCTCGCGATTTCCGCTGTTGCTCCGAGAAGCCTCACTCATCTTGCAGACAACGTTGCGCTCATGTCACGCTCAATTTCGCTAAACTGCACCACGAGGGCGCGCTCGATGAGTAAAGCGAAGAGACTGAAACGAATGAAGTAAAGGAATACTGAGGGCTCGTTTTCTTTGTTTCATACAAGCTTAATGAAAACCAGCAGATAATGAGGCCGAGTAAGGTATACGGGACGTTAATTACACTGTTTTAAGTGTATTGTAGTAGTCGTGATATAGGTGCGAAGAAATTAAAGTGGACGAAAAGACAACTTGCCGCCGGCAGGCAAGTTGTCTTTTCGTCCATTTCACGTTCTTCACTTCTATATGACAATTACTGCAATGCACCTAAAACAGTGCAGTTAACGTCTCCTATACCTTGCTTGGCTTCATTATCTGCTGGTTTTCATTAATAGTGAAACGAGACATTGTACAAAAAGGTACTTGCTGTATAGCTGCCGAGGTGTAATTTCACGAGATTTGGCTTCGTTGTTATGACGGACTGTTTTATTAACCGTTCGAACTGTTTCGTTACAAAATAAGCCGATTGGAATCAATCGTTCACACTGTGTTGCGTGTTTGTACGATAGTGCTTGCGTGAATATGTTTGATTAGTTTTTTGTATACAAAGCAACACAGACGGTGCAAGATGACGTAGATAGAGCCTCCGGGTTAATATTGAAAACAAAGTCTGATGTACGAAAACTAAAAAAAAAGAAATATTCTCGCGTTCTGTATAGCGCGAAGCTACCAAGAAAATCCGTACGGATTTCTCAGAAAGAAAAAAAAGCGTCTCATGACTGACGCGGAAGAAAAATGTCGCTGATATCTGGGGAACTCATTGTTGGGCGAAGCATGGCGCGAATCGTTCAAGCGCGAGAAACCCACGCGTGTCTAGACTGTGGGTGCGTGCGTTGGTGGCGTAACTTTTTTGTGGGTAGACGGAGAAAAACTCGTTACGCTATCACCGTACAGCGCTTGACAACTGAAACCCGATACTCGGAGCGCGTGGCTGCTGGTAGTGAGGGTGACAGTGATGGTGAGAACATTGTGACACTTGGTTACTGCATCCGGCAATCAGACGTTCAGTTGTGGTTCTCAGTGACGCCGGCGGAGCGCTTCTTGCCGTGGCTTCAAAACGCTGCGCTAACGTGCATTGCAGCGCGCAGCGGCTGGAGCTGGCGGGCGTGCGTTAGGAAAGATTGCAGCGCTCCGCCGGATCCACCGAAAACCACAGTGAACGTATGTTTACCGGATGCAGTAACCGTGCATGGTGAACACTCTCGCCCGCAGCCTCACCCACACCGCCAGCAGCAACGCGCTCCAAGTAGCGCATTTCCATCGCCGAGCACTGTACGATCACGAGATGTGCGCGGCCGCACATGCGGGCAGACGCTCGTCCTGTCGCTAAACGGCCAATTGATGTCGTGTCCGGTGTGGGCGGATCCTAATAATAATAATAATAATATCTGGGGTTTAACGTCCCAAAACCACGATATGATTATGAGAGACGCCGTAGTGGAGGGCTCCGGAAATTTCGACCACCTGGGGTTCTTTAGCGTGCACCTAAATCTAAGTACACGGGCCTCAAACATTTTCGCCTCCATCGAAAATGCAGCCGCCGCGGCCGGGATTCGATCCCGCGACCTTCGGGTCAGCAGTCGAGCGCCATAACCACTAGACCACCGTGGCGGGGCAGGGCGGATCCTGCGGATAGCGTTACAGCTGAAGTGCACTTAACTGACGAGACCGACCTAGTAAGTGCACTGAATAGAAAACCGTGAATAAGACTATGAAGAGTGGTTCGCATTGTAAGGAAGGAAGGAAGGAAGGAAGGAAGGAAAGCGAAAGTGAAATGGGGGTTAGTTTAAGCAGAAAAACTTCCGGTTGGCTTCCCTACACTGGGGATTAGGGAGGGGAAATATTAAGATGAGACAGGAGAGAGAGGAGGGAAGGGAAGAAGAAAAAAAAAAAAGGGGCAGAGAATTCATTGCAGCGTGCGGGATTGCACCACAAGTCGTTCGCACAAGCCCGTCGTCCTCAAAAAGCGCAAGAGTGCCTTCATTGCTTTGAGGGCTGACGAGAGATGGGGTCGGTGTTCTAGCGGCACCTGCTCGGAATATGGCCGATCGTCCAGTCGTCGCAGTGCGTCCGAAAGTACTTGTCTCTCCGAGGCAAATCGAGGACAATGACCTTCATCGACGCGAAGCTTCACTTCTCTAGCGCCTTTTGGTTGGGAGTTGCCTTCAGGAATGCGTATACAGCATTAATCGGAATGACTGATAGTGCGGCATGCCATGTTTGCGGCACCGAAGAAAACATCGACCACTTGCTGCAACATTGTCGTTCGCATTGTAAGGTAATCGAGCTCACTATCCCATGTATTTATTGCCGAAGGTATCTAGATGGTAGGGGTTTTCATATTATTGCGTAATTGAAGACGGTAAACTGCGAAAACGCCGGTGAGGGTGAGGTTAGTTAAGATGCGGAAATGTACAAATCGATTCGAAGGCACTATTTTGTGATACCTCCTTGAGGCGAAACAAAGACCTAGCGATACCTGCCGAGACATAGCGACACCGTGGGAGACTTTGCGATGAACGAACGAAAACTGAAAGGCAGAAAGGCTAACCAGAAATGCATCCGGTTAAAGATTGGTGAGACATGGCGGGCAACGGCGCACAGCTCCGCTCAAGGCGTCAACAGCAGAGGTCAGCTTCTATGGAAGGGTCATTGACTGCAAATGATGGACGTATTGAATGCTTAGTGGTGAGAAGAATTAACGTCATTCGTGTGAAGCACATCGATCGTTGCTTACCGACTGTCACTGCCTCCGGCTCGTAAGCAAGAACGAAGCAACAGCGACAGTGTGGACGAAGGTCTTGTAGAGTTTCACCCCTCTGACTGATTGGGCCAAGTGTAATCGAATTTCTTTGTACAGGGACACAGAGTAGATTGACCGAAGAAACTAAAAAAAAACGGTGCAAATTGTCTCAGAGACCTCTCACTGGAAAGCGCGCTACTTTTTTCACTACTGCAATAAATCTTTTTGAGCTTTTTTTTTTCTTTCCCTTTTTTTTATCTACCTCGACGTTTTGACTGAAGGGCGGCTCGCCTGTTCGCGACCCTAAATCAAAATAATGACCAGACCCTCGGGCAACCCTTATGATTCTTAAAACACGTACTTGGCTTGGACAAAAAATTGTGAACGCGCGCCAATCACACAAATGCGAATCTCGTAATTGCAAAGATGCGCAGACAATCCTTGGTCATTTGTCCTTGAGAACGGAGAAGCAAGAATGGCGCACACTAGCGGCGAAGTCATATCAATTCACTTTTCCCGATGTGACATCAACGACTTGCTGTCTAAGTCTATGAAAAAATCTATAACGCGATTATGGGATGACCCTGATTATCGCCAAGAGCGTCTTTACAGACTTCACTCTGGTCATACTTTGCGGCTTCCATTCCCGCTAAGAGAACAGGAAAGACTACTACATAGATTGCAGCTGGGTGTTGCATATACACGAAGATACCTTTGTAAGATTGAGCAGGAGCAAAACCCTAACTGCAGTGTCTGTCCCACGTCAGAGACTATTCACCATATCCTGTGCGTGTGCCCTCAATACGCGACCGAGAGACAGTCACTTAAAGGGGCACTAAAGGCAAGTATTAAGTCGACGTCGATTGTTGAAATAGCGGTCCAGAAACCTCGTAGTGCTACTTCTATTCCAAGGAAGTGCTTATTTTGAAATAAAATCACATTTTCGTGGTCCGCATCGCGTTAGCGCACTTCAAATCACTCGCCTGAAATCACACTTTCATGCGTCACTGCTGCCGTGCCCAACGTTGCCCGCCTTTACTGCGCGGCCGCCGACACTAGTAGCAGCAGAGCGAAAGTAGCGGGACCCAAAGCAGCAACAACGATGGCTTCGAAGCCATCGAAGCCATCGAAGCTTGCCGCAATCGCCGCAAAATGAAGGTGGACGGAGAACTTGACAACGAGACATTGGTTCGCGACGCTGGGCTCCAATTCAGCGACTAAGCCACTTCGAGCGTAAGGGTTCATTCCGCGGCGCCCAGTGAAAAGACACATCGGTTTCCTTGCTGCAGCACTGGCGTTGTGCACCATTCGGGCATCCAGCAACATCACATGCATGAGGCATTTTGTCGAACTTTCTGTCAGAGCGACTTTCACAAGCGTGCAAAACACATGCGGCAGTACGCGATACTGAAACTACCACTGAGACGCGACCGCGTGAGCGAAGCAGGGCGCCGGGCGAAGCGCAGTTCGGCGAAAACGGAACATATGAACCGCGTGCGCCGTTCTCCGGGGCAACGCCACAGAGGTCCGTTTTACAGCGAAAGCTGTTATGAGATCATTTCAACGGCCGTTTTTGGTGGCGTAGTTGTCCGCCGCCTCCGCCGCCGCTGCCGCCGCCGCCGCCGGTGTCCGTAACCACTATCGTTCGAAATAAGAAAAAATTTCCAGGATGGAACGGTGTTCGAACCTGGGCCCTCTGCGTGGGAGCCCAGTGTTGTACCTCAGAGCCATGCCGGTGCTTGGAACTGCCTTGCAAAACGACGCTATACAGGCCTCATGTCCAGAAGGAACCACATTACCATATGTAATTTAGTGTGGTAGAAGAGTGAAATAGCAACCACGCCCCACACAACGCGAATTCTGTAACCTGGCGTCACACAATGCGAATTGCGCAACGAGTGGGCTGTTGGATGCTTCCAACCCACTACAAGGGGTTCTGCAATAATTCTTCATCGTCATCAGGCACAACACCAACAAAGTGCGCATAATGTCTTAAATGTTTTAGCCGGTACCACTGCTCTCTGTTGAATGACGAAAAATGGCATAGTGGCTGCTTCCCTACTTCACAGAAATTATGATTTATAGCGAAGTGGGTTGCCAAGGAAGCCCATGAGCCCATCATCCATTTCCTCAGGGTCTCAATAAAGTTCTTCCCCCCTCTCTCTGTCTCTCTTTCTCACGTCAATGTATGTTATATTGCATGGTGGGAGAGTTAAATAGCGACCGGGCGTCACACAATGCGAATTACGTAACTGGTGAGCCGTTTAAAGCTTCCAACCCATTACAAAGGGCTGAGCCACAGTTCTTCATCGTCATCAGTCGTCACGTAAACAAAGTGCACATAATGCCTTACATATGTGTAGCTCGAACCTCGCTTCTGCGCACAATGACGAATAATGGCGTTGTAGGTGCTTCCCAATTTCACAAATATTGTGATTTATGGCGTAGTGGGGACCTTGCTAGCGTACTTGTATTAGTAGCCCCAAGAGAGTTTACAACGGGCTCTAGAAATGCCGCTCTTCCAGCTTTCGCTGTGACTGTGCTGCGCTTTCCGCGCAGGCCTGGCATTTTTTTTTTTCCATGAATCAAACGGAAGCGAACAAACAGCATGTTATTACGTCTTTTGATGCACGGAAGGTTCTTTTTTATTGCTGCTAGTTTGATTACTAGTGATTTATTGTACGCAGACTCTCATACGTTATCGGGATCACTTCGCAAATGTCTCACTCGTGGCGGTCATCATGTGATACATTTAGCTTAATTTCTCGGTAAGTAGGGCACCACTGTTGATAACATTGCCGCTTTAGACGTTGTCATACATTGAGCTTTCACTCTGACATAAATTGTTTTTTGCCTTTAGTGTCCCTTTAAGTGCGTCATAGATCGTCTGGACTCGCGACCCTTTTCGAGGGAGAAGCTTTTGGGTGCTTGGTAACATGCAGACCACGCCCAACGGTGTTTAAAGTGCTCCTTAAGATTTCTAAGCGAGACCGGTTTAGATGCTCGCCTTTAGAGCATGTGCTACGGTATAGAGACTTTCGCGCGTGTCCTGTCCCCGCGCAGGACGGAGTGTACAGTGACTCACTGTGCCATACCATAGTCACCTACCATCGTACCTCCCTCTTTCTCTCCCCTTACCCCCGTGAGGAGTAGCAGGCTAGAAACTGACTTTCCAGGCCGACTTCTCCTCCTTTCTCTTCATGAAACATCTTCTTCTTCTTGGGAACAAACCTGGCTGGCTCACGTAAAAATTACAAAAGTGCAAGTTGCAGAAGTACGTAAATGCGCTCAAAGTGCGCTAGTCCCTCGTCCTTGCGAGCAGGCGTTGTTGGCTAACGTAATATTTGCAAAATTGCCCTTTTCAATAGCAAACAACGCGAAATTGAAAAATAAGTAACCTTCAGCACTATCCTTGCCCTTCTTAGCTAACGTAGCTGGCTCGCGAAAAGATTCCATTATTAAATTGCAAGATTAAGAAAAAAGTCACAGTTTCGCCGCAACGGCGAAGCAATGATTGCGATAGCAATAAATTGTAATGTAACGCGAAGAACGGAAAGCAGCTCGAAATTGCCAGCGCGTCGCTCGAGCCCAAAGGACGCACGAAAAGAACGCACACAGGACCAGCGCGAACTAATGCGTCACAGCTCGACACTTGAAGTGCACTGCTCAAACATAAAGCAGGACGCACGAAACAAACGAACAGGTACACACAAGACGAGCGCGAACTAATTGTCACAGTTGTTACTTATTTCTGTTCGAACAGCGCGCTCCTTTCGCAAACGCGGCCGCTGCAGCGAGCGAAGCGAAGCACCCCACCGGCCGCCCCTTCTTTCCTTGAGATAAGCGCACGAAAGCGACGACGCCCTGTAGAGCGAACAGCAACGGCGTTCGCAGGGGCGGGGCGACGATCTTTAAAGCGCGCAACACGCGCGCACGTCGCGCCATCTAAGTGGCCACTAATAAAGCATGCTGAATTACATGGTATATATAAATAGCTCGCCGTTAGCAGGCTGAGAGACGGTGCTGTCGTGGCCTAACGTCTAACGCGGCGGGCTGCAAAGCGAGAGGTCGGCCGTTCGATTCCGCGCGTCGGAAAGAATTTCTTAATTATTTTTCTTTGTGGCCTTTCTATATATATACATACTTATACATATACGGTGAATGACGGCGACGGGGACGGACATTTTCCAGCCGAGACTGTCCATATATTTGCTATCGCAATAAAATGCGCTAGCACTATCTCCGTCCCTCGTTGCACAAGGAGACATGGCTGGCAGGTGTAAAATTTCCAAATCGCACTTTTCGATTACAAAACAGCAAAAGTCCAATATTGAGCTAGCGCTATCCACGTGTAGTTGTCGTCCTTTTGAGCAAACGTGGCTGGCTAGCGCAAACATCGCAAAGTTGCACTCGTCGATTACTAACTGTCCCAGTAAAAAAAAAAAATGCGCTTGCGCTATCCTCGAACCTTGCCTTCGGAAAACACGTGGCTGACTCGTGAGAAATTGCAAGAGCACACTTTTCAGTGAAAAAAAGTGAAAAAAAAATATCGGAACACAAGCGTCCGCAAACAGTTGTGAAAGCCACTACACGCGCGGACATTGTTGATTTAAGAGACAGATTGAGGCGCCGCTTGCGCGTTGAAGATTTCCCATCGCAATAATCAGAAAAAAATATTTTTAAATGAGGTAAGAGCTTATCTTTGACATTTTATTTAATGGACGGCCGTACCGGGTGAGGCAATGGAGGATGACCTCCTGAGGCCGATGGCAGCGAAACAAGTAAACACGCGAACGAAGATCACGCAGAATACCTTGATCACATATATGTGATCAAGGCATTCTGCGTGATCTCCCATTTCAAGGATTGCCGTCTGATGACCTCGTGATGTTGAGGTCAACGAGCGATTTCTAAGTTGAAACGTGTGTTCGACGTCTCGATAGTTCCAAGAAACTAAGGTTAGCTCTCTGGCGCCTGTTCGCAAGAAGTTGCGGCAAGATGAATTCGCGGCAATTTTTGAGAAAAAAAAAAACCTGTCACACTAAACTTCGTTCGCGAAGAGGCGAGTTTCTCCTTTCACCATTCTCAAACGACATTTTCCAAAGTTGACTCACAGAGACGCGTTTCCAGTAGTCTAGACTTAACAAGGCCCTTTATTTTTTTCCTTTCTGTAAACCATTCGTTTGCTTGTTCAACGATTTATGTGCCCTTAAAGTTAGAGCAGAAATTGTCCACTGAGCCGAACAAGGCTCTACGTGATCAAACGAGAGAATTGCCTTTGCTGTTCCCAATCTCGGCCCTAGGTGCGTCACATTTCAAGCTCTCGTGTAATAACCAGCGCCTTGAAACGTCGTGCTGTCGTTACACCCACCCCCCTGCCCTGCTTATTTATTGTTGTTGTTGTTGTTGTTGTTGCTAACAAAATGTAATGAGTTGAAGCAGCTACAGGTTGCTATTGCTTCTATTTCTTGCTGACTAGTGGTAACACCGTCGTGTACGTAGCACTGTAAAAAACACATATTTAGTTGTGATGAGAAGCATCGTAACACCTATTTAATTTTGCACTTCTTTGTATAAATTCTCGCCTTCATAAACGATTGGGTTTCTAGTAATTGCTGGACGAAGCAAGAGAATTTTCGAAGGCTCGTTTCTTCGTTAGACATAACCTTTACGAAAACAAGCAGATAATAAAGCCAAGGAAGGTATAGGGGATGTCCAGTGTACTGTTTTAAGTATATTGTAGTCATGCGAAGAAAGTAAAGTGGACGAATAGACAACTTGCCGTCGGCAAAGACCGAACCTGCGACCATCGAATAATTGCTGAGGTTTTACGTGCCAGTGATTATGAGATGCGCCATAGTGGGGGACTCCGAATTAAATTTCGACCACCTGGGGTTATTTAACGTGCGCCTGACTTTATGTAAACTGGTGTTCCTTACATTTCGCCCCGACCGAAATGCGGTCACCTCGGTCGGGAATCGAGCCCGAGCCCTCGAGCTTAGCAACGCGACACCCTACGTGCTACGCTACCACGCCGGGTACCAACTGGCTTACTGGTACATGGACGAAAGTACGCTGTCACGCGTGAGCACCCTTTTTTCTTCACGAAAAAAAAAAGCCACAATTTCACCGCAATGGCGAAGCCATGAATGCGGTAGCAAGAAAAGTCACAAGAACACCAAGCAGCTCGATACTTGCAGCGCGCCCATCAAGCGTGAAGAACTCACGAAAAGAACACGCACAGGATGACCACGAACTAACAACGGTAACAGCTCGACACTTGCAGCGCGCTGCGCTGCTCAAACACAGCGAAAGACGCTCGAAAATAACGCACAAGACGAGCGCGAACTAACAACTGTCTCAGTTATTTATGCGTGTTTGAGCGGCTCGCTACAACCCAACTATCTTAGATACTATTGTTTTCAAACTGCGGCGCGTGGAGTGGCCTCTCCGCGTATGCTGCCACGCAGTGGCGTTCGCCGCATTGTTTACCTAGGGAGCCTACATGACCGGTTTACCCAGCGAAGGATATGTATGGCTCTGTGTTTACCCGGCGTTCCACATCACGTGTGGGTACAGAAATGGGCCACTTTTTAGTGCGCGTCTCCAGGACAGTTTTGAAATAGAAGCAAAATCTAGGATCATTGCTTTAAAGCGCACTCTGCGGGCAATCTCGCGGGTGATACTGCACACGTGGAAGCACCACCGAGATCCGCATACCACTAGCGTTAAAAGGTGTATATAAATAGCTCGCCGTTAGCACTTTACCCAACCGGTGGTGCGTGGCCGAGTGGTTTAAAGCGGCGCGCGGAGGAGCGACGGGACGCACGTGGCGCACTTCGAAATTTTTTCTTGTGATTTATTTTTCTTTGTTGGTTTTAGTTATGTACACATACATCACATATCCTGGACATGACGGCGACAGCAAAAGCCAGGCGAGAGTGTCCATATAATTGCTATCGCAATAAAAAATAATTCTTCAAAAATAAAACAGTAGAACACGCTCCATGATGAAGTGGTGACATTTGTTTCGTTGCGCAGTTATATTTTTAAACACGGGCAACACTGTGTAACTGGGTCGCTGGTTAATAGGAAATAATTATACTGACTCTCATCAGGACTAACTTTCCACCATGGTGCAAAGCTTCATATTCAATAAATTAAAATAAACGGAACACGCAACATAACGAAGTGCACTGGCAAACACAATAAATTAAAGCGTAACATGCTGGATGATAATAATAAGATGTCGATAATGAGATGAGCAAATTTATTCAAGAAGCGGTGCTCTCTAGCTTATGCGTGATCCCATAAATTTCATAATATTCATAGCGGCGAAAGCTCTAAAATGTTAAAAAAAGTAACGAAGAAAAAAAAAAGATGTCTACCCGTTGCGTGAGGTACGTTTGATTCGCGCCGCCTCTTTTCAGGCTTCACAAGCATGCCGCTTTCCTACCTATCTCGACAAAGTGTGGGCAAAGTAATGAGCTTCCGCCTAAAGCAATACGTGCGGGCTAGTCGCCGCTGTCTTAGTTCTTTAGATTGATTCTATGGTTTTATGTGCGAGAACCAAATGTAACTGCGAGTCACGCCGTAACGGGCACTATGAATTATTGAGCTTATAACGATAGAAAACTGAGCTACTTGGCACGGATCGATTATGACAGAAGAAAACGTGAAGACACGGACAGAGAAGAAGAGAGCAAGAATGCTGTCGGCTTCTCTTCCGCGTTCGTGTCTGCGGGCCTTGTCCCCTTTCGTCTGGAGTTCTTCAACTTGAACTTATTTGCATATCCTTGTCTCAATGGACTGACCAGCAGTGCGCCATGCAATATTATCTGGCTGTCAGGAGACGATTGAGCACATTCTATGTCAATGCCCATCCTACCAGAGTGAAAGACGTGTCCTAAAAACCAAACTCCATCGTCTTGATTCAAGACCACTATGAGAAAGCAAGATACTGGGAACTTGAAACGCGGTTTCGTGCGTTCACAAAGGCCACGAACGTCCTATTACGCTACTTCAAGACGCCCGGACATCACGAGCGTTTGTGAACTTCCAGCGCGAGTTCGTCTTGTGTGTGTTAACGCTAACTGCTCAATTCTATTTTTTCTTACTTTTTTTTAAATTTTTTTATCTAATATTCTCCCCTTTCTCTTGGCCCACGTGTAGGGCATTCAACCGAGCCAAAGGCTGGTTAACCTCCCCGACTTTACCCTTCGTTGTTCCTTCTATATGTGTAAGTGGACAGCTCTTTTCGAATTTTGCTAACGTCGAAACGCGGCTGCTGTAGCCTGGAATCGAGCCCGCGTCATCGAGTTCTGCAGCGCAACGCCTTACTTACTGTATACTGCATAACTTGCTGTATCACGAGTGTTCTATAAGGAATTAAATTTAGGTGTCATATTAATAAACATCAGGTTAACGAAGATAAAGTTAACTTGAACCAACATGTAAGGAAAAGGGAAATAAGAGCGCATACGCCTACAACGATTATATGG
Organism: Rhipicephalus sanguineus; assembly: GCF_013339695.2. NCBI lineage: Eukaryota > Metazoa > Arthropoda > Arachnida > Ixodida > Ixodidae > Rhipicephalus > Rhipicephalus sanguineus. Next base: position 81,173,070 of record NC_051181.1, on the reverse strand, counting down.
TATTATGGAGGCAATGGTGAAACGTCTAGATCAGATTAAGGAAATTCTATTACATGGGTCTTAGTGGCAAGGAAATTCTATTACATGGGTCTTAGTGGCGGCCATGCACTTACGGTTCAACCAGATCGACAGTGGCTCTACGCTACTTAACAACACTCTATTGCAGCGTTCAATCTCTTTTCCCTGTCGCTTCTGCTACTGACTAGCTTTGGAATGTCGCTTTAGAGTGCCTACTTTATCATGGTCTTAAGTTAGTTACCACGTTGTACAGTAAATTTGTTCTGAAGTAGTAATCGTCGTCGTAGCAGCGACTTTATCGTTGCTGTTGTTGATGCTGGTGTTGTCTTTGTGAACTGCGAACAGCAGAGCTATGTCGCCGAAAAAAAAAGGAAGCGGTACAAGATTGCTAGCGGAAATGGAAAAAAAACATTGCCAACCAGACGTCTGTAGCGTAAGAGTACGTGCAAAGGAAGGAGGATTTATTCCGAACAAGAGCTTTCCAGTTGACGTAAAAATCGCCCTCGTCCGCGATCGTCCTCGGATCGGGTCGTGTTTTCCGTCAAATGGAAAGCTTTGTTTCGGAGAAAATCGGTATTATTTCTCGTGGCGCGTTACGCTAAAAAAATGGGGGAGTGCAGTTTTTTTGTCATTTCACGACCGTTCACCTACTTTGCTTCCAAAGGATTGATTTGCTGCGAGATTGCTACTGGGTAAGAACGTTTTAAACCGAAACAAAGTTGTATAGCAATCGGAGTAAGGAAAGCATTTCACACTAAAGGCAATAGCCTCACTCAGAACGTAAGCACAATGTAAAACGAAATTAAGGCAGTTTCGCAGTATGATTGCCAAGCCTGAAGGAAGTGCGGAGCTGGGCAGCCTTCTTTGTTTCTCTTCGGTTTTTCTCTTTCTTTCCTCCTCTTTTTTTCCTTTTTATCTCTCTTTATCTAATTCTTTCTCTTTCTTGCTCTTTCTATTTTTCTTCCTATTTTTTCCTTTCCTTTCTCTCTCGTTCTATTTCTCGCTCGCTTCCTCTTCTTTTTCTATTTTTATACGTTGTTTTGCCTGCGTTACGTCAAGCGACGACAGCACACGACAGCCCGGACACCTAAAGCGCTCCGCACTTACCATCATCAAGGCGCTCGAAGAACAAGAAGAAGAAGACGTCTCCATGGCGCGAGTCCGCGCTGAATATGCTACAGATGGCTATGCTATTCGTGGTTTTGCCTGCGCTACGCCAAGCTACGACAGCATACGATGACAGCATACGCCAGCATACGACAGCCCGGGCCCCTAAAGTGATCCGCACTTAAAACAATACAAAATGCATATGAAGGTGATGTGCTCGAAGTAGCACCAGCGCGTTAAATGCATGAGTAGGCTCAAAATGTACTTTCGAACTTCACGGAAAGAGGCCTAATACACTATGGAGCTGAAAATATTGAATACAAGTCAGCCATGTAGCTGTATGAAGGTAAGCAAAATTTGCGCGCAAGATTTTGAGCGTATAGTAGATGGCATATTTGTGTTCTCATAAACGATATGCCCAGGTAATTACGCATGTTGTACTTAAAATCAAAATAGTGCTACGCCGTTATCACACTCTTAGCTCCAACGTCGCTTAGTACTAAGCTTTGTTCGGGTACTAAGCGAAGTCGTTGCACTTGTCGGCGTACACTTTGCTCATTTACAAATAATTTTTTCCCGCTCTCATCTACTCACTCGCACTTCTTAATAGTGCACGTACTGGTAATAAAACCGGTAGAGGGCGCTCCCTTCTTATGCCGGAACACGTCCTTTGTCAGATGAAATGGACCACACTTGCTGTGAGACGCATCAGCATCTCCAAATTAATGCTAACACAAACGGGCTGGAGATGTTTTAAACGAACAGCTGCGCTGAATGCCTAAATGAGGCTAGGCTGGGAAGCATCCTTCCTAAGCCCCATTTTCGTAATTTTTTCTGTGACAGCTCGGTCGATAGAAAAAAGAAATTAAACTTCATGTTCTTCTTTTAGTTGAACGAAGCAGGGAGACCAGCGAGCGCCAACTGGTATCATGACTAAAGAATTGAGCAAATTTTGGCGAAGGAACAAATGTTTTGCACCAATTTTCGAAGTATTTACCCTCCTTTACTTTCACTGTCTCTCTCCCTCTCCCGCCTAAGCTGCAGCGATGGTAAGGTGGTGAGACGTTCAGGGTGAAGAGGGTAGAAGATCTCTTTTACAGCTGCAGCAGGTCCGCCCACGTGAACTCCACGATCACGTACGCTTTTGCTAGCGCTTTAAATCGGCACTGGTCGGCCTCCGACCAGTGCCGACGTCGGCACTGGTCGGCCTCCGCTTCTGGCGCGTCCCTATGTAGCCAACATCAGTAATTATTCTGCGTACAACGCAACTCGGATACGCTACACGAACCAACAATACGTGGATAGATCGATGGATGGGTATAACTTTATACAGGATGTTTCAAGAAATGTGTTCAACCTTGTCAAAAAATCAAGAAAATGAGATATTTGCTCGGGGCTTTCAGAATTGCCTTTTCTGTAGGGGCAGGAATCTTAAGGTAGTTAAGGACATCATTTAGGACAGTAATTTAGAAAGTTACATTAATTAACTTTTTAATTAGTGGAGTTAAGTGATTATGTCAAATGGGAGAATTGAAGTTCTTCATGCGAGGAACCCATCCGAGCTTTGAGATTTCGAAAAAGCGTCCTCTAGTAATTGATGTGGCGTAATGAAATTCAACCAAATGCAACGGCTTTCAACAGCGAAAGCCATCGAATTCGGTTGAATTTCATTACTTCGTAATTATTACTAGAGGCAGCTTTTTCGAAATCTCATTGTTGGGATGGGTTTCTGGCACGAAGAACTTCAGTTCCCCAATTTGACACAGTCACCTAACTCTACTATTTAAAAAGGTAATTAATTTAACTTTCTTAATTACTGTCTCAAGACATGCCTCTAACCATCTTAAGGTGCCTAGCGCTACAGAAAAAGTCATTCACTCATTTTGGACGTCTCAGAAGAATATATCAGTTGCGTTCTTCCATGTTTCTGTTTAGGTTTCGCCATTAAATTTGGTTGAATTTCATTACTTTGTAATTATTACTAGATGCCACTTTTTCGAAATCTCAAAGTTGGGTTGGTTTTCTGGCGTGAAGAACTTCAATTCTCCCCTTTGACACAACCACCTAACTACCCTAAATAAAAAGTTAATTAAATTAACTTTTTTTAATTACAGCCCCAAATAATTTCTTTAACCATCTTAAAATCCCTGCCACTACAGAAAAAAAACAATTCTGAAGGCAGCAATCGAACATCGCATGTTCCAGAATTTTTGAGAAGGTTGGACACATTTCTGGAAACACCCTGTATTTGAAAAACTCACAGGGTCGCTTATGCATTTATTTAAGACAACTGTAATGCGAAAGCCATCTTTTTTTTTTTTTTCTTCTGAGTCGATGTATTGATCTCGCCCCGCCACCCTCGGAAAACTTTCTGCACCTAACGTGGTTTTCCGCTACCTGCAGGATCGGAGGCACCTCACCCGGTTTTGCACTGCCTCCGTAGTCGTTCCGCCTGTGACCAAACTACGATGTCATGTGATGACGCCATGATGTGGCGTTACGCAACGTGACGTCACCAATATTGGCGATCGGCGACGTCATGAAGACGCCATATGGTTACGTCATCGCGTGATATTTATTTTGCACCAATCGGATGGACGCCGCCGACGGGAGACGCCGACGCGGGACGCCAGTAAATTTCCGCGTTCGATGAGGCACCTCAGGTTTTCGCCTTAAAACAATCTATTTAAATGTGCTTGTGCCCCTATAGACGTCCGGGAGCCCCCTGGCTGACATCTCTAGGCACGTACGGTCTACCAGCCACAACTGGTCATCCGATCCAGTAGCCCCAAGAGCGGCCTCCCACGAGAAAAGGGAAGAATTGGTAATAGGGTCTACCGCCAGGACCTTGTGCCAGCTCCACAAATAGCGGAAGAGATCCGTCCGAGGCGCCCGGTGTTGTGTTGAGCTTCAATCCCCACCTAATGATTATAGCTCATCTTACTCTTATTAGATGCGAAACATCTATGGCAGAGTTCAAACCGGTAGTGGTGGTGGTGGTGTGAGGCGTGACCACCCTTACTGCGCATGCGCAAACCCTCTCCACACACCTCCTTTCCTCCCCCCCCGCCACTCCCCCTTATCCTCTCCCCTCTCCACTTCCCTTTCTCCCCTCCCCCTCTCCCCTCCTCTGTACTCCCCCTCTGAAACGCGGGCTCGACATGCCGAAACGCTGCTTCGCATCGCCTCATGGTCGCCTTTAGTGGTAGATGGTGTGATTTTTTTTCTTTCATGTACCTCAAAGTTCAAGTTGCATCATAATAGGTACGGTATGGTAACGATCCCCGAAACAGTACGCTACTAGCTAGATAAAACGCACCGAAGCAATTTCAAAAAGTTTTGTCAAGTGATCACTGAAAGAATAAGCGCGAAAATTGACGAGCACGAAAAGGAGAACGGACAAGTGAGCAACAGGAACGTAACTCAACATTACTCGCTACATAAGTTGCAGCGACACGTTGTAAGAGAAGACGTCCCTCGAAATAGCATTCCGCGATGCTTTTAACACACTCCCACAAAGCTATGCTTAATTATGTTTCTCTGCGAGATCGCTGGGTGTTTCTCCTAATGTTCACGAGCACAAAGAGAGAGATAAAAGAGAAGGAAAGGTAGAGAGGTTAACCAGGTTGTACCCGGTTTGCTACCCTACACGGTGCTACCCTGCACCAGAGCTGCCAGCTGCACTTGGGACTTTCAGATTCAACTGAATGCCGACAGGATGAGTTATTACTAATTAAAAAGCAAGAAATGGCGGTATTGTTGCCGGGCGTTAGGTGCCACTAAGATTTATAAGTACGTGATACGTTCTGAAGTAACCACCTAACCTAACTAGACGGCGCCACTAAAATGTCTTGTGCGTTACACAGTCGGCGTAACTTTGTGAAAACACGCACGACCCCATTCGCGAGAGCTATAAAGAGGCAGATCACTGTTGAAGTGAACCGCGGAGGCATTGTGTGTTCGCATTTTCAGTAAGTTCAAAATGTAAAAAATACAACTCTTTACCCAGGTTGGGACGTCCAACCCCCTGTTCCTTTATTTTTCTCTCCGGCAGTTTTCTGGCTTTTTTTTTACAGCCATAAGGCGCACGCACAGTATTGCTGCCCAAAATCCGCTTGGTTAAACCAGCGAGATTTGTTTAGCGCGAGGCGGTTGCGCAGCTCGAATTGACGCTATGCACGTGTTCTTCGTCAGAACGAAGGGGGAAAAAAGGCGAGAATTCAATTCCGTAGTAACACGATGTCGTTATAAGCAGCACGCTGCGGCTGATGTTAGAATCTCAACTGCGGAGCTCCGCTGCCGACACGTTTGCGAACGGATGATTGAATTCCCATGTCCAGCTGTGTTCTGCCTCTCTTTGCGTGTTTACACATAACGACCCCCTTCACCCACGTGTTAATGGCGTTGAACGTTCGGTGCTCGTCGTGTTTAGCCACGATTCGCACGGGCTTCACCGGTTTAGCTCGGTTCGATGAGGTCGTGTGCTAGCTCGTTCGCACGACCGAATGCTCAGCGCGTGGACGTTTGCGCTGCTGTTTACACGAGTTTGTGGAACCACGCGTGTGTTTCCGCGGTGCGTGTGCGCTTCCCTATGCCTCTGTTCAGACGGGTGTGAAGGTGGGCCTGCTGGGCGTTAATTTATGCCTGCGGGGGGCCCCTGGAGGACCCATAATAAAAACTTCTCTTGCGACCAGATGTCGCTCCTCAACGCTTTATTCATGCATCGTGCTTATTTTCTTCTCTTTTATGAGGTTCGTTGTGTTCAATCTGCTTCGAAATGCGCGTGCGCAGCTTGACGCTGAGCGAAACAGTCCGATGGCGATGGTGTCATGCCCGGTCTGTATTTATAATAGAGTATTTTAGTTTGACGTTTTTACGGTCCGCTCCGCTCCGAGTTGGCCTGCTAAGCTGTAGCGGAGCGGCGGACGATTTTTTTCGTTTTAGTTATCCGTTCTGCGCTGCCGAGCGGACCTTTTGCAGTTGCAACGCCCTCTGGCCAAGTTCAGGCTCATTAAATAAAATGAAAAAACAGTTTTGTCCCTTTTACAAAGTAAAACAGGTATGTATTACTCACTTGTTCACGCAGCATTCACACGTGCGCTTACAATGCGTTACCAGTCCATTTCATCGGAAAAAAAAAAAAAGCGTCGACTTCAAGAGAGCCACGCGATAGTCAGCGATGTTGCATTTCAGATCCACCCCAATCCGTTTGGATGCCAACACGGCAGCGATATTTTCTCCAGCTGTGCCGTGTTGTCTACTTCGCGTCACTTTCCTTAATTCGGCGACTCGAAGTAAGCAGAAATCTTCGTCTATTCTAAAGCACTTTCGCGGCTTGCGCTGCGCAGACGAACGTGAAGCCGCCTTGCACGTGGGAAGCACGTTCGGCACTGGAGGCAGCCATCTTGGAATATGCGGGAAGTCGACGCACGGGTCAGGGAGGGCGCGCGTGGGCCTCGCTCCGCTAGCCCGCTTACGGCTAAGCGGAGGACGCATGCGCACGCGCGCCCCCGCTCCGCTTAGCTGCTGAGCGGAGCGTAAAAACGTCAAACTAAAATACTCTGATGTAGCAGCGTTCCGGTGGTATAGTGTTTAAGTTGCAAAAGCAGGAACACTTCATGAAAATACCTCGAATCAACGCAATCTCGTGTTTGCGCATATGAAATCGCGTGTTTGCGGAGGGCTCGCCAGAGAAAGATAAACAGCTTTTCACTTTGGTGGTTACGCGAACCAGTATTTCAGTTCTTGCGCGAAAAACGGGGAGTGTAGCAGGTGCAGGTTATACACGGGTGTATTAGCGCTTGCTTTTTTTTTTTTTTTTTGAATGGCAAGAAAACGTTTCAACAAGGCGAAATGGCAAGTGCCCATACCGTTGATCTTTCCAAGTGAAAGCTTAAGTTGTAACAGGAACGTTATTGTACAGAGCTCAGTTTTTAAGCTTGACAAACAAAAGGCGCGAGAACAAATGACGAAACGAAGCGCAAACTACAGCAACATTTTATTAAACGCGGTTTACAACGTGAAACGTGGCATCATTTTGTAGCCGTAATTTGTCTAACAATATTTCCGTTGTCTGCCAGATCACCCTATAGAACCTGCTTGTAACGTGCGCTGTCAAACAGGCCAAACACCGTGCATTGTGCCCTCAATATTGCATCTGGTGCCTTCATATAAGGAGGAAACTGCGGACGCTTGCAGCCCTGGCAACTTCATCAACGACTCCCGGTGTACGAGCGTTCAAAATTATACATAACATGAGGTTTAAGAGCTCATTAGCACTGAAACATTTCAATAAAGTACGCAGTTTGGCATTATTTCAATGACACATCAAATTGACATAACCCTATGCAAACGTTCCATATGACATTCCGATGCTCCCCTATATTTCCGTAAGAATCGAACGCAAATATGCGGCAAATATTCGGTATATATATATATATATATATATATATATATATATATATATATATATATATATATATATATATATATATATATATATATATATGCTCAAGTGAAGTGGACGAACGAACGAAAAACGATGCTTTATTGCCAACGTTGCGGCCGGGGGACCGGCCTTCGTCAGGGCACACACGCATATGACTGCAATGCGTACGTCTTAAATAAGGACATGGCAGGGAGCACCCCCATTGTGCATATTCACTGCTATCAAATTTTTACACAGAGGCATTCACGGTTAACAGACAGATATTCAGACATGCGCAGTATTTTGTATGGTGATAGCATAAATAGCGAAGTAGCAGTACGTATTGAAAATGTGACAAAGCAAACCCAAACATAAAATAGCGATAGTATGTAGGGCGGTTGAAATATCACCACACTTGTGACACAATGAAAAAATAAAAAATAATAAAAATAAAACCTATACAATGTTGATTAGTCACATTTGTTTGCAACGAAATGTACACGAGCAAAATACCAGCGCCGACGTCACATTATGATGGCAAGTTTACATGCGCATTCTGGTCACCTGAAGGATTGGGCTGATGTCACCGAAGATTCGATCACGGCAGCAAACAACCGTGCACGCGCACTACGATGATTAATTTATCTCTTTTACTGGCAAAAATGATAACCTGCCCGGATTCTCGTTGATCCCAGATGCTATGGCATTAAACATGAATCAAAAAAGATTCGCGAACCTCCCGTTCGTAGTGCGATTTAAACCCGGATTCGAGTATTGTGGCGGTTAGGTTGTCAAAAGAGTGGCCTGGCGTAGCAACGTGCTTGGACAGGGGAAGGCTAGGCAGGCCCAAGACATGCGACTTATGATTATTAAAGCGCAATCGGAAAGGGGTCTCCGTTTGGCCAATGTATTGAAGGTTACACGTTGAGCATTCTAGCAAGTAAATTACATTGCTCGTGTCGCAGTCGAAATTGCCTTTTATTCTTAAAGTAAAGTTTGGTGCAGCGCTCTTAACTATTTGCGATGTCGTCATTTGGGGACACACCTTGCAACGTGTCTTGTTGCACGGATGACATCCCACATGGAAAGGCGTTGTTACTTTAGATGATGTTAGTAGGTCCCGTAGGTTTCTCGATCGTCGATAGACTGCTCGTGGAGGCTCCGGAAAGACGTCTTTGAGACGATTACTCAGCATTAGTATGTTATAGTGCTTTTTAAGAATGACGTTAACATTTGGAATCGACGCGGAATGTGTCAAAACTAAATTGGTGTGTTTTCGTTGCACAGTTTGTTCACCCGGTTTTAGAAGCGCCCTGCGGTCCATCGCATCGGCGCGCATGATCGCGTCATTCACTACCTGAGGCGGATATTTTTGTTCAGTTAGGGCATCGCGAATCCTATCGCAGTTTTTAGCAAAGTCCGCATTTTCAGAGCACAGCCTCCTGAAGCGAAGTGCTTGACTGTAGGGTATACTAGTCTTGCAATGTTTAACATGGCTGCTTTTAAAATGAAGATATCGGTGAACGTCGGTTGGTTTCCTGTATACCTTCGTAGCTATTTTTTCGCCACATAGCGACACTGTGACATCCAGAAAACATATGGATTTCATCGAGTACGATTGTGAGAATGAAATGGACGGATGAACCTTGTTCAAATCTGCAATAAAAGTCAGGAGTTCTGCTTCGCCATGGTGCCATATGAGGAAAATGTCGACTATAAAGCGTTTATAATAGTAGGGCTGTAATTTACGCGTTGAAAGAAACCGAGTTTCTAGTTGGCCCATAAATATATTCGCGTAATTGGGACCGATTTTGGTGCTCATTGAAGTGCCACTGACTTGTACGTAGTGTACACCGTCGAACTCAAAATTGTTAAGCTCTAGGATGAGTTTTAGTAATGTGGCTAATGTAGAGTTATCAACAGATATTATATATATATATATATATATATATATATATATATATATATATATATATATATATATATATATATATATATATATATATATATATATATATATATATGTAGATAGTGCCAAGATTCGATCTGGTTGGTACGGTGACAAAGGCACACTACGTCCGTGTTTCTTACGCTTCATCTCCGTTATTATGTAACCCGTGTTTTAGCTTTGTAGCCTCGAGCGTTTCCCATTAACCTGTCTTCGCGTTAAGTAGTGCAATCGGGCAAAGAAACGAGCGCACGCTTAGAAGGGCCTTTTCGAATGGTTATGAAGTGGTACGTTGCTAACCAAGTCACTAACCGCTTGATCTATCACAGGGCTCTTGGAAATCAGGGCCGACAGCTCTAACAGAAAATAAATCGTTAGGGGCCCGCGTACACATGGCTGAAGCCCCGAAGTCAAATTTCAAAAACCTAGCACTCATCTTTCTCGCTCCGGGCGAAGCACGCAATACACAAACAAAAGCGCTAAACGCCTCCACATCCGCAAATATTCAACGGCTCGAGTGCCACGCTATTTCCAGTGAAATTTATTGCACCATTCCTGTCACTCATACGTCTTCAATTCCACGTCGCTCCATAAAGAGACAATGTAGACAGAGGTAAAAACAACAACAACAACAACAGCAACAACGAGCTTCGTTTGATCGAGCCTATAAACCGAATGCAGCTACGACATGCACACGGGAGGACGGCGAAGACAAGAGTCGCTTTCGCCCTCTGCGTGTATACGAGACGAAGTTTTCCGGATGCCATCAGACACAGGCGACGACAAATGGAACGCGAGGGGAATTGGCGGCAACGGTGGCCGCAATGGCGGTTCGCCTCGATGTCCCTATTCTGTTTCCTGTCCGACTATAAAAGAAACCTGCGGATCTTCTAAAGCACCGCGGAAAAGACGGGAACGGCGCGCCTGAATGTTAGTGACCCGCTTCCAAGCCTTCGCGCACTGTCGTTTTCTACCAGCTTCTTATCTGCGTCTTTTTTTTTTCGTTTTGCTTCTTTTGAGCCCCTATCTTCATTTCCTGCCATTTTTTACTACGTCGACGACGACGTCGACGAAGCCCCGTGGAGACGCCCTTAGCTGAGCGGATGCATGAAAAACGCAGTCCCCGCTTTTTCAGCCTCAAATTGACCTCCTTCCGGCGTCGTCGGGAGCTTTACTGGCGAATAGCGGAGGATTCGATGATCGAAGACCCGGCGATCACAAAGGAACACTACATTCGAGGTGGCGTCAAAACAAACCAGAGACGCGAACAAAAAACGGAGCGAAAGAAAGAAGAAACAAGGCTACTCGGACGAATAGCCTGTTCCAGCCCTTATATAGGCGCAACAGCGGAGCGCTACGACCTCACGCATAGCGTCGATCCCTGCCTCGGCGTCTTCCCGAGCGTCATCGAAGCGCGTAAAGTAAAACCCGTGCAGCCAAGGTTGGCGCTATGTTGGGTGAGCAAAGAGGTGCGACGTTGCGTGATATCACTATATGCACGCTACTGTGTTCAGCGTTGAGTATATATAGGGATGCGGTCTTGCGAACGCTGTGTGGCTTCGATGCGAACGTTCTCGATTTGCCGTTGCAGAGGCCACAGCGCGGGGCGTACAAACATCGGGAGAGGGATCGCCTGCGAGCGGCGTCGCTGCGTTAGTACAACGCCGCCGATCTCTCGTCTCTGTCATCGAGCAAGAGCTGGAAACCCTTTTAGAGGGAAGGGCCGCATCGCAGGACGCCTTCGGCCAAGTGTAACGTCTTTTATGTATACAGATATGCCGTGGAACGCAATTTTCCGCCAAATCGGGTTTCCTCCTTAGACGAGCAGTCACCTCCATGGCGCCTCGACTAAGGTTTCTACTTTTTTTATTTTGTCGGCATTTGTCGACAGCGCCGTTTTCTAGATGGAGTCATATAAACTCGTGGCATGCGGTGTCCCATGGGCTGTTTCCTTTTTTCTTTTATTTTATCGCTCTATTGCGAGGTAGTAAACACGACATTAGATGCGACACACAGTTCTGCCTTCTTTTCTTGATGAAACTTCAACTGAGTCGCTCGCACCTAGTTACCAGCCTACGTGAGCAGAGCCTGACCAAAAGTACAGGCCCTTTTCGTTATACCATAAAGCACCCTTATTTCATTGTACTGCCTACTCCTAGCTACGTGTTATTTCTACGGTCACCGACCGCGTAGGAACAACTGGGAAGTTGATGGCGACGGACGCGCGAAGTGTGCCTGAACAAGGCCGATACCAGACTACTTGTTGAAACGCTCCGACGAGTTACGCATTAGGAGACGGCTCGAGTCAATAAGTAAAATGAAATTCAGTCTTAGAAGAAAAAAAATGTTTATTATTTCTCTTTTTTTCTTGCCGCCGGCGCAAACGCGTCATAAATCCCATTGCCGCCTTTGTTAAAGAGAAGTCGCGCGCTGTCAAAACCTAAATGTTCCGTCTCGGAGTCAAAATAAGAAGCCGAGAAACATATGGCGGATGGTTTATTCGTAAAATTCTTCTTGTATATAATTAGACGAAAATAATAATAATAATAATAACAACGGACGACCAAAGGAGAAGCACGGCAGATGAATTGAATCCTACGTCTAGACGAAGACGATTTCTTTTTTTCTCCTGCGTCCTCCGCTAAAGAAATATTTTGACGATTTCCGCGACAGAGTCCAGGGACATAGAAAAGCACCCTCAGCAGTTCTCTTACGGCCGAAAGATTTTGGGGACAGCTCAACAGAAAAGAAGTCGACTCAAAGTCTCACTCTCGCAACAAGTAAAAAAAACGTAACGATAAAGAAATATACTGGATGACGAAGCATTAGACCGCCGGAGGATAACGAAACGCTCATGTTTGCAGCCATTGAGTAAAAGTAGAGCGCGAAGAAACCTGAAGGACTCGGAAATGAATGAGGAATCGTTCTACGCAATGCCTGTGTCCTCCTTCAACCGTTGTAATTCTGCTGGCTGCCTATATAGTGAAACGATGGAGTTTGTTCTCTGTCGATGAAGCTTCTTCATACTTATAAAATCTGTAAGATTAAACTATCAGAGAAAAAAACTGCTGAGTCATAGCTGCAGGTTATAGGGCAGGTTTAATGAAATTTTACGGATACAATTATCGAAAACAGAAAGGACCGCTTGTACTGGTATTGGGAGCTTTCGTGCTACAGAGTTAACGAAAGGGCCCCCATGCCAACGGGGTAGCGCGCGTTAGTATTTGACGCGTTAAATAAGTGTTCTGGGCCGAGTTCTCAAAACGTTCTTAAGCTACAAAGATTTGCAAGATCAAATTTCAGCCAGACCTGATGCCGGACACAATAACGAAAACGGCTAGATCATGGTAGCGATATCTTATGAGCAAAAGCTTTGTGAATTCGACCCAATTTCCAATAGATGCGTGCGAGAAAATGTATATTTACATACCTGGATAATACTGGTCACCACTCATCAACTTTAGTTTCATCTCGTCTGTCACCCTCACTGACCTTTCAGCAGCGACATCTGTCACTTCGATCATACTTCGATCATGAATCACAAACTGGGCCAAACTGCCACTTTGCTTAGTTACATCTGTCACCTCATTGGAGGACGATGCCAACAATCAAGGACTTTACTGCAACACGTCATCGCCCAAGAGTCGGGAAACTCAGCGCCCTATTTTAATTCTTGTTTTCGCCTTTTCACGCATTTTATGTTGATTCGCCTCTCTCTCCTCCTTTCTTCTTCTCCCCTCTCCCCTTTCCCACGAAGAGTAGCATGTCAGCGGTTTCTACACGCCAGCTAAATTGTCTGCCTTTCAATAAAAGGTTGTCTCTCTTGTAGCATAATGAACTTGCCGTGCAGGGGAAACAAGGGCATGCCGTTGACTTCAGTGAGCTGATCTTTACACATTGTCCGTATGTAAGAATTTTCGGCCGGGTATTATAAAAACAAAAGTCAAGCCTCACAAAGATCGTTCAGGTATATATATATATATATATATATATATATATATATATATATATATATATATATATATATATATATATATATATATATATATATATATATATATGTTGAAGGAGTGGTTGCCTTTGGTTGCCGTATAAGTATGAGAGGTGGCACTTCAAGAAAACATTTATTACGTCGACGTTTCGGTCAGAGCCTGACCTTTCTCATATATATACATATATATATATATATATATATATATATATATATATATATATATATATATATATATATATATATATATATATATATATATATATGTATGTATATAGGGGGCGGAAAAGGAAAGTGAGGGTGAGGAGGAGGGAAAGAGAGGAGGAGAGAAAAGCCACCAGCTCCTCTCTTTCCACAGTCTTCGCACCATTAGTGCGCAGTTGCACCGATTTTTTTTTTTTTTTTGCTCTACATACTTTTTTCAGACAAGAAACACGGAGGCGTAGTGGGTACTTCGCTTACTCTCAAAACGAAGAAATATGGCGTAGTGTGCACGTCGCAACTGTACTTGCAGTCATCATTGAAGGATAGTTTGAAATGGCTAATGTTACGCGTACAGACGTTCCTTTCCTTGTTGCATGGTAGAGATGTGCATCGAGAAGCGGAGCGAGGCTACCAATTGAGAAGGCTCGCACGGGGACCGATTACGCTATCGCGTTCTACTCTTGAGACGAAGCTCAAGCGTCCTCCAACGTGTTTTTTTTTTGTTAATTTTCCATGAACTGATATCTGGAATCCAACGACCTAGCTCGCACTTACCAGTAGTCATGGAGGAACGAAAGCTAAGTAGAGGACGTTACGTCACACTTCTTGAAGCCGAAAGTGGGGAATGGTGGGCGCTTCTCCACGCCAAGTTGGTCACGCTTCAGCTCGGTTGCCCATGCGCAGCTGGGTCACATTGCTTGAAGCCGGAAGTGGGGAATGGTGAGCACTTGTCCACGCAAGTTCGTGACGCTTCAGCTCGCATGCGCATGCGCCGCTGGTGCCGGGGAAAGCAAGGCTAGACCCAAGTAGGTGACTTCTGTCGCGCCGGGCTGCCGCCAACTGACAGGCGACACTGAAAAGCGAAGCTTCTGTGCCGATCAAGAAAAAAACGTGCTGCGATGCTCACCTGTATAGCTTGCCTGGGTGTGGCTTGCAACCTCATTACGGCCTATATTCTGCTTCTCCTATAAACTTGCAGCTTCTCACTTCGTGTTTAATCAGCTGAATGCAAGAAAGCAACGGTGCAACTCGGCAGGATGGTCGCCACGGGCAGCTCGGTTTTCTCAGCAGAAGCGGTAAGTTCGTGGTATGCGACTTAATCTAACAGTGACATCTGAATTGTTCTTCCTACGCATGAAGATGATGCGCCTTCGAATTATCCTTCGCCCGTGTGTGTCAATGTGTTCACACGGATACCACACGTCGAACTTGAGCCGAGCTACAGCAGCTAGGGTCGGGTCGGTCGACCGTTACCGTATCGAATAAAACTTGGCCGCAGATAAAATTACCGCGCACAAGACGTAAATTTTATAGGAAAAATTGAAACAGCTTCGCACATTGCCTTACTGTGTCAAACACTATTGGGTCAGGCACGTCTTTAATTTTTGACGCTGGAAGATTCGGTGAGTACACCGGGCTAATGATTTCTAATCACTGCGACCGTCGTGCAAGGGAACGGGTCACTCGCAGCTCTCGTATTAAGAGCCGTCGGCACTGTCGCTCTCATCTTGGAATTGTAGCCTTCTAGCGCTTGAGGGATGCCGCAGCACAGTGTCCAAAGGTAAGAGCGAAGCTGCGGTGCCAAGGATTTTCGGAGAAGCTGTCGCGGGCTTCGAAAACAACCGCTTTCGACGGCATACTGAATGAACTAAACACGCAACCGTAAAGACCAATGCTCACGGCAGGCCTCCATCAGTTGTGAAATGCAACGAATGCAAAAAAATGCGGATTTGGAACTCCTGCCGGCTCTGTCAACAACGAAGTCATATGAGCTGTGATGCAGACGACGCGAGGTGACGGCGTGTGCAAGGAATCCCGGTGTCCGTTGCGAGCGCACGGCACTTCTGCCACACTTTTTGCTATGCAGCTCGGATAGCGAGTGCCTCTCCTTATCTTTGTTAACTCCATGGCAGTAGTACACATTACAACCTGTAAGCTGCGCAGCAAGCAGAGGGTATTTTCAATACAATCAAACAAAGTACAATCGCGCGTTATGCTGCGGCATATCAAGTAAAAACACGGGCCCCTTTGAACCGATTATGAGTACTTAATCGTATGCGTCCACACTATCGATGGTGTAATTTCGCAATATTACCTTTAAATGATGTTGACATCGGCGTTGGAAGCCATGTGTCGAAACCTCAACGCGCTGTGGGGGGAGGGAGAGATAAGACATGGGATGACGAAGGAGATGGGGTTGCACACGTGGCATGAAATAATAAAAGCAAGAGCAAAAAAAAAAAATTCGGCAGATCCCACGCGTTGTGGGAATCGGTTTCATGCGAAGCAGTCAGCGAGTACTTCTATGCTTTATTTTATGGCTTTGAGCCAAGCGTTACGAGATGGATCGACGTCTTTTTGTAAGTGTAGTAGCTGTGTGCACATCGTGGGTTTACCAGGGATGTCGAAAACACTGGCGTTTAAAGGGTGACTGATGGTGCGACGTAACGTCAGCCCTCACGCTAGAGCGCACACGTAAGTATTATCAAAACTAAGTGAATATCATGTGAATATCATGTGAATATCAGTGAATATCATGTGAATAACATACGCAACTTTCGTTATTATATTCCTCCTGGGTCCTCCAATGCTTCAATATAGCTTGCTGAATCATAGGAGTACACATGCAATATTTCCCCGCCACGGTGGTCTAGTGGTTATGGTGCTCGGCTGCTCAACCGAAGGTCGCGGGATCGAATCCCGGCTGCGGCGGCTGCATTTTCGATGGAGGCGGAAGTGTTGGAGGCCCGTGTACTTAGATTTAGGTGCACGTTAAAGAACCCCAGGTGGTCGAAATTTCCGGAGCCCTCCACTACGGCGTCTCTCATAATCATATCGTGGTTTTGGAACGTTAAACCCCAGATATTATTATTAATGTAATGTTTTTTAGACTGTTATAAAAACCGAGCCAACATTGGAACCACAGACGTTAATATGACATGACGCCTGTATCGTAGGAGTACATATGTACTGTTTGTTGCTTTCTTGCAAAATTAAATAGCCAGCACCACAACCACAATTGACGTTGCACCGTGATTACGCCTGCATAGGCTGTTTTTCCAAACCAGTTTATAGACCTGGCGTGGCTCTGTGGTAGAATACGTGATTGCTACACTCTAAGAAAAAATTGGGGGAACCTTAATCTTCGCCTTTAAGAGTTGAACGCGATAGCGAAAGCCGGCCCCTAGTGCGCACTTCAACCACTAATTGCATACTTAATAATGGGTGTTGTTACACACGCACGCACACAGACACACGCGCGCGCTATGTATCTATAGTAATGGTACAGGTTTTCGGTCTAAAGCACTTCCCTGTGCAAGAGTCGAGATATATTTCTCACAATGCCTCACAGATGGCAGCACATTATCTAATGTTTGCTGTTTGCTTGATCAACGCCTCCTCTAGAAAGAAGACGTTGGCTTGATGGACATAGTCCATCAAGCCAATGCTAGATGGATATATTCGCTAGATGGATATAGTTGTCCATTTTCGGAGCTGTTAGAAAGTTGGCGTGCGTTTTTAGCGGCGGTGGCGCACTATCCCGGCTTTTTTCGAAGCATGGCTTCGCACAAAAAACGTAGTTTGATGGCCTCGCCAATGCGCCTACAAAGCGCCGAATGGGCTCATTTTCGTCGTGAGACCTGCCGAACAAAATACGTTATGGAGACTCCTTCTACTACATGGCATTTATATAGTGTTTTTTTTTCCCGAAGCAGTTGCAAGTAACATGGTGGCTTTGTGGTAGGACACCTGCTTGTCACGCAAACGGCCCGGTTTCGATCCTCAGAGGGACCGAAGATTTTTATTGTTTATTTCATTTGAATCTTTCTCCATTTTTCGGTCATGGACGATTTTTTGCTCACAAGCGACTTAGCGACGCCGACACCGACGGCGGCATTTCTGCGAAACGAGCTCTCTAAGACTATCGCGTTAAAAATCCAGTATTTGGGGAGCATTTCTGCCACACAACAATAATCGTCATCTGGCTTGCTCGCATTTCCCTTCTTGAAAACCCGGCTCTGGTCGCTTTCCTATCAAGAACGCTATGTCACGCTGATAACGCATGCGCCGCTCGTGATCGGGAAGTGCCGGGACCACGGTAATAACGCGAGGAAAGTACGCAAGGTGGATGACGATTATTGTTGTGTGGCAGAAATACTCCCCAAATACTCGATTTTTTCTTAGAGTGTACGCAGAATGCTTGGGTTCGATTCCTGCTGGTACCCGCATTTCTTTTTCTTTCCATTCGTCTGGTCAACGCTGCCGATGTCGAATTTTCTTAACGATCTCGCATTTAATTTACCAATGTCTATTCTCGCCGTTCCTGGGTAGATATAAACTGTCGATCACCTGTGGCGCATACCTGTACGTATACCCATGGTAAACGGGTATGTGCCACACGTGTCTGGAGCGAAGAGTTTGACGACGTACGCGACCGGATTTCCACGTTAGTCATGTCATGACCCGACAGTCATATTCGTAAATTGCTCCTAATCTCCCATGCCGATTTTGGTCTACCCCAAGTTAAAGAGGTGATCATGAGAGCACCCAGACGTAGGCGGATAGATAGATAGATAGATAGATAGATAGATAGATAGATAGATAGATAGATAGATAGATAGATAGATAGATAGATAGATAGATAGATAGATAGATAGATAGATAGATAGATAGATAGATAGATAGGAACGCTCAAAGTGTCAAAGTTTCGCTAAGAAATGTTTCGCATTTAATATATCTCACATTTCTCAGCCAGCGAATAAAGTTGAGACGCTTCGCAGTAGAAACTAAGTCTTGACTTCACTTACGAAAATTTTCGATAGATCACATCTGTATAATACAACAAAAGATTTTAAGATAGGCTCCTCCTTCGTGAATATATTGCTTCCATTGAGATTTCGAGGCCTCGAAACCGTCACGCTATAGGTGTTCTCCAGAATTCTCTTTAGACCATTGGTGCAAGCCTCTTTGACGTTTTGAAATTCCCCGAAGTTTCGTCTTTTCACGGAATACTTGAGTATCCGACTGACAAATATAGGCCGCCTTTATCGCTGGAAAACTCTCCTATGCAGACTTGCGAAGTTGCATACAAAACGTGGTGGCATTACTTTCTGCTTTGATGCATGCAAACAGCGCTGCAATGCTGCTTGCTCGGAAACATAGAATGAGTATCATGGAAAAGCCTGTCCGTCCTCTTCGAACAGTCGTAGACGGCTCAGCGGAAGTGTTCGAGTAAGCTAACGTCTGCCTCCACCGATGCCGACAAGTCATATCTGAAGCTGCACTGTGTAGTTGTCTAAATCGATGCGTTGATGGGCTGTAGTTGGCGCATATGCATAATAACTTTAAGCGCGACAGAATGACGCAAGAAAGAGGACAGGACGCAGCGCTACTGTCAGTTGATCAGAATGAGAGTAGCGCTGCGTCCTTGTGTCGTTTTGTCACGCTAAATGTGATTATCGTATGACCGCTTCACAACATATTCAATGACATTACTTTTCGGACAAACGCTGTAGCAGTTCGTCACACACTCCTCAATTTCACCGGTAACGGCGTTCCTGTTGCCCTATGTAACTTCGGTGCCTCGCTGCAACTTATTTCAGCAGGCAGGTCGCTTGCGGTTATCAATACTGACCACCCACCAGGGGCGTGACCATATTTTTTTTTTCTGGGGGGAATGGTGGGTCCGACTTCTCTATAAGGTCGTCCATGCGTGTATTTGTACATGTGTGTTTATATATATACACATGTAAAGAGTAACGATTTCGCGGCGTGTGTGGTGTGTTGGGGGGGGGGGGGGGGGGAGAGACTGAACCCCCAAACCACCCTCTTGCCTACGCTTCTTCCACCCTTAAACAAATGGGCTCACCGAGCGTCTCAACCAAACACTGACCAACATGCTTGCAATGCACACGTCTCTTCTCACAGTAGTCATGATTAGGAGTTCATTTTGCCATACATCATCTTTGCGTATAGCTCAGCGCGTCAGACTGCGCCATTTGCTCGCCATCTTACGTGGTATTTAGCCGGCACCCAACCATGCGGTTCTACACGCTCCTCCCTCCCGTGGTACGTCACAGAACGCGGCATGCCAGCGATGCTGCCACTCGAGACCATTTGACGCGTCAGCTCGCCCCCGCGCGATTCAGCGACTCGCAGTCGCCTCAGAAATCCCGCCGTGACCGCAGGTATAATAGAAACGTCCGTTTTTCTCCCGGATATTTCATGATTACCTCGAATATGTTCCCGTCGTGTACATATCAACGAAAAGCTTCTGTCCCGTTGCACAGACCTTGCAACATATTGAAACAAGTTCGCGACCTCAACTACGAGATGGTGCCCCTGGAGAATTACTCAACATCTATTTTCTCCTAATTTGTAACATGGTGTGCATATCTCGAACGAAGCCCTCCTTTTCTTTCATCTGTCTGTGCAACTATACCTGGAATGACGTGGCGCTCCACCCGCCGTGGTACTTAGAAGTTAGGAGCTGTTTCCTAACAGAAACCAAAGGGGACGACGATAGCCGCGAATATGCGCGATTTATTTCTAGCCATATTGGCTACCTATAAATAAATTTTCGGGCTTTACGTCCCAAAAGCACGATATGATTGAGAGACGCCGTAGTGGAGGGCTCCGGAAGTTTTGACGACCTGTTGTTCTTTAACGTGCCCCTAAATCTAAGTACACGGGTCTCTAGCATTTCGCCTGCATCTAAAATGCGGCCACTGCGGCCGGGAGTCTATACCGCGACCTTCGGGTCAGCAGTCAAGCACCATAACCACTAGAGCACTACTGCAGAAGAACTGAAGTTTGGAGCAGTTGGAATTGGTTATGAATTTTGAAATGGGCATTACGAAAACGAGGACACGAGAGGAAATACCACACACCACACAGCGCTTTCTCAGAACTAACTTTATTAGAAAGAACGCACACTATTTAAACCATGGCCAATGACGTGCTCTTACATCATTGATAGCAAAAAAATATGTGCTCCTGCAAAGATTACAAAAGGTTACAAAAGATTACAACGGTGATCACATCTACATTCTTTTACTACGTAATGAGATGACGCAGTAAAGGAGTTTCATTGTCATGCAGTGAAATTGAGAGCATGCTTACACATATAGATTTCCTTTTTTGTTGATGTAGTAAACCTCAACAGCTTCTCTGTGTATAGCAGTCTGATTGTTATACTTGAAGAAACGAATGGTGTCACTAAAGTTAGGGGTCCATCCGTGTCGAGCAACGTGCGAGTACGCGTTGCCTTTTAATGAACGCTTGTGTTCCGACAACCTTCCATTCAGGCAACGCCCAGTTTGCCCTTTGTACATATAGTACTTGTGATGATGTGCATGCGTACATGTGATCAAGAGTGTACATCTGATCACCGTTTTAATCTTTTGTAACCTTTTGCAATGTTTGCAGGAGCACATGCTTTTCGGCTATCAATGACGTAAGAGCACGTGGTACTAGGTCACAGTCCATACAGTGTGCGTTCTTTCGAAGAAAGTTAGCTGTGAGAAGGCGCTGTGTGGTATGTAGCACTTGTTGTCGTGTCCTCGTTTTCGCGCTGCCCGTTTCAAAATACATTACCGCTAGACCACCATGGCGGGTATCTTGGCTGCCTCGTCTTGTATTATCCTTTTAGAACGATCACATTTTACGTATTGATCGTCTCGTGACAACACTTAGTGTACTTCCGTGCGGCTACACTCTTCACGCTTATCAAACTTTCTGACACACACACACACACAAAAAAAAACATAAAAAGCCTCTGAGATTCGCCCACCCTGCATGGCACTGCGAGAACGCGGGTTCGATTTTCGGCCGCAGAGGCTGCATTTCCATGCGGACGAAATGCAAAAAAAAAAGCATAAACAAATTCGTTTGCTTAGATTTGGGCGCCCTTTAAGGATACCCTGCACGTGGTCGACACTGATCCTGAGTCCTTTGGTACGGCATGTCTTGTGATCATGCCGTTGTTTCGATACGCAACACCTAAGAATTTGATTTGAAGGCGCAAATTCTTGCGGGGAGGCGATTTGAAGGCTCAAATTCTTGCAACGCGGCGGTTTCTTTACGCACCGCCGACTGGAGTGTACGTTAAACAAACCCAAGTGCCCCCGAATTATTGCGCACACTCGTAAGCTGTTCGTCCGTTTTTGGGTGGCGAAACCACGCGTGATACAAATCTGGATAATCACCGGCGACGGTATACGCTGTTAGCAAACAGGAGCCTGATAACGTCCTGGAGCGTAAGTTTATGCCTGAGCGTTCGACTCTTCCCGCTCGTAATCTAGATGAACGGGAGAGAGGGTACGCCTTTGTATTTGCTACTTTCCTTTGCCTGGCCGGCATGGAAAGCGTGTTAGCGACCGAACCATTTCGTCGTCCCGCTATCTGGCCCGTCCGCATCGGACGCATACATATTGATGACTCGGGTAGAGAGGCGATCACGAGAGTGAAAGACTTGAGGGCTTACGCGCACACACCGGCACACGCTGAGAGCATCTCTTTCAATGGTCATTTAAGCTGCTTTCACGCATGGTCTGACTAAGTTATTGTGTTTGAGGAGCACTCCGGTTCGCTATGGGCGCATCGCGAAGGCCTAATGAATCAATCTACGAGAAGGCTCTCACCTCTAACGGCTCAGCAATGCGCGCGGCTTATTCAAGGACCGTTCCATCAGGGCGCACCGTCGGCAGAGTATGCGATGACAATGGTACTGCGGATCGGCTTATCTATCGCGGCATGTGGGGACGCGGATCATTATAGCTGATAATGAAACTGTCGCACCGCGGTATATTCGCGGTGTGGTGAGAAGCAGGGCAAAGTTCATGCTCATTGAGATATGGTAAACGAGTTCACCCACCTATTTTTCAACGGGTGCCTACGAGGCGCTGCGTTTATCATAAGCTGAAGCATTTACAGACGCGTATGACGTGAATTTTTGAAAGTGGCGAAATAAGCGAGGCCGAACGTCAGATTGCGTGTGTTCGCTGATCCTTGAATCACCGCTAATAATATGACCTGGAGTTTAACGTGCCAAAACCGCGACAATATGATCAGGCATGTTGTAGTGGAGGGCTCCGGAAAGTTCGGCCACGTGTGATTATAATCTATGCAAAGCGGTGTCCAGCATATCGCCTCCATGAAAATGCAACCGCTGCGGTGGCCCTCAAACCAGAGTTAATGAGTGTATGTGGAAAACGAGTGCAGATAACGTAGTTTGCAGTGTTGAAACGTGCGCGCAAGGCCTCATTGTTATGCTTGCAAATATCAGTGCAGAATGTATGGCCTTCAGTATAGTTAGCGTTGACTTTATTTATTTATTTATTTATTTATTTATTTATTTATTTATTTATTTATTTATTTATTTATTTATTTATCACACATTCAATAATGGGCGAGTGGGAAAGTAGGTAAGTAATATAGGTGGGCAGGTTAGTTAGGTTTTTGTTTGCTTGTGTGTGTTTGTCTCTTTGTACTGGTGCACGGTCTTTTATACCTTGAACAGCGGCAAGGTTTACGCAAGGCAATACAGTATGTTAGAGCAAGGAGTCAAGAAAAAAAAGTTGGCTGACAACTCAATCATTAGATTAAAGTTGAATGAAGGCCATGGTGCTTTTTCTTGTGGTCTTTTTTTAATATGGCAGCCTTATACTATTTTCATTATTGTGATTCTGATTCCTTGCGTTTTTCATTGGTCGAGCTATTTCTTTCTTCTATTTTATATCATGGTGTCTTGTGTTGTTTGCGTGTGTGCGCGTGTGTGTGTTTGCGTGTGTGCGTGTGCGTGTGCGTGCGTGTGCGTGCGTGTGTGTGTGTGTGTTTGTGTGTGTTTACGCCTGTCTATTTCGGTCAGAAACAAGGAATCGCACATCACATAAATCGTTACAGAGGGTACTCGAGGTGGTCTCGGATGGCATCATCTTCACAAGACTGACATTATTGTGAGGACTTCAAAAGTCGTCACAACGATGTGAACAGCGTTATGTCGTCACCACACGACATCGAAGCTAGGTCAATGGTGATGCGATCACGGAAGCAGTGTAAGGCCACTTTAGCTGCACAAAGCATGCAATGCCTCTCATCTTGGAGGCAGTGCAAAAC
This sequence comes from Rhipicephalus sanguineus, assembly GCF_013339695.2. Lineage (NCBI taxonomy): Eukaryota > Metazoa > Arthropoda > Arachnida > Ixodida > Ixodidae > Rhipicephalus > Rhipicephalus sanguineus. The sequence continues at coordinate 81,149,259 of NC_051181.1, read as the reverse complement.
CACGCACGTTAGGCGCGGAACGCTTTGTGGACCAAACGCGCGGAGGTAGGGGGAGGGGGAGATCATGCAGTACAATCGAATGCGATGAAAATGAAGCAGAAAACGAAGAAGACAGCTTTCGCCTTCCGGTCGACTCAGGTGACTGCATGAGGAAGGGTGCGAGTTAATGTCGCCCCTTTATAGGGACACCAAGAGATATCTTCGGGGATAGTTTAATTTGGAATCGCACTTGCATTCGGAAGTAGCAAGCTAATGAAAAATAAATAGAAAGTAACGATAAGTGTGGCCTAATTTGAATTTGCATTGAGGATCGCTACACGACCAATCTACGAGGTTTCTCGCACCCGATCCTCAGTGTTCTTTTTTTTTTCGCATTTGACAACAGGAGACCACTTGTCGCTACCATAAATAAAAATATATCTACTTGTCACTTCCTCCTACATAAATCCGGCCTCAAAATAAAATAAAGAAATTCAAACAAAAAGAATGGGGTACGTTTGTACAAGTTCAAAATTTTAGGCTGTGCGAGCGACAAGCACAATTCTATTGACGAGAAACAATTCTCAGAGAATGAATTCTCCGCGAACAGGCAAGAATAAGAGGAACAAACACAAGAAACTAATCCAGCCCACGTCTGACTTCCTTTACACTCTTCTTTTGCGCTGCTCGTCATCACGCCTGCATTTCATCAAAACTTCAAGCAATATTTTCCTGAATAATAAGCGTTCACGTTTATAGATCGAAAAGTTAGCTATCTCAATTCGTATCGATATTGTAATCTGCGAGAAACTTTTAATCACTTTATACAGCTCAACGAAATTAAAGCGAACTGGCGATTTAAACGACGCTATTTTAGGCACTTTCTTCATAATCTGTTCCGCAATCACGCCTGCTCTCAACGACAGACGGCCCGAAAATCGCATGAGAGTGATGTCAACTTCAGAGGACCCGGAAATCTGTCCCACGTGTACATGCTCTATGTTTGGTTGCACAGAATGAACGAAAGTGTGGACGCCTGCGAATTTTCGGTCGCCCAGTTAAACCTCGCTTCAAGCGAGACTCTCATTTGGAGGCTCGTGCCCTAACTATAGATTTCAAGTCCCTTTCGAATCACTGATTCTCGACAGAGATTATTGTGCGTGCCGATCGAAGAGGGCCAGTCTGAGCTTAAACTCGCTCGGTAACTCTGATCGGTTCCAGTTATATCAGGGCAGCGCTTCGATAATTGAACTCGCAGTCATAGCAGATTCTGTTTACCTGTCTTGAGCTTCTGACGCACGGATGAAAGGAGCGGTCGCGCGAAGTATCGGCCTAGCACACAATGAACATCCTAGCCCAGACAAGTAACGATAACTGCGGTGGTCTGATGGAACCATCAACCTCAGCCGCCCAAGCGCTCGAAAGAACACTGCGAGCAATAACCGAAGAAAAAAAAAAAACATTACAGGGGATAACTTTGGGAGGGGCGACTTGCTCAAAATGGCACGAAGATATTCCAGAGAAGAGAGCGGCCAGTTTGGTTATTCCGGGTAAATGATCGCGCCGGCGCTGAGATATACGTCACCGAGAGAATCGCGGCTGAATACAGACCCACCAGGCACCAGGAACTGACTGGAAGTTGAGTATGGGAAACGATGAGCTCACAACGGAAGTGCATCGGAGAGTGAGACGCACCAGGCCGTGTGTGCGTGTGTGTGTGTGTGTGTGTGTGTGTGTGTGTGTGTGTGTGTGTGTGTGTGTGTGTGTTTGTGTGTGTGTGTGTGTGTGTGTGTGTGTGTGTGTGTGTGTACATACGTGTGTGTGTGTTGCGTATGCGTGTGTCAGATCAATCATCGGGAATAGCGTACCGTTAACCATACAAGTCTGCTCGTACATTGCCGGTTACGTATGCTGCCACCTTCCTAGTTCGAGCATTTCGTTACAAACAAAAAAACAAAACAAAACAAAAAGAACCATCCCGAAACAAATGGAAGGCACCTTTGTAATAAATACTCTATGAGCGGGCAATAGTTATCTGACAAATGCGGTGTTTATTTATTTATTTATTTATTTATTTATTTATTTATTTATTTATTTATTGAGAAATACCTTACAGACTCAAAGGCATTGAGCAAGAAGAGTTACAATGCAATCAAACATAAACTTGTAAGGAACCGGGCTACGGCGCAAGTGAATAAAACAACCATGAAAATTGCCGCGGAACAAAATCAACAATACAGTAGGTTAGCGAAATTAAGCAGCACCTACAACAGAAAATTACAGGACGTTAGCGAAAAGAAAGTGCAACACTTCGCGAAGATAAACAAAGCGTTCAAATTGAAACATGAAACAATCTTACTATGCTATTGCAAAGAAATGCACCTCAATTTTTTTGTCGAAACATGTTAGGTGTTTCACATAGGATATCAGAGGTGATATCATCAGGGAGACCACAAATAGTGCGTGTGTACCACATCAAGAGGAGCCATCGTTTATCATAGGTCAAATGTGATACCTTCCAGAAGCCGCGGCGACGCCAGTTTAACATTCTTCGCCTGACTTTCAAGAAATTTTCACTGAATCACATGATACTGGATATGGTGGTTCCATATGGCTCTGATTGGCTTGATGACGTGCACGTTGGCACTTCAGAGATTGCTCAGATCTAACTTGATGTGTTTTGAAACATTGGTGTAAACTTTCAACGCCGCTAAGGACAGCGATATCGCCACAGTAAAAGCAGGGACACAGTACCAGGTGCACATAACAAGGAAAAAGTAGAAAGCTGCACTGAAGAAGCTGCATTGGTATGAGATTAATGTTCCTGCTATAAGAGCCGATATACAATACTAGGCAACATTAACCAACAATAACAAAAGCTTGGAGGACACTTGAGCTCGCTTTCAAGAGTAGAACGCGATAGCGTAATTGGACCGTGTTCGTATCGCCTTCCTAATCGCTGGCCTGCTTCGGTTCCCGGTGGACCCTTCAACCGTGCCGCAAGAAAAGCCAAAGTGCTGACGTCCTCCGGCTTTTATATCCATGCATGCGGCGCGACGAAACACGGCCACACGGCGGAGTGATGCCGTTTAAAAGTGCGCCCGTGGACCCTTTGCGCCATCTCGCGGGTGATAGTCAAGCCGCTGAAGAACCTCCGAGATGTGCGCACCACCAACGGTAAATGGTGTACGAAGTAGCTCGGCCACCACGCATGTATGCGCGGTGGCCGAGCGGCTGAATGCATCACGCCCCGGAGAGGGGTCGCATTTTCGAATCTCCGGTTCCACCAGAACGGAATATTTTTTATTAGAATAACAGAGAGCTGAGATAGTTGGTAAGTATTCATTCTAAAAAGACAGGGCGCGCAAACACGGACACAAGAAAGAAGTCAGGACACCACAAACGCCGACTAAAAACTGAAGGGACGCACAACGGCGGAAAAGAAAGAAGGCACGAAAACTTATCTGCGCGTGCCCATGCAATAGGCGAGTGTGGTTTCCACCGGACATTCAGCATAACAGTGTGGTGTCGGCGTTTGTGGTGTCCAGACTTCTTTCTTGTGTCCGTGTTTGCACGCCCTGTCTTTTTCGAATGATTTTTTTTATTATTTCGTTATTTGCGTCTACCTGAAATTTTCGCTCACGGACAACGATGACGCTGCCGCCGCCGACGACACCGGAATGTCTGTGAAACGAGCTCTTCAACGCTGTCGTGTTAAAAAGTACAGCCATCATTGAACAAACAACACCCAATATTTAGCCAACACTTGCAAACACCTACTGGCGCTAAATAGTACCAGTAATACGCTAGTCATTACGATAGCACCAGACACCACGGGCCACCGCTTACAAATAACTGTAGAGTGGGAGGCAACGGCTAGTAAAAATATCCAGAAGTCAGTGCGGGCGTCTTTGAATATTATACATCAACAAATGACGTCAACACAACGTTAGCCAGTCATCGGTGTGGTTTTCACTGGAGATTCAGCATAACAGTGAAATGCACTTATTGAATGCGAGCATTGTGTTCCCGCTTCCAGTAAGCATAGCCCTTTGCGATACGGCGTCTTCATTTGGAGACGTGACTTAATGTTTGCCATTTGCGTGCACTCCTGGCAAGGAAGAGACCACGAACACTGAGCTTGCGCTAACTCAAACATTTTTCATTAGAAGCCGTGCAAAGTCCCTTCGTACCACTCCTGGGTGAAATCATTTGCTACACACGATCGCTTTGCTGAAGACAGTGCCTTGTTTAGCGAGACGCTGGACGTGGGGTATTTCGACAGGCATTTCCACATGTTTATTTTTACCTTTTCAGGAATGCTTACCGCCACTAGAAGATTATCGCATGTAATTTGAGTCGACGTTGAATTGGTTTTATGGGGAAATATGTCACGGCTGACTGTACAATAAGTAGATAATTACTTTTCAATTACAAGTAAATGCTACAAAATACAAAATAATTTATTTTAACACCTCCACTCGCTTTACGTTGGGTGTCTAGGATCTTGGCATCAAGTTATGCAAATTTCGCGCATTTATAGACAGCCAATCATAATGCGCGTTGCAAAGGTATAGTCGACCATGGCCATTGCTGGTAAACCGTGCTGAATAATGTAAACAAGCGGCAACTTTTATCAATGTGCGAAGTAACGTGTACAGCATGGCTCCGCCCGAAATATCTACGCAAGTGCACATGTCCATAATAATAGCTGTACATGGCTCAGCCGGTGTTGCGACGAAAACATTTTCTCGTCACGTTTTCATTAGCGTAGTGGAATGCGTGCACTAGGAACTGAGTGAGGAATATGATTCTCTGGCCCAAGTCCACACCGAGATTAGCAATAGCACGAAGCCACAAACTTTGTGACTGCGTGCTATTACTAATCCCTTAAGGACTTTGAATGGTCAAGACACCTTGAGACATTTCGCTCTCTCTCTCTATCCATGGCAGCAAGCTTGATTCACTATAGCCCGTCACGTTGTACCTTAGTGCAAATGGTTTATACAAATGCGAGTACAATATCATGCTATGCGATGAATCGTGTTTAAGTGTCGCGAGTAAGGAACATCGTGGTAGGGGCGCAACACTTTCACTGAGCGTTTATATTGCGTCGTACACCGACATTGTGGAAAGACGGAGCACGTCGTATCTTTTAATCTAGATCGTTTTTACGGTGTATAAAACTGGTCCATTATGGTGATTTAGGCATGCGTTTGTCATTGAAATTTATAAGCGCGCCTCGGTCTCTCGCCGTAATGCGTCATTTTCGCTTGCTGGCTCATAAAACCCGCGAGTGCTTCCATGGTCCAGTGAGATGCATTTTTTTTTGTTTATGTAGCGAGCACTCAGTCGTGGGTTGCTCCGCGTCTATTTATATGAGTTCTGTACGAAGTTTCCTGTGGCTAGAAAGAGTACAAAAAGCAATCCCGACCGAAAAACCTTCGCTACTTGTCTAAGGAACGCGTAAGCGTAGAGATTTACTCCAGAAAATTCCATCGTTGCGCTGCTACCTGAAATACCTGTTGTCAGGCGAAAACGGAACGGAAGTTTTAGCTTCTTTCTATAGCGTTCGTCGGCGTCGGGAATGCCGAAATGCATGGAAGGCGCACACCGCGTGTTTTACGTGAAGTTTTTCCGAAGTAAGAATTTTCCTTATGTGTACAATCTTCAACGTCAGCCTTGCACATTGTCCTCGGGAGTGCTTTCACTCCTCCGCAATGAAATATTTCAACGCATGCTTTTACATTGACGTTTGTTTTTTACCGCCACCGGAAAAAAACGGATTCGTGTGGTTCAGATGTATTCTCAACTCTGCAGCCGTGAGTCCGTATACTAGCAATCAGGAGAAAGAAATCCTGCCTGTCCCCCAGTGGTTAAGGCACTCGCTTTCGGAGTTAGCGGTCTGGGTTAGCGCCTGGCTTAGCGGCTGCGGCCGCCACCGTCGTACTTGATTAGATAGATAGATAGATAGATAGATAGATAGATAGATAGATAGATAGATAGATAGATAGATAGATAGATAGATAGATAGATAGATAGATAGATAGATAGATAGATAGATAGATAGATAGATAGATAGATAGATAGATAGATAGATAGATAGATAGATAGATAGATAGATAGATAGATAGATCTTTCAAACCGCCTTTTGGGAAGGGTTAAAATTGTTACAAATAGCATTCAACAATGCGGCTGTTTGGTCGAGTCGCCCTCGACTTTCGACTGTGAATCAACGCAGCAAACGACACGAGACAGATAAGACGAGCGCTCGTATTTTGCGAGACCACTCGATGTGACGAAGCAGTCGTTTGAGTAAAGTGACACTGAGAGGGAACATCGTCAAACTGGAGTATCCGGACCAAATGGCTACAAGGAAACCGTCTCTCGTCGCTGCACTCCTGCTCAATGTACCTTGATATGAAGACCTCTTCGTAGACACGCGGCAGTTCCGCTTGCAGGCAATTTCATGAAGGAACCCATTTGATGGGGCGCTCACTTCACTCACGAAAACTGCAGTGACTGAACAAGGCGGAGATTTGTCTCTTAGAAAGCAAGTAATTACCAATATGAAAGAAAAGAGAAAGCTACGATAGACAGAGTGCCGGTAACTTCCAGACCTTGTCCAACCTCTTCAGCCACTTTCCCTGTGTGCTCGTCAACAACCTCTTGGCAGCATCCACGCAGAAATACAAAAAAGACAAGAAATAGTGCTCGCGCGACAATCTGAGAGAAACAATACAAGCGATGTCAAATTTACTCCTGTAAGACCCGCACACCGCAGTCAAGGAAGGAGGCACCTGAAACTTTTACGTGCACCAGCTAATATCAGTCACACTGCGTTAATGAAGTTGACGAGCATTGCTTGGTGGGCTACTTGGTACTGCATCATGAAAGGTTACAGCGCATATAGACGGGGACGAAGAAGGCTGTCATTGGCTTCTTAAGCTCACATAAGTTTTCTCTATCAAAAATAAAATATAAGTTGTAGTTCAGCGCTAGGTCTTGTGTATTATTCCGTCGTTCCGGTATATATGTGCAGTAACCTTTCATGATGCGTTAATGAGCCGAAAGATGACCCATGTAGGTGTTTAGATGAGGTAGTTAATCAACAGTGACACGAATAGAGCAACATTGCCAGCAGTTTTCGTGAAGGCTGACGAGGAAATCGAGTCCTCGAGATATTGAATAAATGTGTGCAGTGGGTAGCCAGCGCTCGCAATAGTATTCTTGTCATCATAGATTTTTTTGTCATCATGTGCGAACACCAAGCTGGTTTCGGCGGATGGCGATATTACGTATGCAGGGTGTCTGTACGAAAAGTGTTAATATATATATATATATATATATATATATATATATATATATATTATATATATATATATATATATATATATATATATATATATATATATATATATATATATCTCCCGAGTAGAAATCTTCATCAATAGTAAAATGTCATGTGTGGCCGACGACCATAAATAGTTGTTACAATAATGAATGATTAATTAGATATGAATATTTAATTACCTGCATATATATTACATTACTGCACATACTCCAAATGACGTGTTACATGCCGGGGAGCTCTCGGGGTGGCGTGAATTTGGAGATATTGCGCTGGCATACGTGAAATAAAATTGAGCATTTGCCATTTGCTTTGGTACGCAAACGTCGTTTTCTGCTAGCACAAAAGTAGATAAAAAGAACACACATGTACTTCGCAGAACACTTTCAGAATTGATAGCTGCAAGCGGGTTGAAAATTCATACGCCTTACGAACTCGCCAGCTGCTATTCGTCCATTTGAATATGTGCAGTACAGTAACTAACTTAAAGTGAATGAATGATAGGAAAGTGCAGGTTGAAAATCCCTGGGGAAGGTCTTCGTCCTGCCGATGACTTAAGATCGCCTGCTACTGCTGCTGCTGATGATGATGATGAAGCTAGTTAGCTATAAATAGCATTATTTCAACAGCTATAGACGATCACTGTAACCTGACAGACTGCTTTCCCTCGAAATTCTCTCTCTAGGAACTTTCGTCAGACTTTGGAAAAAACAACGGATATATGTTCCCTCTCTGCGAAAAGAAGTTGGCATATGCTCACTCCCCGTGAGAGCATCTTCCTGCGTTAATACTCGAGGAAACAAAAGGTGCATGTTTCGCACGAGTGAATACGGTACCCTGGCCGTAGACGGCAAACAGATGGACTCCGTGGATCGAGCGCCGGAGCGACGAGGCAACGGGGCTCGATGAGGCACGAGCATGCAATCAGTGCCGCACGCTTAGCACCGTGCCATCCCGAGAGGCGCTGAGTGTATGCTGGAGAGTGTGTGCGCTTTTGATGGTACCGTCTACGTGGCCAAAGGAAGCCCTGCACGTAGAGAGGCTCCCGGAAGTAGAGCCCTTTAAGTGCAGCCTTTGTCTTTTCTGCGCCCTTTCCCTTCTCCTCTCCCGCTGGGGACGAAGCAGCAGAGCACCCTGGTGACGCTGCGCCGTGCTCTCGACTGGGCTGCAGAAATAAGCGTCTCTTCCTCTACATAACCACAAACAACAAACAACCCTGGTGCTTTCTGCGGGGCCTCAGTGTCTCATTAACTTGGCAAGGAGCGCAGATCAAAGATGGTTCCACTGGAAACGCTTCTGATTCGGCGGTTCATGCAAACACTATATATATATATATATATATATATATATATATATATATATATATATATATATATATATATATATATATATATATATATATATATATAGATTATGAAGAGTCTGTCTTCGGTTGCCGTAAAATAATTAGGAAAAAGGTATACGCTTCTAAAAAACTGTTTATTTGTCGACGTTTCGATCGGAGGCCGATCTTCATCAGGATGAAATTTACCAGGCTTCGATGCGCTTTTATATCATCGTTCTCCGAGCCGAGAGAAAGAGGAAAAGGTTAAGAAAAAGTACATACAGAAAAAAATAATAGAAAAAAAGAGAAAAGAGAGAGAGAGGTAAGAAACCTGCCGAAATAAGTCGCGAATACGCCTGTGCACATACTTTGACTGACATAAGAATAACACGTGTTTCTTGAAGAAAAAAAAAAAAAAAAAGAAGAAAAAAAAAAGAAAAAAAAACAAATCGTCAACACCCCACGTGCACATACTTTGGCCTACGAAAGTCGCGAATACGCTTGTGCACATACTTTGACTGACATAAGAATAACAGGTGTTTCTTGAAAAATAAAGAAAAAAAAAAAAAAGGGGAACAAAAAGGAAAAGAAATGGAAAAAAATGAAAAAAAAATCGTTAACACCCCACGTGCACATCCTTTGGCCTACGAAAGTCGCGAATACGCTTGTGCACATGCTTTGACTGACATAAGATTAACACGTGTTTCTTGAAAAAAAAGGAAAAAATCGTCAACACCCCACGTGCACACACTTTGGCCTACGAAACACACGTGTTTCCCGAATAAAAGAAAAAAAGAGAAAAGCAGAAAAAAGAAAGAAAACAAAAACTCCGCTGATATCCAAAGATCGTCCAGGTGAGGTACATTCCTGTAGTCACTAGTCGAGTTCCAATGCTTTGAAGTCAAAGTATGTGCACAGGCGTATTCGCGACTTATTTCGGCAGGTTTCTTACCTCTCTCTCTCTTTTCTCTTTTTTTCTATTATTTTTTTCTGTATGTACTTTTTCTTAACCTTTTCCTCTTTCTCTCGGCTCGGAGAACGATGATATAAAAGCGCATCGAAGCCTGGTAAATTTCATCCTGATGAAGATCGGCCTCCGATCGAAACGTCGACAAATAAACAGTTTTTTAGAAGCGTATACCTTTTTCCTATATATATATATATATATATATATATATATATATATATATATATATATATAGTGAGAAAGGCCGCCACAAGCCGATGCTCTTGCCACCGCGGCGGCGCGTTCGCTTCCACGTGGAAGAGCGACTGACGTCACATGCCAGGTGATCGAAGGTTGGCTGAACCCAGGAGCGCTGTTGCAATCAACGCACGAGCGTCGTTTTCTTTTTCTTTTCTTGTCATTGTTTTAGAAATCTAACGACGTGTTGAATGTGAATAACAGCAGGAGAGTGCAGTCGGCGTCACGAAAATGTACGCTTTCTTCGATTGAAACAGCAACGCTCAGATAGCCAAGTATCGTATACAGGCAAGGAACCACATTACGCTTTCAACTTGCAGTTGCATAGAAGGAGAAATCAATAATAATTGCTGAGGTTTTACGTGCCAAAACCACAATACTATGATGATGCAGGCCGTATATAGTGGGGGGATGTCTTATTAATTTCGAACACCTGTGCTTGTTTAACGCGCGCCTGAATGTAAGCACACGGCTTTGCCTTTAGCCCAAATCGAAATGCGGCCGCCGTGGTCTGGAATCGAACCCGCGTCCTCGAGCTTCGCAGCTCGACAGCATGCATGCGAAGCTACGATGGCAGTTCGTTTAGCTTCTTTATAACAAATACATCGCTGTGCCATTAAGACGGTGGACAGTTTGCTGTACCAGCTTTGTTTCTAAAGGATATAGGTCAGACATAACTTACCGCCCTTTGAAGCTCAACAAAAGCGTTCCGCCTGCATGCGACATGGTATTGTGCGTGCATGTGAGCGTTGAAACGCTTGCACTGTACGCGCGTTTGGCGCTACTCTGATAAACATGGTCATTTTATGGCACTGCCGAAGTGAACAGAAACGCGAACAGCGGAAAGCGTGAATTTCGGGCCAGCCGCACTCCGACATGCGTGTGCTCTGGCTGGCGCTATCGCACCGCATGTGCTTATCTTCTGCCAGTCATGCCTGGCGCTCGGAAACACACACGCGATCCGATAGCGCGAGCCAGAACAAGATTCTACTGCTACGGTGACGCCGGCTGAAAGAAAAGATTCGCCTAGCGAAAGTCAAGGCATGTCGGAGTGCGGCTGGCCCGAAATCCACGCTTTCCGCTGTTCGCGTTTACTTCCATCGCCATAGTACATTCGGCTGGGTGCCGCCGGAACCTGGTTCATGGTGCAGGTGCCCACAAATGAATTCGTAGCGCCGGACCGGTGGCCGCTCATCGTCGGAGAACACGCGCTGGAAAATACAGCTGTGATCTACGCGTGTACGGTATTTCTAGCAAGCAAGCCTGGCTCCCTAGTGTATCTAGATAGGCGTTGCCTTGCGTTAAAAACCGTGCTGTTTGTCCCTCTTGGCGCTGCGACAACTCGTCTAATTGTGGGGTGAGGGGTGGGGGTGAGGGGTGGGGGAATCAGGGCCTGTAGGCTACTGCGTGCTCCCGCTCTACGCAGTGGAATCTCTAAACGCACGCGTAATTCTTGTGGCGCGACTTTAATTCTCTCTCAGTTATGAGCTTTTATTTAACTCGTAATAATTAATCAAACTAAATCAACTCTTAGTTAGTCTTAATTTAGTGTGACCAGTCTTATCACGGAGTGTTCATATTAAGTAGTCTCTTACTGTTCGCAACACTTAATTACTTTAACATATATGTAACTGCGTTTATTTAATTAGTAATGCGCGTTAGGACGCTTTAATAAAGGTATCTGATGCCCATGTTTTGGCCTTGTTAATTACTCTAATTTCTTTATTTTTTGGAGCTCTTGAATTACTCTTAGTTATTTGGTGCTTTATTAACTTTTAGATGCTTTATTGAGCTGTAGATGCGTAATATGCCGCTTTCTCATTTTTTCTGTTGCAAGTGTTGTCGGTGACGGATGTTGTCGGACAGGCGCATTCCGGGACTATTGATCTATTTAATCGTTTCGCTTTCAAAGCTGCCCATGTCGATTCACACGTATGCACGCACGCGTACAATCAACCGCGTGCACACACGCGCACAGAGCGTTTTAGAGACCGCATCCGCACAGCCCCCTATGAAACGAAAAGAGGCACCCAGCTCTATTCTTTTGGAGCAAGACGACATCTAGCTAGGTGCACTGGGTAACGAGGCGAGCTTGCTAGGGATATCGCGCATGCGCAGACCCTCGCATTACTTTTTCACCGGCATGCTCCGTCGACGAGCGGCCACCGCTCCGGCACTCCGAATTATTTTGTGGGCACCTGTACATTCGGGTGGTCGCTTGAGAGCGCTCTGACTATGTTTGAAAGTGGTGAGTTAAAGTGCTTCAAAGCACTACGGAAACAAGTACGTAAGCAAGTCATGTTCTTGCTTCCTTATAATGTATTGGCGCGACTATTTTAGTAGTACTGCTTAGTTGCTATTTTGCATCAATTTTTCAGAGCCTCCGGAGAGCTCGAAAATGACCAGTCGAATGTAGCATCAGAGTGCAACAATGCGGAGCCCGCTCTTGGTCCGAGCCACAAAACGTGCATCTGAGCCAAACGTGCAGCCGCTCGCCAGAGCAATCGCAGGCAGGAAGCGGATACACGTCACATCTTCCGTTACAAATAGAGGAACTGCGAAAGTGACGTACTGAGATGGCGGTCGCGTTTTGAAGTCAAAGATGTTGGATACATATGAAATATGAGCATAGGTTACGGAAAATAAGGGCCAATTACCTATCAGGATAAATGATGAAATTTAACTGAATGAGCTCGTTGAAAGCGCAGCCTGTTTTTATGTGAGCAGCGGGGATTGATGTATGTATGCAGGTACGCACGTACGTATTTATTTTTGGGAAAGCGACCTACAGACTTGTTATTCGAGATCATTCTCGACTTAGGACGACTTCTGCATTTATTTTTCAAAGTTTATCCGTCAGGCAACGCAGTGATACTCTTTCGTTATTCTACAACATTTACAGTAGTTTGTATTATTAGAGCATCTCACTTTGGAAAAAATTGGCCGCCATCGCGCCCTGCGAACGTGAATGTCCAGCGAAGCTGTATCAAACACCACACATGCTGATGGGGGGGGGGGGGGCATATTTTATTATTACTTTAGAGTTACGGTAGTGATAATCACTTTGTGATCTGCTGCATGGTAGACAGCGACTGGTTCCGCGACCACTATCACCAAGACGAATTTGTTCCTTTCGTCGAGTATTGTATTCGTTCTGTTCTTCTGGTGTCTTTTATTTCCGTGCCCCAAGGGCTCGCGGCCGATGCCTAGGCCGGTGTTGAGGCCTACCCTAAGTCAAGTTCACTGGACTTTATAAATAAGGTTATTTCTCTCTCTCTCTCTTTCTAGATGGGTCTCCCTTTTATATATGAAAGCGGGAAACACACGCGGCGAGAAAGAAGGGCCGTTTGCGTTATTCGAAGCCCTCGTGCGAAGTACAAAGCAGCTGCAACCTAATCATTACCGGCAACGCATGGAAGAGTGTTCCCATTGTTCACAGGCGCCTTATCATCCAGCATGCGGTTTTGATGCTTGTTTTGTGGTTTTCTTTATTGAAACGAATACTGAAGCTCTATGCTCTATGCCTGATTGCAAAGAAAGGTGCGCCGTTTGCCTGCAATTGTAAAATGCCCCTAAACCAGCCAGAGGTCGAATTTGAGCTCTGGCATTGCAGTTGTGCACGATTCTACAGCGAACGCATTCGTCGGCTCGTCTGTACACCTCTCCGGATGCCCTGCCTCAGTGTCCGAGGTGGAAACTCAACGAAAGCGCATATCTGCTAGCAAAGGAGCACGCCAGCGCGAGCGTCGGTTGATGGTTTAGGGGCCTGGCGTTTTTAGAGGAAACCGTTCCGGGGTAGAGGTGTATCTTCGGCTGTAAAAATTCTCAAAACATGTGAAGATTTCCCACTGTGTGTGTGCGTGTGTGTGTGTCTCATGTTCATCTTGTGTCCGCTTTCCATGAATGTCTCTGTTTTGTTTCTATGATAAATTCGACATCACGGGGTGTTGCTGGAGCCGATGTTTCGACAAGTTGATATGTCTTCCTTAAGGCCGCAACTGTCGAAATGTTGACTCCAATGACACATTGTATTGACAAATTTTTCATGCCTTCAAGTTTCGGTCTTGCACCGAACTTATGTGTTGTGCTTGAGTAGTATATACGCGGCAACAACAGAAACCCCCTTCTGACGCGCGAACGCCTCTGGAATTGTTCGACCGCGCAAGTGAAAATCGATGCCGGCTTGTACGTAGGAGGCGTCCACTCTTTGAGTGAAGTTTCACGATATGCCATACCGATGCTTTTCACGCATCGCCAAAGCCAAGCGCGCAAACAAACGCAGAAAAAATAAAGGTTCAACCTTCGCGCAAGCAGCACAATGTTGTACCTGATTATTATCCGTCCTTCCCTATAAAGAAGATGTTTCGCGGCATTTCAATTCTGAAGGACCTCGCGCGTTGCCCGCATTGAAGGCGGCCTGTTTAAAGGTTCGAAACAATTTCGGTTGAAGCGTAGCCGTGGGCTTTGAAGCGCGCGGACAAGCAGGACGCGATGCGTTCTTCCGGATAAACAAAAAGTTCTTTTTTTTTTTTGGCCCCGAACCATTGGATCGGCAATCCAAGGCGGTGTAACCCACTCAGGCGTATGACATAACCAAACGCGTGGCAACGGACCATATAGTCAGCAAGAACACACTGCGCCAAAAACCTGTTTTGTTCCTAGACTAGAACACATATTTCAAGTATTTGCAGTGCAAACACGCATCGTAATCTATGCGGGAGATACGAGGAAAGGCCGAATTTTTTATTAGATCTCACTCAAAGCTTGACCAAGAACATTACTGCCCATGTCTTCTGCGGACACCTTCGGCTACTCCCTCTAAGAGGAAATGGCGCAAATGTCGCGCCTAAACTAGAAGCGACAGCTGTGGAACGGACTGCCTGTCAAACAGCCTGCGGGCAAGTGCATTTCCTGGTTTTTGAATTTGTACGCAATTTAGGTATTTTACTGGATGTGAAATACAGTTGTTTCGCTCATATATTTATATCGTGTCTAGCCTATAGACACAAGATTTCGTCACGCTGTCTAGCATTCTCGAAAATACATGGCCGATCAGTATTGTAGAATATATAGATGACTGCAGCCGCCAGAGCTGCGCTTTGAAGACGTCATAATTATAATAATCGGCTGTCGAGACACTTGTGTCAAGGCTACGTTTGGATCATTACTCCTACTTTCTAAGAAGGAAGCATACAGTTTTTTTTGACTCGCTCAGGATGTTTCCGCAAGCATACGCGGGGTTACAGCGGGAAGGATGAGGAGATTTTTTTATCGTGGCGCGTTTCACGTCGAGGTCATCGGCTATACAAAGGGACCTCCCAAACAGACACCTAGGACACCTATCACCTTAAGATATAAAAACGAAGAAGCAGAGAACGAGAAGCAGTGTTGGCGCACTGCCACGTAGACCAATTATAGTTCACGTATCATCTGCTCCACTTGCGTTCAAGAAGGTCATTAACGCTTTAGTGTACCAAAACGTATGCTACGTACACTATGCACGCTAAGTTTGTTTATGGGTGCCGTATTCTGCGGCTGGTGTGCGATTCTGTGATAATTGTGTTGCGCTGTGTCTGCTCTTGTGAAAATGAGAAGACTAATTTAACCGCACATACGCAGCTTTTTATTGTGGCGGCAAAACGGATATTGTACCGGCGCAAATTCGGGATCACGTAATTGTGGAACCAGTTCCGAAGAACATGCATCCGTTATAAAATCAAAAGCGCCGTCAAGCGCGAGCACGGAAACTCGTCTAGAGAACTAACGATCCTGACACCTTCTTTACCAACGCCAGTCATTATCCAGCTTCATCACAAGACTTCAGAATACAGGCATATATAACGGCAGTAACTAACTAAAACAAGATGGTGGCCTGCGCGTCGCGCACCAGTTCAAGCGCCACCGCAGAGGCAGCAACGCTAGCCTCGGCAATCAGAGAAGCAGAAAGAAGAGGATGCCCAGCATATATTCTGACAGACATACAAGCTGCATGTCGCTTATATCTTAGACACACTTCCCAGATACGTCACTGATATTTTGGGGCGAGGCTGGACGGAGGTAGTACATGACGTTGCGTGGTGCCCAGGGCATGCTGCCCTGACGGGGAACGAGGAGGCAAACTGCGTCGCTCGCGGACCCATAGGCCAAGTCTCAGGGCCCTCCTCGGGGCACCCCACGGGTCACCACGAAGGACAAAACAACAAGCAGGCGGATATTGGAAGACAAACGCCTTACAAAGACAAAAGTACGCCCCTCTCAGTAGCGTAGCCAGAAAGCTGTCTCGGGACGGGGGTTCAACCATACTTTATGTATGTTCGTGCGTGCCTTTGCATGGGTGCATGTAATACTGAAAAATTTCGGGAGTTATACAATAAAGTTTATTCTTCTTGCCAACCGCAGTTGACGTGCCTGGAAGCAAATAATGAAATCAAAGCTCGAATACTAAAGTTATGCGGGCCAAAGTCCATGTTTCCTTGCTTCCTAGAATGGATTGTCACCTAAGCGGCAATAAAAAAAATAGCAGGCGCCGTACATCGTTGCAATTAGAACAATGGTACGTGGTAACATGAAATACGAATATCTATGTCCCCATAGTGGCGTGATTATCCTTGACATAGGAAAAAAGTTTTCTAAAGCAAATCAATTATACTAAATGTCTGCTACGAGCTGTCGACATATTTGTCCTGGCCCTGCTCATTGGGAGCATCCTGGTTAGCTCAATCGGTAGAGCGACCGCCTTGAAAAGGCGTTGGTCTCGGATTCAATCCCCGGACCAGGACGAATTTTGCGTCATCTAAGAGGCTTTCTTTCTGAGAAATCTGTCTGGACTTATTTGTAGCTTCCTACTACAAACATGTGGTTGTCAATAATCCCTTTCATAATTTTGTAATGACAAGTTAGCTGCGATGATCTAAAATCACGCATCTTCGCCACGATATGTCTTGTGCAATTTAACAGGTACAACGTTCTTTTACTAAAATGCAGTACTCCTCTACGCATGACTGTCTCCTTGATTACGCAACTCGTAAAACCTAATGGATATAAATGTATATTACACGAAGACCAACGCCGACATCCAGCTGCCTTTCTCTTCTAAGTTACAAGCTGCAGTGTTGATTACACCAGTCACCGTATATCATATTAATCAGATCAAAGCGCTGCGCCACTGGCTCTCTGCAAAGATTCCGGGTTTCACCGTGTTGTTGAATAAGGGTCCCGCAGCGTACTAACACTTTGCTTTCATTATCTCCTATCAGAAGATCCTATACGGGACTTCTTCCACAAGTTTTTCACACCCAGCGTTCTTGCACCATGACGCAGCACAATCGAGAATCTCTAAGCTTCCTTTTTTACGATAGCGCCAGTGGAGGAGCTAACTTTCGTTGTTCGCTACGTTCGCTGCGGTGTATCGACGCTGACGGTTAAGTACCACCCTTCCGTGTATTATCTAATAATAGAAGGATTTGCTGCCACCGCTCCACGTCTACATTTTCCGTGCCTTAACGTCTAGAATGAAATTATGCTTTTATGCGTATTACCGCAGTCGCGTCCAAATTGCGAATCAAAATCTCTTAACAAGCCCGTGACCCCTTTTTTTTCTACGGAAACAAGCTTAGGGCAAGAAAACGACTCTTCACACGAGAAACAGAAGAAGAAAAAGAAGTAATAAAAAATGGAAACACCAGAGAGGATCGCGCTCAACGGATCATTAAAGACGGAAAATTCGGCGCTACGAGCTCAAGTTTTGGGCGCCCAGCCAAGTGTGGAGACGCGTATTATGATATCGCCTCTCGCCCGCGTGCGAGGCGTCTCTTTCGCATCTTTCGAGGAGCGAGAAAAAGAAAGGGGAGGCATTCGGGTGTATTCGGGTAGAAAAACAAGCCGGGGGAAATCTGGAAACAATAACACTGAAGTCCTCCTCTCTTTCCTCTTCCTCCTCATCTGGTATCCGCCATTCCCTTCGTTCTTCCGGTCTCCCGGGGGGGGGGGCATAAATTTTCCTCAAGACGGCGCTACTTCGAAGTGAGGGGCCGTAAACACGCTCGTTGACGCTTCCCTTATGCGGCCAGTCAACATCGTACCCCGAAGACGCTATCGCGTTTTTTTTTTTCTTTCGCCGTTTATTCCCTTACGCGACTTCCAACGCGGGATGTGTATCTATACTTCTTTTTTTCGTAACGGTGCAAGCCCTTCTCCGCGATTATGGCGGCGAGAGGTCGCTGCGGGGAAGACGGGCACAGTCGAGTACCGTGGAAGATAAAGGACGCAGTGACGCAGCCGCCGCGAGCGCTGATGTATTGCAAAATCGATTCTGTGGCATCCGCCCCGTTTCACACTATGTCACCTAGGGACGAAGATAAAGTGAGATATAAAACAATAAGAAGGGTTGAACTTTTTGTAGTTTGAGAAAGACATCCGAGAAACGGCGCTGTGGAAAAATCTTCTTTTTTGTGTGTGTGACGGTGTAAGCATGGGAGTTTCAAGTTCTCAGCCTTGCCTCCGCTATGGCTTGAGCACAACACAAGCAGAACACAGGCAGATAGCGCGTGCACTCTTAGAGAAAGAAGGTGAGAAAGGCGGCTAGGTTAGCCGTGATACGCTCGATTGCTGCATACATTAGACAGCCGCTTGGCGGAAATAATGAAGCATATAAGTAAGGAGGGGAGAAAATGGCTAGCGAACATCGTCTGACAAAAGTCGACTCGTATGTAAACATAGTCATGGTCATAGGAATGCGCAGTGTTCCCCACTACGGCGGGGTGCAAAATTTACCGCAACGATACCCTCCCTTAGAATGCAGCGCTTAATGAACACAAACACTTAGAACGAAAACGAGGACGGGCGCTGACTGCCAACAGTTGGTCAGAATCGGCTTCGTATAATGTCATAGTCACACCCATGCGCATAACTCCTCTTCCTTCCATGCTCCCCCTCCCTTCTTTTTCTCGCCCTCTTTATATATGTGAACGCACAATAAACCAACTGTTGGCAGTCAGCGCCCGTCCTCGTTTTCGTTCTAAGTGTTTGTGTTCATTAAGCGCTGCATTCTAATGGATCCGTACCAGCGAGCTCGCCTCAACACCCTCTTAAGATACCCTCCCCACCCTCCGCCCACTTTGCTCTCTCTGTGCGCACGCCTGTGCTCATAGCCGAACAGCCGGAGCCGCCGCGATTACGTTGATCTACATGCTGACCCGACTGGCAGTGATGGAAGGGGGGCTAAACGCAAAACATTTGCTATCCTACACCGACGGGAACAAAAATGAGGTACCAACGACACGGTAACTTTTTTTTTCTTTTTAGAAAGCCAACGGCCTTCGTCGCGTAGTAATGAGCGTTTCAATGAGTTGTCAGGCGTTTTATCAAATATATACTATTGTGCAGCGTCCATACCAAAACTGGCGCTATATTGCAAAACATTCTTTCCAATTAGAGACGCCTCGAGAACCAACCGACTTCAATTCCTAAGATGCAATACATGCTCGCGGAACGTGACTATAGTGACATCTGGGCGCTTAGCTATTTGCACATTTTGACTCCTCCTGCATGTAATATACGCCTCTTCGACGAGTTATCGAGCTCATTAAGTTGATTTGTTCTGCACGCCTGGGGCGACTTCTAAGGTTCTGTCAACGTTACGAAATCACGCTTTGCCGCGCTCGATGCCGCAAGTAAAGAATGAAATAGGAGCACTCAAAAGTGATGTGAGACTGGCTATATGAACGCCGAGGTTACAGGCGAGAGGCTCTCCGAGATGATCACGCTTTCAGCTCAACGCGTGAAAGTTGCTCGGCCGGAGCAGCAATCTGAAATCCTGCAAATGCGCCTGCAGGGAAAGCACTACAGAAATTGCCATGGCCTCCGGACAAGCGCTATTTGCGCAACGTTGACGAAGCGGACCTTTCTAATTACGAAGTTTTATCTGGGTGGTCATTAGTAGCGCGCGGTAATTTAGATCTACTTCTCCGTTGGCGGGCATACACACGTCCGCCTTACGTTTTCTGACGGTGAGCAGAGCACCACGTATTTCGAAAATACGCGTTAGCATGAACCGTTAAATTTCCTTCTCTCTTCCTTGTAATTGCACATTTTCTTTTTTTTTTTTTACTGCTGGTATACCAAGAAGCTCGGAGGTCATCACGCTGCTCCGCCCATTCGGTCACGTTGTGGACAGCATGTGACTTTCTCTTCCTAGCTAAACTACACAAAAAAAAAAAACAAAACAAAATTGCTAGTGCATATGTGTGGCGTGCCGACATATCGTAGTGTAGGTGCACTCATTTTCTGTGGGTTTCAAACACCTAACAGCGTATTCATGTCGTGTTTTCGTGTGCGTGAAACTACATTTCGACGTCGCTGCTATTGCTCCAATAATTCCCGCTGTCTGCCATATTCTTTTATACCGTCTTTAATGCTTCTGTGTTGGACGACTGGACAGGTCGACTAGTTTCGGGTGGTTTTTGTTCATAAGTGGCCACTGTGCATGATCAGAGGGAGCTCTCTTTGATCTCCGCTGCTATCTCATGCAAGAATAAAGCACATATGCACCGTCAGTTTCATATGGAACCGACGGTGCGTATGCGGGATATATTGCACTATCCCGCATATGCGGGACAGTGCATTAAATAACGCGTTATTATAGTGCCATGACAAATTTTGTGCGTGGTTGTTTCTTTCTCGCTGGGTGTTTCTTTTGTACATTCAGATCTCTCGTCTAGACAAAAGAAAATTACGTAACATGCACAAGACAAGCGTCTCTAGTGATTCCAGCAGTGAGCGATCGGTGTTCTTAAAAAGATCGCTCTTGTATGAACTAGCTGCGATTGCTAACGTGGTGGTACTGGCATCGCAAAAGGCGGGGCTGTAGCCTAGCAACCGGCAATTTCGTTGCAATACACCTCTGTACGGAGCGTGAAGTGCGTAGCAAGGTACCTATGGGTTGAGAAAGACGCAATAAATTGCGCTATGGTATGACGCATTCTTTCGCATTATTTTCAGTGATTCTTGACGCACTCTAGCTCTTGGACATAAAAAGAAGTACTTTTGTTTTGTGGTTTTGGTCTTGCGCAGCATTTTCCTGTAAATAGTCGTAATTTGCAGACAACACGCAACTCGGTTTACTTGTCGGCCATTGCTTCTCATAATACAGAGAAGATGATATTACATGCCGAATATGGGACCCGATACAGCCCAAGGTAACAGTTTCGAATTTATGATATTAGCTTTTTACTGTCTATGTACTAGCACAGGAATTCATTGAAATGCACTGAGGCTATGTTACTCGGCTTAGTACCTTGTCTCGGCCGCTGTACATAATGCTTTTTTTGCGGCAGTTTTATAGCAAATAGACATGACATATTGTTTCTTTTAATACGGTTGGTTAAAGTCTTGTGCTACGTCCCCAAGCGCACATATTCAGGTAGTAGGGTAGGGTACTTTAAGGGACGCATTTTTTGATAATTCATCGTTAAACACAGGTGCTCACCGGTACCAGTCGTGCATCTCCAATGTAGGGGCTATAAATACCCCGGAAGTCGCTTAGTAAGTACTGTCGCGTAGTGAACTTGTTGCATCTGTGTATTCTTCTAGTTCATGACCCTCCACGCAAGATAAGCCGAAGTTGTTTCGTAGTGTGGCATTAGGAATTTGATCACTGTTAATAATGTGGCAAAATGAACACGTTATTATCAGTTACTACCTTTTTTTTTACAACCTTTATTTTACTACCTACGGTTAGTAACGGCTAGGATAGTAACAGTTACTAATTGCTGTTAGTAACGGCAAAGGCAGTAGCAGTTACCACCCTTGCCGTTACTAACTCCACTTACTAACAGGGTTGTAACATATGTGACAAGCCGTTACAACCCCAAAGTTAGCAAGTACTACTACCTTTTTTTTTAAGAGAGTAGCTCTTGGACATAAAAAGAAGTACTTTTGTTTTTGTGTTTTGTCTGCACAGCATTTTCCTGTAAATATCGTAATTTGCAGACACACGCACCAGTATTACTTGTCGGCCATTGCTTCTCATAATACAGAGAGGATAATATTGCACGCCGAATCTGGAGCCCGATACAGCCCAAGGTACAGTTCGAATTATACACAACCGCGCACGTTTCAGTACGGCTGCCCCGATTACTCGCAGGAGAACTGGGCTGAAAAATCTAACACGAGGGAAACCGATACTTGTGACATGCTATTTTAAAGTAGATGATAGCTTTTTTTCTGCGTCCATATTAGATACGGCAATGCATCCCCCCGAAATACCTAAAAGCTCGAATTAATTTTATTTTGATTCCAAAATCCATAACTAAGATCTTGACTTGGGCGAGTTGGTTCATACCTTATATGCAAGAAGCAGCCACAGTCTAGAAAAGTAGGCGGGGTGAAATTTACGGGATGGTTGCTGTATCGACGAGTCTAGGTATTGCTTTTTTTATGCCTGAAAAATGAAAAACACTGTGTTTATTCAGCGTTGGAGGTCTCAACCTTGCTTGGGAAGACATGCTGTGTGAAACCTCCGCACCAAGTAGCTTGCGGCTTTGGCAATAACGAATACATACGTAATCTGCGTGTATGCGTTAGATATGATTGATACGGTACTAGGAAATCGAAAGTGGCTCAAAGAAGTTGGCTCTGAAGAGCCAGCTTCTGGATGTTGCGATGCTAACGCAACCCTTGAAACGTTGACTAAAAGAGATGACGTCGCAATTGACATGTGCGAAGACGCATTGAAGATTGACGCGTTATATCTCAACAGCACGAAAGAAAAAAAAAAGACTAACAAACAAACTCGAGATAATTTAACTCTGCGAATGTGGATGACCAGCACAGATGAATCGCGAGCACCCGTCTCTGCTCTTTTCTTCGTTCCTCATAGCGCGCTGCTCCCCGGGTGTCCTCGCAACGCGCGGCCGCCCAGTACTCGCTGCGGATGACAGTGCCAACGCAGCGCCTCCACTTGAATTATACGTGGCGAAAGAAATGCTGACTACTTTTTAAATGCGAAGCATTTCTTTGCATGTCAAAGGCAGACCCTTAATCATTCCTTTTTCCCCTTTCCCTTTTCCCCTGTACAGAGTAGCATACTTGAGCGCACTAACTCAGTCCGACCTCCCTGCTTTCTAATAAATCATCTCTTTCTCTCTTTTTTGACGGTTTCTATCTATCTATCTATCTATCTATCTATCTATCTATCTATCTATCTATCTATCTATCTATCTATCTATCTATCTATCTATCTATCTATCTATGACCTTGTGCTCTCGCGGTCGTCCCTAAACTTTGCTCATCCCAAAATTAGCATGGCAGGGCACTAGTGAATCACGAATACGATTAGCTGGTCAGCACATGGATAACAGGACATGCTTGTCGTGTACGTCGTGAAACGCTTTCTCTCGGTCACGTGTGACACATTCCCGCATACCACGGCCCATGGAATGCGGGTATGAGCCACAAGTGATTGAAAGTGTATATCGACCCAGGAACGGCGGGAATAGACTTTGGAAAACGCAACACGATAGCGTTCGGTAACCCGTTTCACAGAAAATCCTGCGCCGGCACTGGCGGCGTTGTCGGTGAGAGAAAAATCCTGATGAACGCAAACGATAAAAATCACGGTTCAAGCTGGGCTCGAATCCAGACATTCTGCGCGGCGATCAAGCATTGTACCACTGAGCCATGCCTGCACTCGAAAGTGCTTTGAAAAAAAAAGAGATGTCGGGTCAAAATCAATTGTGGTTCGAGTGTTGACTATCCGATTTTATAACAACGCAAAAAACATTACATACATACTCATATGAGTCAGCAAGCTATAGTCAAGCGTTGCTCGACTCCGTCGGAATATAACAACGACCGCTACCTATGATAGCAGATCATCGCCCCGTAACGAGCTGTTCGTTTCGATAACACTGACACCTGTACAGCGTCGTGAGTGCCGTCGCTACGTCTGACGATAGGCTACCCTTCAGGCGCCAACGTAGCCGACGTGCCTGGTAAGCCGTTGACATTCCCACAAGTACTTAATGTACACAAAGACGTTAATCCACCTCGTAACACTTGGCTCCAATCATAAAAAAAAAACGAGAAAGAAAGACGGTGCCACTCAGTGACTGCTTCGCACGATATCGATTCCCACAATGCATGGGATATGCCGAAATTTTATCCCTTTAATTCATTAGTGCTTACACCGCCCTCTAGAGGGCACCAGTGGTTGTATCCTTTTATTGCGTCAAATACACATCTGAAGTATTTAAGTGATAAAATCCCTGGCGCCCTCTGGGTAGTGGCTGAAGAACTAATGCTTTAAAGTTAGTTCTTCCACTGGTCCCTGGAGGACACTTGGGAAGGCACTGGGGGTTTTTGTATACGGACAGCGACACGAAAAAATCAAGGAGGTGGACCACACAGGGCTCAGCTGCAATTACGCCATGGCAGTGGCGTTTAACCCACAACAGTACTCCAAGCTTTCTTTTCCTACAGCTCGCTATCTGCCTTATGGACTTGGCTTGGCTCCTGATGGCCAGTGGTGGTGTACCCCACTCCGACTTTCCTAGCCATGAACTGCTGTGGATGCACCGTGCGGAGGGGACGCCTCGTGTAATTTTAGGGCGTTACACAGCAGCGAAAAAATATTTACAAAAGCCGCTTTGATTGCATCATACTTTCGATCGCCAACACGCGTGTTGTCTCATGTAGCCTTCCCTGTACCTGCAAGAGTCGCGCCAATCTCACGACGAAATCAAACCCTTCGAGTCTGAATCGAGGCTTCCCCCTGTCGTTGAGCGTATGTTGTCCCGCCGTAATCGGAGACGTCGCAACGCCACCTTCGGTGCCTTTAAAGCTGCAATGAAAACAAAAGTTCCCCTGAAACTTTCACGTACTGATGCAGCTTTTATAACTTATTTTCTTGCGTACGGGAAACTACGTCTTCCCATTACTTCAGCGCAAAGTGCCTCGCAACAATTCTGAAGTTCTAAAGCATGCGTCTTGCGCAAGGGGTAAAAGCAATTCATTTCAGTGTGTTTCCTTGCTCACCGGCTCGAACTCACACGAATGTTCCGTAACGTCTGCCTAGAGGGTGAGGAGCGGGGGCGGGGCTGGCAAGATACAACCATTTACTCTTTACCCAAAGATGAAAGGAAAAAACAATGCTCCTCCTACACTGGAAGACATTCTGATGAGCCGCAGATATCTCTTCGTATTTTTTTTCTCCTCTTTGTACAACGTTCACGAGGGGGAACGTTACTTAGAGGAAATAAGGGCATCTACTTTTTTTTTCGCTCTTCCCTGAGGAGAGGAATAGGTAGAAATGGAACAAAGCTGGATTACGGCTAATGAATGCCAGTCTTCAAAGGCAGCAAAACCCTAAACTTTGAGGGTACAATGTGAAATGCAAAGAGAAGCCGTAATCGAAAAAAGAGGGAGACTATAATCAAAAGATGTTCAGCAATGCGCTTTGTTGAAGGAATTCGAGGTAAGAGGATTGCTGGGAAGTGCATAGACTAATAATACATGTCATCTAAGAGAAGGCGCTGTTCAAATAATACTTCAAGAACACATATACAGGGTGTTTCAAGAAATGTGTCCAACCTTCTCAAAAAATCAGGAAAATGCGATAATTGCTCGGGGCTTTCAGAATTGCTTTTTCTGTAGCGGCAGGAATCTTAAGGTAGTTAAGGATATCATTTAGGACAGTAATTAAGAAAATTTCAATAATTAACTTTTTAATTAGTGGAGTTAGGCGATTGTGTCAAATGGGAGATTTGAAGTTCTTCATGCGAGAAACCTATCCGAGCTTTGATATTTTGGAAAAGCGTCCTCTAGTAATTGTTGTGGCGTAATGAAATTCAACGAAGTGCAACGGCTGTCAACAGCGAAAGCCATCGAAATCGGTTGAATTTCATTACTTCCTAATTATTAGTAGAGGCCGCTTTTTCGAAATATCAATGTTGGGATGGGTTTCTGGAACGAATAACTTCAATTCATCAATTTGACACAGTCACCTAACTCCACTAATGAAAAAGTTAATTAATTTAACTTTCTTAATTACTGTCTCAAGTCATGTCTCTAACCATCTTAAGATGCCTAGTGCTACAGAAAAAGTCATTCACTCATTTTGGACGTCTCAGAAGAGTATTGCAATTGCGTTCTTCCATGTTTCTGTTTAGGTTTCGCCATTGAATTTGGTTGAAATTCATTACTTCGTAATTATTAGTAGATGCCACTTTTTCGAAATCTCAAAGTTGGGTTGGGTTTCTGGCATGAAGAACTTCAATTCTCCCATTTGACACAACCACCTAACTCCATTAATTAAAAAGTTAAATAATTTAACTTTATTTATTTACAGTCCCAAATAATTTCTTTAACCGTCTTAAAATCCCTGCCACTACAGAAAAACCAATTCTGAAGGCAGCAGTCAAATATCGCATTTTCCTGATTTTTTGAGAAGGTTGGACACATTTCTTGAAACACCCTGTATGATTCATACTTGGGCACGCACACAGACAATCGCCCGCATGAACAAAAACGAGTCTGCGCATTATATGAAAGCACGACCGAACGCTAGAGCAAGACACGCCTCTGCCTGCGCTATGCGAGATGTACTGAAATCACTGAAGCTAAGCCTCACGTCTTCGCACGCAGGTCTTCGTTAAATAGGATTACCGGTGGCAAAGAATATTCGCGATGTTCTGTGGGCTGAATGCGTTGTCAGTTATATTTATTTATTTATTTATTTATTTATTTATTTATTTATTTATTTATTTATTAGTACAACCTACATCGCTCAAGTGGCCATTATTGTAGGGGGGGGGGGTAAAAATCGCATCGTTGTACAATCCAAAAAAGACAAACACATTCGCGCATCAGTGCGTGCCCATTCACGAACCGACTACGGTAATACGGCCCGTCACTTCGACCACTGAACCATGGCGACGGGACAAATGTTCCTACACAAGAGGGGCTGCCGAATCATCTATTGCGTGCGTCCATATGACACGGGCAGACGACTCAAGCCTAAAATAATGCTGCGTCACCATATGGTTCGGCCGACGCAACTGCGCGATAACTGATACGCCATCACTATAATGCCGTTGTTGAAGTGCCGGGCACCCTTACCGAAGGGAGTGCCATCGATATAATAGTCAGCATTCCAGAATCGTAACCAGCGTGTTCGATGCAAATTAATAGAAAAAAAGAATTACACCATTTCCCGCTAAAGGGGACCATGAGGCGATGCGAAGCCAGAGCACTTGCACGATCGCGTTCCGTTGGCGTTCGTTGGGCATGCTACCGACCTCGCGTCGTGGAACGCGCAGAGGAACGCTACGCGCGTCTTGTCTTCCCTCTAGCTTGGCCGTTAATTCTCACAGGGTGAGCGGGGAACGCGGTCGACAGTTGTGCGAGAGGGGGGCAGCGTAGGAAAGGAGAGAGAGGGGAAGGGGACGCGCATGAGCTGGTGCTCATCGCGGCGTTGCGCAGGAGAGAATTTCGGCATGTCTAGCCCGCGTTTCAGAGGAAGAGTGGAAAGGGGAAGTAGAGAGAGAGAGGGAGGGGAGGGGGAAACGGGAGAGGGGGAAGGGGAGGGGGTAGGGGGTAGGGGAGAGGGTGAGTGGTCAGGGTATGCGCATGCGCAGTAAGGGTGGTCACGCCGCACACCACCACCACCACTACCGCCACCGGATTGAACTCCGCCCTAATAAGATACTTCGCATCTAAAATATCTGCAAGCAGAGCAAGGGCTGGCATAGATCGTAGCACTAGGCGGGAAACAACCCTTATTGCAGTGTGCTACTGCTCTTCTACTGCTCCCCGAACGTAAACTACACGGCAACAAACTGTTGACGAGACAGGAAGTAGAAATAAAGAAAGAATTGGTGAACATCAAATTTGGGAGGGGTTCTGAAAAGGAAATCAGTAAGGGAATGAGATAACAAACAAGACAAAAAAGAAACAGGATGTTCTGTTCACTTTGCCTCTTTTGTAGGCATGCTGTAAATGTCAGTGAGGAGGCATCACCCCCTCGCTGTTTTGCCACTGATACCTGAAAGTAGCTTACCCTTTTATTGCGATAGCAATTATATGGACAGTCTCGCCTGGATTTTGCCGTCGCCGTCGCCGTCATGCACCGTGTATGTATAAGTATATATATATATATATATATATATATATATATAAAAGCCCCAAAGAAAAGTAATTCGGAAAAATGCTTCCGAAGCGCGGAATCGAACAAGGGACCTCTTGCTCCGCAGCGAGTGGCGCTAGCCACTACGCCACGGAACGCAGGTCCTCCGCATAGCTAACGGCGAGCGTTATATACACACCCTTTGCCGCTGGACGCGTACTCAGAGATGGCCGGTGCTCATAAGCGTTTCTTCATTACCAGCGAGATGGCGCTAGGAGCGCGACGAGCGCATTTAAAAGTCGTCGGCGAGCTCGCTCGCTTCTTCTTCTGATATTTGCGCAAGGAGAACCTTGGCCTTCCGCTGTCTGCTCGCGCGGTTTTCTCGTGGTGAGGGCAAGAGGGATGTTTCATGCTTTAACCGTGATGTCCGCGCTCATGTTACGGAGCGCCGCTAAACGACGCCGCTAAACGAACGAACAGAAGATGAGCGCGAACGATCAAGTGTCACAGGCGAGCCTCACTTCGTATAGCATTAGTTTCTTGCTATCGCATTCATTGCTTCGCCCTTGCGGCGAAACTGTGATTTTTTCTCCTTGATCTCACTACACCCCACAGTCACTTCTTGCTTACAAAAAGCACAGAATTTATGTGGTTATGACAATGGTGATAACAATCACGATGACAGGTCGATGATGTTCAATATATTTGTTTCTTGACATGGCAAGCTTGTTATTTCACTACATCGCTTACAAACAATCAGCTGTGGCAATTATGGCTTGATATTCTTCTTTCTTTATTGCAGCCAATATCCTGACGTTACTATGCCTGTAACTCGCACCTGGTCCATGCTCCACCTTTTGTCTGCTTTTTTATCCACCTATACACTATTCATTTCTTGTTTGTCTGGCACACTGAGGCGTTATTGCTTCAATCATATTTTTGTTCCCACCATCAGAGCATACGGACGGTAGATGTTTCGTTTCCTACAGTCTGGGATAGACGGATAGCTTGAAATTCTATTACCACGCGCCAAGTCGAGTCTGGACTTTTTCTCGCTGCAGATGGTCCTCTCACCGTTTCGCAAATATTAACACCGGTATATTTTTGCGCCAGACAATCTCGCTACGACTTCAACTAGCAAGGAATCTGCTGCCCTTTCTGTTCCTGCACGTATTTTCCCCTCCTCATTACTTATATACTGTCTTCGTAAATGTGTATAGGCTATTTGCCTCCACACTGTACTTACAATTTAGCTTCTCTCTCTCTATCCGCTTTACGTCTCTGCTCACTTGATATTGCCGTTTCCTTACCTTAGTTTTCAATTTTATTGACGTATTTCTCTAAGCTGTGCTCACGTTCTTGTGTTGCAGATAGTAATGAGCTTCAGACATCCATTTGCGTTCAGCGTATTCTCGAGTCCTTCTTTAGGACGAATATTGCTCTGGGCTTCACTGAATTCCAAGAGGGGCTCCGTCCACGTCAATCTGCACTGCATCGTCTGCAATTTTAGCGCGGGAACGGAATGGTATTCAACGCGAAGACGTTTCCTTAATTCAAGACCCGGTGAAGATTTGTAATCGTAAGCTAAAAACGACAATTCCCAACCTTAGCGCAGGAACCGGACCTCTGTTCCATACCCTTAGCAAAAAAAAAAAAAAATTGGCCGCGTATCTGCGTGCTTCGCTGCAAATGTCGTATAAAGACGATAGAAGAGGCGCTGCGTGAGATATGGACGCCATCTGGCAATACGTCGAGAAACATGAGTGCTGTGGTGCGGGCTGGTAGTCCCGGCGCAGCGGCAGGCGAAGACCGGCGGTGACCAACGCGACCGGTGGGGACGCCGGCCAGCCCGAACACGCTGTTTGGCGCGATGCGCCGAAGGAGAAGAAACGTCCGCACTCAACGAGTACTCTCCACAAACTCTCTTACACGTCGCCTGGGGAAAACAGGAATGCCAGAGCGGCGCCCCCTGTCATTCGTACAATGCAATACTGAACCAAAACCGAAACACAACATGAGCTTGTGCAGAGGGCACGGAGGAAGACAAGTTTCAGCGCAGTCCCACTTTCAGCCCACCTTCAGAAACTAGGGTTGTAACATTGTAGGGCGAGTAGGGCCAGAAGGACCGTCACGACGAAAACCTGCCTCCTCAGTCGTATTCGCCTGGAACGTTGGTGTGGCTTCGCGTTCCCTCCTCCGCTCCTGGCCTTTCCACAAAGCTACTGCCTGAGTACGATGGCCCCTACCGCGTCCTACGTCAAGCATCCCCATTTAACTATATGATTGAGCCTGTTCAATCATCTACGGACCGCCATCGTCGCGGCCGCGAGACTGTTCACGTCTATCGACTGAAGCCGCATTATGACCCACCAGTTGTACCTGTTCCTTAGGTCGCCAGGATGGCTCCTTTTCCGCGGGGCAGTGATTTGTAACATGGTAGGGCGCAGACAAGAACGCCTGCGAAAGAAGAAGACGAAGACGGTTGTTGTTGGCGCTCGCGCTTGCTCGGCTTGGACCGCTGATCGCTTCGGCTGTGGCAATCATTTAATGAACGCGTTACTGTCTCATCGTTAAACGCATACCATCAAGGTCTTTAAAATTGCGTATCTATGTATTTTCTATTAAAGGAACACACCACCTAATACTTACCTAATGATGTTACGCCTCAGATATGCGTATTATTTACTTTTTGATCGACAACTTTCACAAGTATGAACAGCCGTACCAGTTCAAGATGGTTGGGCGGTAAGAAAGTGGTTCAACTTTGGCCGGTTGGCTGAATTGGGTGACGTGCCGACAAACAGAAAGACAGAAAAACAGACCAAAATTTCTGCGTTTAAGTTCCCCAAGAAAGGCTATCGTCTTTAAAAACATGGTTGGTCCCTCCGTCATAGGCATCGATATAACACGAAAGCGGAACGTGTCCTCGCAGAAGTGGTTGAATGTTTATTATACATTGACACACGAGAGCTTGCACAATGTCTATTGGTATTTGGCGGCTATAGTACCGTTTGATGTGGACGCACCCATGTTGACGCTCGGTGGCACATCTCCATGAACATGATTAAAACTTTGTGGTGGCTGTGTGTGCTGTCATGTGCTGCCTTTCTCTCTCTCTTTCCTCTCCATCTCTAAGCCTCCCCACCCTGTTTCTATGTGTAGGGTAGGAAACCGGTTTTTCTAAACTGGTTAACATCCCTGCCTTTCCTTCTCTAATATTTCTTCGTCTTGTGGTAGCTGTAATAGTTAATATACACATGGACAATGTAAATGGTGAATGCCGCACCAAGGTGGCTTCAACATGCACTCATTCAAATCGTCGTTATTTGAGGAGAGAAATGACAAGGTGTGCTCTCCCTAGCATTTGGTGCCAGTGCACTCGAAGCTGTAGGCGGCGGAGAAACACCGTTAGTCCATTGGGAAGTGGGCCTACGCTGTCGAAGAGGTGTCAGACGCTGACGTGAAAGGCAAATCACGTAACTGCATGGTCACCGAATCGAATCGCCGTGGACGCCGCATTTCGCCGACCATAGAGTTTTCTACAATATTGCAGCGATGGCCTCCACCACCCTAAGACTACCTAAACGCTCGCAGTCGGCGCTCGTTTGTGTCCATATGCATTAAATTATGGCCTCCGAGATTGGCTTCGGCAACGCGACGTTGCTAGAGCTGCTCAGGCCGTTCTATTTGCACGGGAACAGCATAACCAGAGAAAGCGGCGTGACAGTCAGAAGAGTGTCGGTTATTAGACGCTGAGCTTGGGCTAAGGCAAAGCCACCTACTTTGGCTAAGGTCACCATCCCGCGGAATGTTAAAGAGTTAACATAAAGATCTCACCACGGTAAGGCTACAAATTCGACGGGAAACGCGGCGCGCGTGGTGTCTCCTTTTGTCTAGCCATGATTTCTCAAGGTTCGAGCGGGGAACGCGGTGTGACAGCCAGGCGAGCGTCGCAGAGCTATACTTTTTTTTAGTATGAATTGATGCTATGAGCGAGGCTTGGGTAAGCCGGCCACTTAGCTGTGTGTTAAGGTGTTGACACAATTACACGTCTTTTGGAAACTCGCTGGATGAGACGGCAGTACCGTGGGCCGTTGCAACAGTGCAACGGCGCATTGCCGAAGCTAGTCGCAGCGTAAAACTGCTACGAGGGCTACTTGGTAGGACTTCATGGCTCATGGAGAATTCCACTGGTTGAGCCGGAGCAAGTTTTCTTGATCCGCGATCGAGAATCTGCGTTCCACTGGTCGATTGGGAGTAAGTTCGCGTTTTCCACTTGTAGATTCGGAGCAACCCACTCCGCGACGGAGCGTTCCGAGTTGCTCAGTCTTAGAGAGGTGGATTTCGCCGGAACTCCACCAACGCGGTGACGTCATTTCCGGTACAGTCGTGTTTAAAGCGGGGTCTGATCACCCTGCGCACTTGTTTACATTCTTAAAATGGCGTTGTTTGACTCGGCTGGATGAGCTGCTGGTTTGCTTCTTGCTCTGAGCGAGAGCGAGAGCACGAGTTCTGACGGTAGCACCAGCGATGACGACGAACCGTACGTGCTCTACGAAATTATGCCCTAAGAAACGTTTCCTGACTCGGTGTGCGCACGCCCGAAGATCATCGGCTACATCGAAGAAGAACTTTCCATGTGCTCGTCCATATTTTTCAGCGCAACACAAGAAAATGGCATGCATGCTTTACGCCACTGCGGGGTCGAAATGCGCGCTTTGCTGCGGCGACCCATGGAAACGCACAGAGCGGAAGCAGAAATAGTTCCCGGAGCCAATTTACGTGACGTATGCATAAACAACTTCCGGAGCGACCTCACGCAGAGCATTCACGTGTTTCATTGGCAGATTTGGCTTGGTACAATCCGAGTGCTCGCTCCAGGATTTCGGCGGCCGCTCCGAGTGGAATTCGCCATTATTCGCGCTGCCTGGGATCGACGAAAGCACGAAAGAAAAACACACCCTGTAAGTGTCTTTTTCGTTCGTCCTTTCGTCTAATTCCTGGCAGTGCGGATAAGTCATGTAATCGCAGAGGCCGGGCATTACTTCACTCTACCGATCCCAGACGGACACCACCCCGCGAACCAAGAGCACTGTGAAAGGAAAGTGTGAGGGATAAAAGGCGCGTTCGCGAGACTCCTGAATGAGGACTGTGGCGCAACAATAACGAAAAAAAAGTGACCGTGGCGCCATCGTCGGGGAGGAAGAGGTCGTCGGTCCGACTACCGTTTACGAAACTTTTTTCTTTGCAATCTGATCGTTGCATTTTGCTGACGTAATTTCGTAACGAAATATACGTGCTGAAAGTCTTGGTGGACCCGGCATAAAACACTTTCGTGTTAAAAAAATTCACCGGGTCCCACACCTAAAACGACTGGAAGGAGAAAGCCATCTTCTTTCCTTCGCAGTCGATGTACTGTTCTTGCGCCGTCACCTGTCGAAAGCTTTCTGCACCTAATGTGGTTTTGCATTGGCTCCAGGATCGGATGCACCTCACCTGGTTTTACACAGCCTCCGTGATGGGCCCACCGCAGACCAAGCTAAGGTCCATGTGATGACGTTACAAAATTTGGCGATCTGTGACGTCATGATGACGTCATATAGTGACGCCATCACGTGGTAATGATTTTTTGCATCACTCATGTGGAGGCCGATCAATTTTCATGTTGGATCATGAATCTAAGGCTTTCGCCATTCTTTATTGCAGGCCCAAATGAATCTTTGTTTGATTGCAGTTGGATTGTGATTACTCTTTCAGTTCCTGCGTTTTAGGTTCTTAATGGGGCTTTGAGTGAGTTTTTCTTTTATTTACATGTGCAGTGCTCGGCGATTGAAACGCGCTACTCGGAGTGCGGGGCTCCTGGCGGCGACGGTGACGGTGAGGGCGAAAGTGTTCGTCACACATGGTAACTGCATCCGGTAAACAGCCGTTCAGTCTGCGTTTCTCGGTGGCGCCGGCGGAGCGCTGCGTTCCTTCGTAACGCACACCCACCAGCTCCAGTCGCTTCGCGCGGTGTGGTACGTGAGCGCACTGTTTTGAAGCCGAGGCAAGGAGCGCTCTACAGGCGCCACCAAGAACGACAGACTGAACGGTTGTCTACCGTATGCAATCACAATGTGTAACGAACGCTCTCACCCTCACCCTCACCGCAGCAGCCACGCGCTCCGAGTATCGCTGTCCCATCGCCGAGCACTCTACTCCCATTTGGTTATATTACTTACGTATGCAGGCACGCCTTACTGATGAATTGACAACATTTACCCCACTTTTCGCAAAAGATAATCATCAATTTCAGGCTATAACTCAAGAGGCAACAACGACAGACGTGTAACGGTCGTAGGCTGAAAATTTTAGAGGTGCTTTTTCAGTTAAACAGCGCAGCGTTCTTTTTTTAACATGAAAGTGTTTTATGCCGGGGCCGACCACGGCTCCACTGACATATTTCCGTCACGGATATGACGTTGTAAAATATACACTAACAGATGGCAAAGAAAAAAAGTTCCGCTGCCGGGACTCGAACCTACGTACCCTCGCTCCGCAGCGCGCAGCTAAACCACTCGGCCAGAGAGCGTATGTTATTTCACTTACTAACGGCGCGCTATTTATGCACACCATTTACTGTTGGCGCTACTCCGTGCTCGGTGGCTTCAGCGTGTTCTTTTTATCACTAACGTGATGCGCGAAGGGCGCGGAAGGCGCGCTTTAAAGGTCGTCGCCCCGAGCGTTCAGATGCGAGCGCGCCTCAACAGGGGGTGTCTCACGTGCGCGCGCACTTATCTCGTGATGGGGATGATTTGTACGTCTTGTGCTTTCACTGCAAGTTTCTATTGACGTTACAGAGAGCACAAAGGTCACTTCGCTCGCTGCAACGGCCGCGTTTCCGAAAGGAGCGCGCTGCTCACACGCAAAGAAATAACAGTTGTGACAGTTGCAGTTCGCGCTCGTCCTGTGTACGTTGTTTTCGTGCGTCCTTTCTGCTTCAGAGCGTGGTGCAAATTTCGAGCTGCTTACCTTACTTCGCGTGACATTACAATTTGTGGCTATAGCATTCATTCTTTCGACCATGTGGCGAAACAATGCACATTCGGGCAGCTCATGAAAGCACACAAGAAGATACCATCCCACTTTCAAGGTCTGACGCTGCTAGCAGTCTTGCACATGAGATAAGCAGTCTTGCCAGCAGTCTTGCACATGGGCTTGCACATGAGATAACGCTCGCTCTATGGTGCGTACCAAGCAGCCGAACCAACCGGACCAATCGTCAACGCCACCTGTCCTCTTTGATGCATCTCTGTATGCCAACTGGACTCCGCCGAAGAGAGGCCACCTTTATCGCTTATGGCTAGGCGTGGCATTTACGAAGTCCTATTCCTTTCGGATTGGAATGGCCGACAACGCTCTTTGCGATGCCTGTCGTTGCGAGGAGACGCTACACCACGTCCTGTACGACTGTCCGACATATAATGTTCAGAGACAGTCACTGGCGTCCGTTCTAGCGCGCCTTGACAGTAGACAAATGTGTGCTGAGACAGTTCTTGCATGCCGTCAACAGAAGACATCGCAGCTGAAGGCGACGAAAGCATTGCTGAGGTTTTCAAGAGAGACGAACTTGGACAAGCGGCTGTGACAGAAATGTCGCATACCACGCAAGAGTGACCGACTGATTCTGTGTGTGCAGTGTCATGTGCTATCTTTCTATCTTTCTCTCTCTCTTTCCTCTCTATCTTTATTCTCCTCCACCCTGTCCCCACCATGTAGGGTAGCAAACCGTTTGTCCTATACTGGTTACCCTCCCTGCCTTTCCTTCTCTTTTATTTCTTCTCTTCTCTTAAACGTTAAACGACCCCTATGAAGGCCCGTTTCTCTTTCGCGTTATACCGATTCCTATGAAAGCGGGTTCAGCCATGTTTCTTTTTTTTGTAAATAAGACATCACTAGATACCAAATAATTTTAAGCAGGTGCCTATGTTGTTCCTTGCGCTCCTACTGGCCCACATTGATATATGAGCTTGAAATAGAGGTCAGGAAGGGCTTTTATGCTGTTTTTATAGTGCCTATCAATGCCTGTATGGCGTTTGTGCCTAAATGCCTATAAATGCCTAGTTTCGAGATAAGCTGCTATATGAAGACTATTTAGCCTCAGGTTTCGCTTTCGAGCGCAGTCTCAGACCGTTAGTCATGTTACCGGGCAGCACTGACTGTGCCGATTTTTATGGGGGTGCAACCTGATCATGTAATTCAAGCAGCTCCCCAAAAACAACAGTCAAGGCCGTGTTCCTGAAGGCACCCTCTCGCGTGCGCTCCTTCAAGGAGAAATTGCTGGACTCACCTCTTCCACCAGAGCCAATCGTCGCACGTGGAGAAACAGGGCGACAAGCAGTTGAATATTACGATCAGAGGGGTAGCCAGAAATTTTTTCGGGGGGATAGGGGAAGGCTGAAACGTCATTTATGCATGTTCGTGCATTTGTATGTCGGCGCGTATATGAGGACATGCAAAACTGGAAAATTTTGGAAGGGGTTTTGACCCCCTCCCCCTATCCTACCTCCCACAGTGACAACAGGCACAATTTCGAATCCAAAAATCTGGAGATGGTGGTAGTTGGCCATGGCCATTGTATCCACAGTTTTAACAGTGATTCTTAAAACTACGCTCCGTGTGCTATCCAAACAGGCTTCTTGAAGTATGTGCACTTCAAATGGGTGGAAGTGTAATTGGCAGTGCCGGGATGTCTTGCCTGTACAATTCAGACAATGTCATTGTGCATCAGAAAATTGGCAGAGTTCGACCTGACAGTCCTCATGTAACACATGTTGATTCCTAAATAAATCGTAGACTCTGTTGCAATTATTATTTGTCTCTTTTTGTTCTGTCTTCATTTAATTGCGTCGGGTAGAAGTAAAGTAGCGTTTTTTTAATCCGTATTCCCAGCTTTCAAGTATTCTTTTAGTGCTTAGCACTTCAGGGGCCAGACTTGTCGTCCATCCACTGTCTCATGTCGCATGGTCAACACAGGCGTAAAACAAGGCTATTAATACTCAAAAACCATTGCAAAAGGAACTAACAAGGTCGAAGATAATATAAACTACTGAAATAACGAAGAATTAATCCCGATAATTCACCTAGAATCGCAAAAAAAGACGCTTCTGAATCATATCCAGCTGATATCCGTTCCGCGCAAGAGAGGGCGCCACCACCTCGGCAAGCGTACGATTGCCAAGGGAATCGCTGGGTTGCCCAGGATACGCACTTCCGCAGTTTTCACGGTAGTGAAGCTGCATTAAGCGCACTATCGAAAGAACTACATCAAGACCTACACAAGAACTACAATAGTGCTATATTAACTGCATAATTAGCGCTAGATTTTTTTTTTTCGTGCCTGTTTCACTATATGCAACGCCGGGGCACCCGAGAGTGGCCATTGAACATGAATGTGTGCAGTTTGCTTATTGAATGAAGCGAATTGATCGCCATTTGTACAGCAGTTTTATGGGACAAGTGCACGGCTGTTAGCGCCTTTGTGCCACCATAAACATTGTCTGTTTTCCCGTCATAGATACTGGTAGCGCACGTCTTCGTATGAAATTATTTGCACTTATGTAAAGATTTATTGTGCCTATATTTACGACTTTGGCAGCCTAAGACGTCGTTCTGCCTGCCTACTCCGGGCGCCTGAAACGCGCTTTTTAGTGCCTAAAAATCCGGCCTCTACTCATCACACTGGTCATTGTTTAGAAGACGCTACACCCACAGCCTTACATCCCAGTCCTATAGATCCAGGATGCTGCTTTCATAGCTGAAAACACGGCACCAGCCTTGTACAATATGTATAGGCCTGCTGCCCAGAAGCACTTCCCCTCGTGTGGAGATGGCCTTTCGACCAGAGAGTGATACGTTGAAAGAAAGCGCGCTGGTTCGATTCGGGCACGTCGTAGACGTATTTCTTTGCTTCCATAGCCCGGCATCGCTTAGTGATTGATGTAAAGCTTAACAAGATTTTGGTTGCATGGGACCGTGCATACAAGTTGCATAAAGCAACGAATGCGCTGCTCTAGTTTCAGCAACGGGACTGACTCAACGCCTGTGATGTCAAGCGCAGAACTGCCGTTACGTCGACGCCAACAGTGACTTTTCTCTCCTCCTCTCTCCAACTTTTATTCCCCCTCTCCCCTTCCCCAGTGCAGGGTAGCCTACCGGGCTCAGCCCTGGTTAACCTCCCTGCCTTTCTTTCATCCTTATTCTCTCTCTCTTATTTCAAAGCGAAGTCGTGGTGGTCGTGTTATCGCGGGAATATTAAATGTCGAAGGTGCTGATACGGCCAAGATGAAACTGCGAATCTGCAGTCTCTTTTGGCGCAGCGTATACTTTTTTTTATTGGCGCCAGTATGCCGCACGTCATTAATCAAATAAAAAGAAATATACAACATACGCAAGCGCAAGAAAAAAAAAAGGCTCCTCTCTCCCGGTTCCCCACACGCGTGCATACCATGCATGAATATTTCAGTTCGCGAGTCCCCGCCTCGCACTTGCGTAAAGGCTCAAGTGAACGTTCCTAATTCTCGAGCACGATTCTGACTTAGAAGAACAGAGCGTTCGGCGAGTTGGTATTCCGTTGCGAAGGGCATTTGAGCAAAACACCGCGGATATGAAAGAAATAAAACACCAGAAAAGCGCAGTCTCGTGTATTTTTTCTTTCATGTCCGTGGCTTTTTGCGCAAATGCCCTTCGCTCACGATTCTGGTGGGCCAAAATATGTCTACGCTTTCCTTTTTTTGAAGTGTAATGCTCCCGTGACCCTGAATATATATAAAAAGAACTTGAGTAGTGGTGTCAATTTTTTTTTTACAGTTCTAAGAAGCGGTTCTTACACCCCGAGGAGACGACTTTTAAACTACGAGAGCAGCGGAAGCCAAATAAGAGTATATCCGCCGCATTGATATTTTCGCACCAGCTCGCCACCAGCTCGCAGATGTTTGACGTTGCATATGGAGAAAACTGCACTAAACAGCCCTTTACACTCCTAACGGTACAGCACCAAGTCAGGCTAGTTGGTTAAGATTCATTATGACGACTAAAACTGCGCTAAAAACACAAAGACAAAGACGAGGAAAACAGGACTCGCGCAGTTTTCCTCGTCTTTGTCTTTGTGTTTTTAGCGCAGTTTTAGTCGTCATAATGAATCCTAACGGTACAGTTTGATACGAGAGATAACACTTGACCACATAACAATACATTAAGCATATTTTATCCGACAGACGGCCTACAATAAACTCGCGATTGCATAAATCGCAGTTGAAAGATGCCTAATAATTTCGGCCAGTCGAAGCGCAGCGAGATACATGACACAGCAGGTTAACGCTGACTGCTATGAAAGTTGATCGTGTGCTGTCGTCATGCTGTCGCTAACAGCTATCACCACATTTATTTTCACTTCCAACTATTTTTTTGTAGTGTTAGCTACACTTGCCTAACCGGAGCCGATTTCGCGTGGAGCGTCATGAGCCGTGCTGCGCATGCGCGAGGATCAGTGATGTCACACACCTGGGTCACCGGAGCTGGCATCTCAGGCGCTCTCCGACACCGCCGCGCGCGGCTCGCCGCTGCTGGTCTGCGCCGCATTCGAGAGGAGTGGCGTCGTAGACACAGCGGCGCGAGCACGCGCGCAGCTCTTCGCCTTCGCAGTGCAGTCGCCGTCTGCGACTGCGCTGGGGCCGCTTGATAGCGCCTCTGACTGGCGTTTGCATGTGGGTAACGCGATGGAGAAGGAAAGCGCAAATGCTGCTCGACGGCGCAGATGTACCTAGAAGCTTATCTCAACGCATCCAGAAGTAGTTGCCTGGCAATTAGCGGTTACTGTGTTGGGGCCATAGAGAGGGCAGCGTGTTACTTCACTGACCACCGGGTCGTCTTTGTGGAAGTAAAGCAACCTGACGTTGAGCAAAAATAAATATCCATGTGCCACATAATACGCATACCGTGTGTATGTCATTGGAGCAGCAGTAAGCATGACAATGAAGCTAATCCTAGACAATCTGGAAAGCTAAGAAGCACCAGCTGAACCTTTGCTAACGCTGCATATATCTTCGCATAGCCGAGCTAAGCCACTGCAATTTTTTAAAGCATATGACATCAGTTAGTCTCTATGAAGAATGCTGTTCTTGTCCTTTAAAGTGGACTTGTCCTTTAAAGTGGAGTGTTTTGAAGCAAACCGCGCAAATTACAACAAACCATTGAGCAAAGGGAATTCCCTCTACACACTCGTAAGGGTGCTTAAAATGGTTTATGCTGCGCCTAAAGTTCCAATTAAGAACTGGGCTGTACGCTATCTTCTATAAAGGGAAGACAAAACTAAGTAAGTCTCGTGAACTATATGACACTTTGAAGCCTGAAAATTCACGCTGACGTACTGGCCAGGGATTTTCGGCGCGAAAGAAGAAAGATTATTACCGATAATATTAAAGAAATAATAAAACCTTATTACTTCTAAACCAACCAAAGTTAGAATTACTCAACCATACTTTATCAATATCAACTCCTGTACTATTGAGTTGAGTTTAAGATTGGAGTATATTGGTGACATAAGCGTTAGTTACATAATACTTGTATACAGATGAGGGTCCCAGAGTATAAATACTGCAAACTGGACCCTCAGATAAAAACTACGACAAAAGTGGACTTTAAAAATCAGCAAAATATTAGCAGGTGGTAAACAACCGAGAACAGTTAAAATAGGAGATGCAATAACAGGAAACCAATAACATAGAATGCAAAATGCTAAATACAATATAGAAAGCAATAATAATAATAATAATAATAATAATAATAATAATAATAATAATAATAATAATAATAATAATAATAATAATAATAATAATAATAATATATACATTCAGTCAATCAATCATTTATTTAACGTGCCCAGGAACAACCGTAAGCTCTTTGTGCTGGCGCACGCAAAAAAAAAACAATAAAAATAAACAATACAATACGCAGTTTTCAGAAATAAAAAGAGCAAAAACACGTAGACAAAGAGAAAGGAACACAAAAGGGGAGGAGTAAAATAAGACAACACGAGAAATATTGACGGGGAATAAAAAATTAGATTGCATATATACAACTATGCAGAAACACTGAGAAGGGAAGACTTTGTACATTGTGCCACACTATGTCAAAACAGTGCAAAGCTCGGATAAAAACAATGATTGTGGGCTATGAAAAACGTCATGATGAAGAAAATCAACATTATAGAGACTGTATTCTGTGAACGGTAGAGTGTTGGAAGAAGCAGGCGGGTACATGAAACGGTCTGTTCTCTCTGGTTAACTTACGCGGAATTCGAAAATTTACACAATTGAGAGGTACAGGGCAGGATATGATACCGTGGACTAGCTTGTAAAGAAATAAGAGATCAGAGCGATTTCGTCGGCAGTGAAGTGATGGCAGTGATAATAAATCAGCAGTATTTGAACGAGATCTAGAGTCATTTTTAGCAAAGCGATGGTTATATATGCTGAGGAATTTTTCCTGGACTCGTTCAATGGTTTTGCAGCTGGATTGTGCATTGCCATTCCATATCACGGACGCAACTCAAGTTGCGGAAGACATATTGCCGTGTACAATTTGTGTAGGGCCATGGGAGACCTGAATTCTCGAGATATTCTACAAACACATCCGAGAGAACGAAGGCCCCGCATAGCAGCACGCTTAACGTGAGAAGAAAAGTTTAACGCGCTGTCAACAACAACACTAAGATCACTGATTTCATAAACCTTGCATAACGGCACAGAATTGACAGAGTATTGAAATGACACGCTAGATGTTTTGCGAGTGATAGACATGAATTTTGTCTTCGAGGTATTCAGAGAAAGGTTATTACCGTTGCACCATTCTGAAAAAGAGCGCAAGTCTGACTGCAGCAAGCGACAGTCGTTAACTGAATGAATTTCCTTAAAAATCTTGATGTCATCGGTTTACAAGAGGAAAGAAGAATTACGAATGGCAAAAGAAACATTATTAACGTAAATTAAAAATAGGAGTGGGCCTAATACCGACCCTTGAGGGACCCCACTAGTCACTTTATACAAAGAAGACGTTTGGTCATTTACGGCTACATAACAATATCTATTGAGCAGATAGCTCTGCAAGAGATTCACAACTGACAAGTCAACATCAAAGTGCGCAAGTTTAACCATAATCAGTGTGTGGCTGACTACGTCAAAAGCCTTGCTCAGGTCACAGTAAATTACGTCAACATGTCCTCTCTGAGAAATAGGTGTGCAGATCTGCGTCATGAAACTAGCAAGATTTGTGGTAGTTGAGCGGCCAGCGAGAAAACCATGTTGATCAGGAATCAATGAGTTTTTCACACTAAAAGACAATATGTTGTGAAGAGCCAGCTCGAAGATCTTTGATGTGGCACATAGTAGAGAAATCGGGCGATAATTAGAAGCATCTGTTTTAGAGCCCCACTTAAATACTGGCAAAACGCGGGCAGTTTTCCACATGCTAGGAAATGTGGAAGTGTCCAGGCAGTTTTTAAATATCGTAGTCAGTACTGGGACAAATATACTACCATAAGCTTTTAGTATGGCGGAGGGGATGCCATCTGGGCCACATGATAAGGATGGTTTTAAGCGTTTAATGCATTCGCAGATGATATTTTCATCCAGCGACAAAGCACTGGATGAGCTAACTGCCTTGGGCTGTTGTCTGATATCAGTGCCAGAGTCTAAGGCCTTGTAAACGGATGAGAAATGCGTGGCAAAACAGTCAGCGACGGCATGCACTTCTACGCCATTTGAGTCCAGTAGTCTGAAGGACTCTCCGCTTTTGCTAGACCGTTTACGTACATACTTCCGAAACTCAGCAGAGGCGCTTTTAGGGGCGAAGCTCCTTAAGGCGGCACCCGTTCGTCCCTCGTAGTCGTAGTAGTGCGTAACCAGTCGTAACGCTAGTACCAGATCTTGACCTCCAAGGTGGTGCCGGTGGGAGAGATTTCCTGTGCGTTGTTGAACAATAAAAAAATTCGCAGCGTGCGCGTTAACTAAAAGCCGAATTCTTCTGTCTCTCATTCCCCATTAGCAGCCATTGGCATGTTCTAGTAGGAAACGTTAGTAGAAGTAGAAGTGTAAGTGTTAGCTAAAAGCCGACTTCTTCTGTCTCTCATTCCCATTAGCAGCCATTGTTTACCTCAAAGGTAGTGCCTGGTGAGATTTCTCCTGTGCGTGAATAAACAATAAAAATTTTGTTCAAAACGCCATTGATTGATGAAATAAACCAACGAAAGACGCCAGATGTTTTCTAAAAGCAAAACGAAACAACGTCAGATGTTTCCAAAGCAAAAGGATAAGACGCCAGCTGTTTAACGAAAGACGTCAGATGTTTTCTAAAGCAATGGTTTTCTAAACAATGAAACTTCACAGCGTACATGTAAAATTAAAGTGAGCTGCAAGTCGTCAGAACTCATCGAACCTTTAGTATAAACGCGCCCGATCTCACGTCGGTGATGGCCTACTGGGCAGAATTCACGGAAGATTCACGGTTTACCGATGAACCTCCGCACTCATCATCATTTACTCCGTGGATATGCTGTGATTTTTTTTTCTAAGAATTCAATATACGAACCATGATCCCGTTTATATAGGCGTTTAGAGAGAGTTCGAAAGAAGCTGAACTCTTCCTTCCACTCGCTGGATGGAGAATATTTAGATTTCCTGTGTGCGTGATCTTTATGCTTCAGTGCACTGATAAGTTCAGATGAGAACCAGTGGGGATATTTACGTTGTTTAGGTGTATATTGGGGAATAAAATTACGCATGCTGCTCAGTACAAGCTCCGTAAATTGATCAACCTGGTCATCAACATTTGGTTTGTCAGTAACCTGTGACCTTTCAACGGTGGACAAGTGATGATAGAGGCCCGTGTAATCACCTCGCTTGAAGAGAGGTTTATTTATAGAAAGGCAGAGAGGTCGGCCTGAGCGATATTATGCTCTAGCCTGCTACTCTACACCGGGGGTGGGGGAAGGGGAGAAAAAAGAATGAAA
Source organism: Rhipicephalus sanguineus (assembly GCF_013339695.2). Lineage (NCBI taxonomy): Eukaryota > Metazoa > Arthropoda > Arachnida > Ixodida > Ixodidae > Rhipicephalus > Rhipicephalus sanguineus. The sequence goes on along the minus strand of NC_051181.1, from coordinate 81,105,235 downwards.
TTTCAAGGGGTTGATCGTTAGATCTTAGACACACAGGTTTAAGACGTTGCCATTGGAACTGACGACTGAGTTATGTTGCAGTACGGAATTAAACGCCAGAAAGTCCAAGAGCAGGCTCCACTTTTTCTCTATGAAATGACTGTAATGAGAAAAGGTAAGCGTGCTCCAGTCAATTTCAGGTGCATTGAAATCCTCAAGAACAATAATTCTGTGCCCGCTATGAGAAGATACCACAAGTTCAATGGAAGACATGACATCATGAAACGAGGCAGGGGACATGCTGGGCGGTAAATAGAAACATTCAATCAACAATTTTTCACTGTGCTCAAGGTTGGTTTCTAGCCAAATGGATTCTTCGATAGTTTCTAGGTCTTTCCGTCTAACGGATTTCAGTGAATTGTCAATGGCAATCAGCACGCCACCGCCTTTCTGCTTGGTTTCACTGAAATCTCGGTCACTGCGGAAGGTGGTGTAGGTCGGGGGGAAAATGTCAGATGAGGGAATTTCAGTGCCTAGCCAGGTTTCAGAAATAGCAATAATAGGAAAAGAAGACGAAAGAACATTAGAAAAAAAAACTCGAGTGTCTTGGTACGCAGACCCCGAGCATTTTGGTAGAATATGTCTACGTTACACGGCACATTCGATTCCAGGCACTAGCTCAGAGGGATGAAGCATGTCATCGCGCGGCTCCCCACGAAATGGCTTGAAGAGGCATCCGAGGGTCCATATCGAAGGGTCATTCAGGCGTTGTAGTGTTTCCTTGTCGACTTCGATGTAGAACGAAGAATAAGACTGAAATTTGGTTTGAAGTCGCCGGCAGGAGATGGGAGACAGATCCAGTGAAGCAATATGTTTTTTGATGTCAGCAGCAGTGGTGTCCGGGCTCAGCTTCGTAACAAAAATGGCCTTTGGCCGTTGTGGCCGTTGAGCTACAGATATATTCGATGTTGTCATAGCTCCAAATGAGGCGGGTTTCTTCTTTCTATCACCCTCAGTTACCGCTGCAGAAGATGCTGTCGCAGGCATCACACTGCCCCGCTCGGACGTCACTATGACAGCTGGCGGCGAATTCGAAGATGAAAGAGTTTTGGAGAGAGGTTGTTCAGAGCAGGCAGGTTGCTATGAACAACCTAATAATAATAATAATAATAATAATAATAATAATAATAATAATAATAATAATAATAATAATAATAATAATAATAATAATAATATACAGGGCAAAAAATAGCAACAGGCAACACTACCACCGGATTCTTATTTCTTTCCTTTTTCTTCGCGGGGCTATTAATCTCTTTTAGGCAGCATTCCGCCACTGCCGACAGGACCCCGTTTGTATAACCACTCTTTTTCAAGCGCTCTATTTGCAAGCTCTGCTTTCACTCGTCCTGTGCTGACATGATTTTTTAGTCGCCTGCATCATGCACGATTTTGCAATGCCTCTTTTTATAAGTCTCGTGTGATTAGACTCAAATTGCAAGAAAGGTGTGCCACTGCGTGTCTTGTACATCCAACACGAGTGCTCCGACCCGGCACCGATTTCCAAATCTAGGAACTGCAGCCTGTTGTACACCGAGGGTGAACACGAACGTGACATCAAGGGCTTTGTGTGCCGATTGTAAAACAGAACAAATGTTGTATATACCAGTATGTGTGCAAGTGTCGACAGGGATGCACACAAGGTAGTCGTCACGTAGCGGAAATATCTCGTCACACCGGCGTTGTCCAGAATGGGCTTCCCTTCGCTTTCCTTCATATGTTACGTCTCTCCCTCCTCTCGCTTTTTGATCTTCGTGTTTCAGTAAATTCAGTTGTTAGGTGCGCTTCGTCTGTGTTGTCCATGTTTTTTCATGTCCTCAACTCTGCAGCGCTAAAAAGAATTTCTACAGCCTTGGTAACCTGTGTGCAACCAGAATCAGAGCAGTGGGTGCCCCCAAGTTTTATGGTGTACCATGAAAGGAAGTGCGGAAATTGCGCAGGTTTTCTTTTTTGTTGTGATTGCTTTTTTCCCACAGCGCCAAAAGAAACAAACAATTAAGCTCCAAACGTCACGCGCTAAAGTAACGCGATCCGCTGGTGCAAGTGAGATTGCTTACCGCTTTTTACGACAGTATGCTGCCGCGACGCACGTACATTCAAAGTTCATCATTGGTAGGTCAGGGGAAGTTTCGCTATGACGTAACAGAACGGTCGCGTTTTCTGGTAACTTTCGTTACCGCCATTCAAATTCCATGAATATGTCACATTAGGAACAAATTTTATGATTCTTAAAATTGGGTATGCCGTAACTATTGATAGTCAACAAGTTTTCGACATAAACTGTACTTCAGTTATTAAATTCATTAACGAGTGTTTTTTTATTGACTTAGTTCTATGTAGCTTTGACCTCGACTTAGCGCACCCATGCGATGACAACAGTATGATAGAGAAATCAGTATGATATAGAAAAGAAACCCTTTATATCTTACTTTGTGCGCGTCTACGTATATGTGTGTATCCGCTTTAGTGCTTCATTCAAATCATGCGCTAACTGTGCCCACCATAGGTTACAGAGAAACAAATTCAGAAATCTCCTTGGAACATTGAGTGTTCATGGTCATAGTGAGCCTTCAACCGGGCATAAATGTACTCGTTGGCAATAAAAGTTCCTTTCGTGATAAGGATTTCGGGCAGAAATGAAATAAAAGAACGCACTTATCGACCTATAGCACCGGTATTCAGTTATGCAGAGGACTCTGGATCAATCCAATTACCATAGTGAGGAGGATTTGCAGCCGAACGCGCTCACAAGGGCAAAGAAAGAAAGAAAGCCGACACACCGCTGCACTAGCAACTCAATGTTTATTGGCTGTTTATTCATATTTTATAGCATAAAACAGCGATTGCACCACTTACTGATTATCTCTTTTATAACGGAAGGAGGCAAGAAGTGTACGCGCAGAAGCAATTCATAAGGAAGAAGAAACTAGGATAATCAGTGGGCGGAGAATTGGATGTCCAGTGCCACAAAATGTGAAAAGGAAAACTAGCAATAAAAATTCGATTGCCGGTCCTGCGGTATATCTTCTATCTTTCTGTGTCCACGTCAGTGCATCTGGCAGCAAACCCTCCTTACTATATGCAACGAACGAGGTGAGTTAAGCACGATTCCCCATTACCATGTTAAAACAGGGGTATTACATCTATATAAGGAAATAAAGGAAGAAATTTATGCTTCCAAATATAAAAACATTTTTTGAGCTAGCAGTCGAACAGGACATTTTTAGGATTTCATTCACATTTCTTCATTTGTCACGTCTTTATCTTTGTCTTCCTTTGCCTGTTGTAAAGAGGGTTTACGCGGGCAAGACGTGGAACATTCTTGGTCTTTGCGAAAGACACGGAAGTTCTGAAACCGGTTCTCGTAGTAGCAAGACGCACGATTTTAAAACCATGTTTCCACTGGAAATTCTAAACTGCCCTTCCAAGCAGGTGTCTGAATAAAAAAAATTTGCAGTGGCTTAGCTCGGCTATGGCAGGATATACGTAGCGTTAGCAAAGGTTCAGCTGATTATTCATAGCTTTACAGATTGTCTAGGATTATTAGCCTTCTTCTGCTCATTCTTCGTACGCTGAACCGCTAATTGCCAGGCAACTACTTCGGAATCCTATGAGATAAGCTTCTCGGCTCTTCTGCGCCGTTGAGCAGCATTTGCGCTCTCCTTCTCCATGGCGTTACCCACCTGCAAACGCAAGTCAGGGGCGCTATAAAACGGCTCCAGCAGTGTCAGACGACGACTGCACAGCGAAGGCGAATAGCTGCACGCTCGCCGGAGCCAGTGTGTCTGCCATGGCTACGACGTCACTCCTCTCGAATGCGCAGACCAGCAGCGGCGAGTCGCGCGCGGCGGTGGAGGAGTCTGCGCGCGCGTCTGCGCCAGTGTGTCTGCCGCGGCTACGACGCCACTCCTCCCGAACACGCAGACCAGCAGCGCCAGTGGCGGAGAGCGCGTGAGATGCCGGCTCCGGTGAGCCAGCTGTGTGACATCACTGATCCTCGCGCATGCGCAGCCCAGCTCATGAGGATCCACGCGAAGTCGGCTCTGGTTAGGCAAGTGTAGCTAAGGCTACAAAACTCTGTTCAGCGCATGGCCATCGCAGCCTGCATTGAAGCCAACAGCAGCACGAGTGACAACTTATACGGGACAGCAACTTCCCATCGACGCTGAATGCGAGCTGTGCTGCTCAACTAAAGAAAAAGAGTGCACCCTGAAGTTTCTCGTCGTCAGCCAACCGCTGAAGCCGATTTTTGGCGCTAACGCATGCGAAGCCCTGAATCTCGTCACGGGAAGGTAACCGCAGCAAACAACTGTAGCTGCGTGCACAGCAACGCAACGACTTGAAAACGTGTTCAACGACTTTCCTGATGTACTTGGAGGCATCGGAAAATTACCCGTAGTTTATTCTATACAGCTGCAGGAAGGAGTAACTCCCACGGTGTCAACTCCACGCTGTGTACCCAGAGCATTAGGGCACATAGTCAAAGAAGAACTGCAACGAATGCAACGAAATGGAGTCATCACCGAAATCACAGAGCCTTCCGAGTGGGTCCATCCGATTGTTATCATCGCCAAAAAAGATCGCCGAAACTTAAATAGAGCCATCAAACGACAACACTAGCGGGTGCCTGTGGCGGAGGAACTCTTCGCAAACTTGAGCGGTGCAAAAGTATTCTCCGTCCTTGATGCAAAATGGACTTTCTACCAACTGGTCTTGGATGAAGCAAGTTCACGTTTGTGCACGTTCACGACGCCCTGGGGAAGATATCAATTTCTTCGTGTTCCATTTGGTCTCGCAACAGCTCCCGAGCTCTTCCTGCAAGCTATTGACAGGTCCTTCGAACGGCAACTTACCGTGAAGCCCTACTTTGACAACATTCTGGTCGCGTCACGAAACTTTGAAGAGCACGAGAAAGACCTCAAGAATGTCCTCACAGTAGCACGCACCAACAACCTAAAGCTCAAGAAGGCCAAGTTCCAGCTGGGTTTGACGAAAATTACGTACTTGGATGACCAACTCTCACCTCAAGGGATCGCTCCAGACCCAGATAAAGTGAAAGTCATCAAAGCGATAACACGGCCATCAAACAAACAAGAGATACAAAGATTTTTGGGAATGGCAACTTACCTAACTAAATTTATTCCCATCTTCTCAGAAACGACAACCCCTCTTCGTGAACTACTAAAGGCAGATGTCCACTGGCACTGGACGCAGCAGCATACCGACACCGTCGAGCTCATTAAATCGAAACTAATGACGGCCCCTGTACTTCGCTGTTCGATCCATAAAAGCCCATCACAGTCCCAACGGATGCCAGCTCCTGTGGAATGGGCTCAGTGCTGCTACAAGGCAGACCTGTGGCTTACGCATCAGCAGCTCTCACAACCGCAAAGCAGCGGTACGCACAAATAGAAAAAGAGCTTCCGGCTGTTGTGTTCGCACGTGAAAGATTTCACTACTCTACCTTCGCGCGACACATAACAGTGCAATCTCATCATAAGCCGCTGATCGGTATTCAAAATAAGGACTTCAGCAAGTTCTCGCCAATAATCCAGCGACTTCTTTTGCGACTAAAGCGATACCACATCACTATCACCTACGTGCCAGGCAAGCAAATGACAGCGGCAGACACACTGTCACGTGCACCACACTCATCTGGTCAGATTCAAACAGTAGATCATGATCAAGGACATCTCGTATCATCTTTGATCCAAGCAACTCCAGTCAGACTTCGTCAAATTGCAGAATCGACAGCGCAAGATCCGACCCTACAAAATGTTTCAAGATACATACAGGATAGGTGGCCTCAGAAACTTGCAGACGTCGACAACAATGTCAAGCCATTCTACCACATCACAAGTGACTTCACTTAAAACTGAAAAGCTGGTTTACAAAAAGAAAGAAACAAGAAAGGGCATGTTAAATATGCGCGAAATATTCAAGCTCCTTCTCTAGTGCTGCCATCTATGCGTTTTCTTGGACTAAATGACAGCAACAAGCGCCACCTACGTTACGCTTCCGTAACCTTTATCTGGAGAATAAACAGTTCCACTTCTGCTCTCGTTTAGGCTGGTCCCGTATCCATCGCGGCCCAACAACGACGCAACATAACCATTTTATCTCTTCTTCTTTCTTTAGGAATAAATCTGTCGCGAGAAAAATTTCTCAGTGCACCTCAGTTTCCTTGGGTGAAGTAATTACCCGCTTTGAAGTATCATTCTCAGCTTGTCGATTTACTAGAATTGTCCTCGGCAGCACAACCTTACTAAACTTGGCCACACTGAATGATATACAGATGTTTTTTTTTGTGTGTGTTTTACTGCAAAGACTTAAGTTATAACCAGGTAATCAATATCATTCTTTATCGCTGACCTTAAAGAGAGAGAGAGATGCTTTAATGAAAAGCTGGAGGCGTTAGCCTGGTTATTCCCCTTACACGCAACTCCAGGTTCTGGGTGATGATTTAGAGGGGCACTATATCCAACACAACTCGATAACGTGGCCCATATATGGAAGCCCACCGACAACGGACAGGCATGCATCTGCTCCTACCAGAGCCATTGAAATGAATGAATGAATGAATGAATGAATGAATGAATGAATCATTACGCTATTGCTTATTCGAATTTTATTTTCAGTTAGATGATGCACTTCCGAGAATAAAATTAAACGCATCATACGGAGCCGTCACTGAGCGTCTAAATGCCCGGGGAAAACAAAAGCCAAGAAATACAGAACTCACGATGCCCTCGCATCGGCGGAAGGAGCTTTTATCAAGGAATGTATCATGAAGTAGTCACAGATAAAAATTAATCGACTACTCCTCGAGCAGCGATCGTTCTCTCTGTGTCACTTACGCAACGTGTACGTCCCCTTCAATGAGAAACTTTACGTTTGTGCCCAGCACTTGTTCTCCTGAGTTTTGCAAAATAGTGACAAGAAAGTTTAACAGAACCCATGTCACAATGAATGTCATCGTTAATGCGAATAGCGTAGGAGAACTGCGCGACGAACTGTATTCGCAATGCCCATAGACTGTCGCGCCACCGAGCGGAATTCAGGAGCGTCCTCTCGAGGAGGGTTAGTAGACGACAAAATGGCGGCACTATGCCGTCGCTCCCTTGTTCGGCTGTGCTAGCCTCAGTGTTAACGCGTTGGCAAGAAAGGAACACTACGACTTTGCATGTTCCCTGCATCAGTGAACAAACCGGGCCCTCCGTGACACGAGAAATCTGATTCGTTCTTGCGAGACGCGAAGTTTTCGTGAAAATACGCGGCGACTCGCGCTTCCAATGCTATCCCACAGTGTACACATACTATCAGCTTCGCGAGGCTTTCTGTAGCCACGTAGGTTAGTTAAATGTTATCGTCTGACATATTTAGTTGAAGCTCACCCTGTTTTACTTGCATATATAATTGGTCAGTGTCTCTTGTAGTGCATGAGTCCTATAACACTGTACGCTGTAGGGAGGTCGCGCGGGCTCGCGACGTGCTCATGTATAACTGAGCGATCTCAAGTTGGCGACACATTAAAATAGGGCCTCTATCCTTTGTCAGCAAAGCGCTGTTGCGAATCGTGCGAGCGACATTTCAATTATTCGAGGACGCGTCTGCTCGACGCCTCTCGTGGAGCGAACGCTTTCCATCCACGTCGTCCTTCGCCAGTGTGTTGGGTTTCTTAGCCACCGCTGCGCCGCTTGTTTTTGTACGTTTGTTGATAGGTGGCAGCACACTGCAAGCGATTTGCTTGTTGACCGGCCTGAGAGCAAAACGTTCTCCGCGCCCAGACGTCTCTAATTGTAAACGTGGTGACGCGGAGTGGTCGAAGTCGTTCGACGGAGGAAATTCTTCAGATTGATTTCAGCAGTGATGTTGAAAGAAACCATCTTGACGACGAGGATTTTTCACTGGACGTAGAAGACTGTGAAAGCACCGAGAGTGACAGCGACGATGAACCACCAGCTGCTAACTCACGAGGAGCGAGTTGCACTTCACGTCCCCACGTGCGTTTATGTTCTTTCACGCTTGTAAGTCACTTTGATTGTGTTTAATGTATAATATCCTTGAGCGAGATCAAAATAAAAGCATTGTTCCTCTTGTGCATTGCATGTATCACAATTATTGTGGATATTATGGAGCGCCGCATGCCGCCAACACGCTCGAGCTCGACCAGCGAAGCGAAATGGTTAGAGCGATGGAACGTGCAGTCACGGCCACAATCCATGCCTCTCGGCGAACTTCTTCGACGTTGCGAAAAGCATACGTGTGCATTCTTTTCGATATTCATGTTTCTATCGTGCTGATCGAACCTGCAACATGCAGAGTGAAGTACACACGGCTAGAGTCTTAGCATGGCTGTGACACAAGCGCTACTGAATGGCATGTTAAATGCTTGTGTTTCGTTGAAAACGTAATTCCGCGTTTCCGACTGCGCAAGTAATGACGACGGGGTATTACCACAGAACACTTTTATGTTTGCAAGCCATCATCACGTGCAGCAGCGATGGCGCTACTCGCTGGCGGCCTACTACTACGGTCCCTAGAATTCTAGGGACCGTACTACTACTACGGCAGATCCGCCAGGCAGGCTCGGTACGTACTACCTCGGAGTGTCGTTCAGCTCATACGTCAATTCTAGTTCATACAGGTTTATGTAGCACGCACAGGATTTCGCAAAGCATCGTTATGCACGGTAACGGAGCTGAAATATAACCTTTCACTTCGCAGCAAATAATTAGGTGGCGAGTACTTAGCACTTTCCATGGTTTGGGAAAGTATTTTAGTCTCATATCCATTTCAACGGAGCTCATGACTTCATCCGGTGAAAGTGGCACGGTCCGTACGTCTGCACGTCCTATCTGTTCATATGCTAACAAACGGGTTGACCCTCCTCCTGGCGCCATCTTGAAAAGCACAGCGCGCCACCTATAGTTCGTGGGCATTGCGAATTGTCAAATTGTTTCGCTTCTGTGTTGCCGACTTGTTCAGTTCTTTTCTCCTTCGATCCTCTCTAGTTGAGCGCTCCCTTCGCTGAATACGTGCTCCGGTCCCACTCTGTTCAATTCATTTCGTCACTCGGTTGCCTTTGATGTTAACTTTCTCAATCCATCGTAGTTCACTTGCGCAAGTTTATCATGCCGATTACATCACTTCTTGCTTTTTGTTCTGATTTGGGCACTTACACGTTTTTTTTTTATTGAATCGGTCTTTGCATGCGCGCTTTGCATTACTTCTTTGTTTGCATATTTTATTCTACCCTCTTCCTTCCTTCTAGTGTAGGATAAAAAATGACATGCAACCTGGTTAACCATCTAATCCTTGTCTTTGCTTTTAATGAATAATACCCGGAGTTTTAAGCGCCAAAACCACGATATATTTATTAAGCACATCGTAGTGGACAGCCCCGAAAATTTCGGCCATCTGGCGTTCTTTAACGCGCACTGACATCGCGCAGTACACAGGCCTCTAACACTTCGCCTCCAGCCAAGTGCGACCGCCGCGGCCGTGATCGAAACCGCGACTTTCGGGTCAGCAGCCGAGCCCCGTAAGCACCATGCCACCGCAGCGGGCTTTAACTTCTTTCCTTGTTCGATACAGTCGCACACGCTCACTCTACAGGACTGACCAAAAATGTTGGCTTTCGTATTGTCACACAGAGAATTTAACATACCCCAAGAGGCTCAAGTCGCCTAATAGAGCAGCCACTGGTTGCTACATGCGCAATCGCACATGTGGTGTAGCCCATGCTATACATTTGACCACTTACTGAGTTTCACACTGAGAGTTTTTGCATACACTACAGAACATGTTTTCTATAGCTGAGCAGTGTATTCGGGCTCATGTCATGCGGATTCATTCATTCATTCATTCATTCATTCATTCATTCATTCATTCATTCATTCATTCATTCATTCATTCATCTCTATTTTCCAGAATAAAACGAAAACATTACATTCTGGATGGTCTCCTGGGCTAAAAGCTGTAATGAAACAGCTGGACTAGGGCCCAGAAGACCAACTACATGGCAACAAGTGACAGCTGAAAAGATTTGCACCAAATGTACAAGTCATATCACACTTGGTAGAAAAAAATATTTACAGAAACAAAGCGTATAACAATACCCGTGTAAGCATAACAGGGAATGATTTTTGGATGAACACATTTCTAACAACAAACAACACTAACAGAATACTCAAATTTATTTACAGAAAAGAAAAGGTAATACTACAAGTACAAGAAAAAAACAGCAATAGTACACCTGTAATTCTGGCAGTAAACTACACGAAGCAATAGTATCAACACGATATAATAAAATAAAAGCATGGCAGCTAATCATATACAGCAATATACAGTGAAATATAGTACACCATTATGAAATAATTCTTCGGATCGTACTCGACGGCCGAAGAAGACATGGATTAGCTTAAGTAAGGACACGTGGTAAGTACGTGGTTCAAGTTCGGGAGAAATGCTGATCGGACAGGGTACGTCAGGTGCGTGTGATTTGAACCTTCTCCTTGCTCCATTTCACGTAGCTCTATTTCCCTTCCTCGCACTAGAGAAACGCTAAAGAGAAAAATCTCTGCGCAAGGTACAACCAAGATTGATAAAAAAGTTGCACGTGCGGTATCACGTCAATACCGGCTAAAAGAACGGGAATTTTTTTTTTTTCAGTTTCTCATCGTATATGCAGCCACATTAAAGTTTTCCGAACGCTTTCAATCAATATCCCATTCGTTTTGTTCCGAAAAATAAAGCGTAAGGCGATAGATTATAAGCATTGTTTTATTCGTGCTTTACATGATCGCCTTTGCGAATTGGAAATACGTTATGCCCATCTCTCACGTTTCGCCTGTAAATGCGGCAGATCTCTTGTGTAAGATTGAAACACATTTGTTGACATTCTATTATTTTTCAGTAAATTATGAAAATATACGATATTCACTTCCACCCCTTACTTGCGGTAATTCCTTTAAGGAAATAAGCATTATAACAGACTTGAGGAGGTATCTACAGAACGTAAAAACTTATAGCTGAAGGCTTTTAACTCTTTAACATTGAGTGCCCTTTGGGGCCGTGGCACCCGCTAATGCGCTTAGCACAACGCTCAACACTGCGTAGATAGGTTTCCTGGCTTAATCGACGCTTGAGAGAAAGTTAAGGTACGCTAAGTAGGCCACACGAGTTCGCTGAGGAACACGTGCGAAAGAAAACGAGGGATGAGGTAACAGGTATTCTATTGGTTGCGTTAAATTAGGCAAGAGACGCGCGCAGGGGTGAACACCTGGCGAGTGCGCACAGTTGGTGACTCACCGATATAGATGGTCTCGGGCAGTGCTATGGCAAAGTTGTGCAGCAGTAGAACACACCACGAAACACAACACAGGCGTTGCACGCACGAAGAGGTCGTCGACATGGTTCACAGAAGGAACGCTGATTGAAAGCGCCGTACAGCTCCTCAGTTCAATTAACTGCAGCCCCTGCGATGCCATCCATGTTTGCCGAATTTGACGGGAGGTGCTTCCTTCCGGTCAGATCCTGTTCGAAAGATTGAGAATAGGAGTGTATAGAATGACCATCGAGAAAGTAGGGTCAAACCAGTCACACTAGCACAGGAGCCGATCACAATTTAAGTGACTCAAAATAATTTATTTCTCACAACGAACTGCAGACTATGCTCAATAATACTTTTTGAACAGATTTACTCTAAACCAACGCACGGATAAAAAAAATAACAGACTTTTGCACGACTCCACTTGTAGCCAAGGTACTTCAGGAGAAAATGGAGTCTTGAAGAGATGAAAAAAAGACCCCGGCTATAGCTTTGCATGGCGTTAGTGTTGCAAGGCTAAAGGCACAGCAGAGCTGTATTTTCTGTTATTCGATGGTTTTGCCAAGGTTTTGCTGTAGTTTCTCTATAGCTTTGGCTAGCTTAGCTCTGGAACGCCTGCCGCGTTCTGAAACGTCTATGGTACCGTTGGTGAGCGTCCAAGCGCTCCGTCTCAGGCTACCTTACCTCTAGAACATTTACCGCGCTCTGGAACGCATATGGAACTGTTGGTGAGCGTCCTAGCGCTCCGTCTCTAGCTAGCTTACATCTGGAACACCAACCGTGCTCTGGAGCTTCTATGGAACCATTGACGAGCGTCCTAGCGCTCCGTCTCTGGCTAGCTTACATCTGGAACACCTACCGCGCTCTGGAGCTTCTATGGAATCATTGGTAAGCGTCCTATTGCTCCGTCTCTGGCTTGCTTACACCTGGAACTCCTACGGTACTCTGGAGCTTCTATGGAACCATTGGCGAGCGTCCTATCGCTCCGTCTCTCGCTAGCTTACATCTGGAACACCAACAGCTCTCTCGAATGTCTATGGAACCATTGGTGAGCGTCCTAGCGCTCTGTCTCTAGCTAGCTTACCCCTGGAACGCCTACCGCGCTGCAAGAAGAGAGCGCGTGCCGGTTCATGATCTTGATAGTTTTAGGATTCAGCAGCCCGGTTTAAACAGCTCTCCTGTTAAAATCCATGAACTGTGGGTGTTGCTGGATCCAGCAGCACCCCCGCTCAAAGATTTTACCTCGCCTATAGCCGAGAAATATATAATATAAATGCTACGTATGGAAGCTTTCCCAAACACTTACATGCCTCTAGATTGGCGTATTCTCCCTAATATGTAGTAGGAGTAGAGGTTCTAGGAAATGGAGGAAAATAATGTCATTAGTCTGCTTGTTAGCATCTTAATGATTCGAACTAGAAGTTCACCATCTCGATTATTTGGCACGAAACGTGCAGGAAGCGTAATTCCAGATTTGGTTTCGATATCGTCTACTTAGCACACATTTGTGAATGGGAAGAAATTTGGTTCGCAAGACATCTCTAGTTAGAAATGTCAAACCTGACGGATTAGTTGATGCTCGCACGAGTTTTTACACGCCAGTTCACGAATAGTGCGCCAAAATGAACTTGAACTTAGTGACATTGGTGCGCACCGCTTTAAAAAGGACGACAAAAAAAAGCAAGACAGTGAACATTTTGACGAGATCCACGGAGTTAGTATTAAACTGTTTTCAAAGTTCGCACGCAGGGGTCGTGAATTCATAGCAAACGGCGTCCAATTTTCAAATTGGATCACTTGACAAAAATCTGATTTATTTTATTGTAAATTTGTGATTTCTCATTTTAATTATTTGTTTCAATGCTTTCTTCAAATGACTTAGCTCAGACTAAAATAGTCAGTGGAAATGACTGACTCAGTAAGAATTTATGTGTCTGATTATAGTGATTAGCAGGTTGTCACTGCGGCAATCATTAAAACAATATCTCTGGAAACGTTTTAAGTTTCAATAGGGCAGAATTACCTGAAAAGAAAATGTAAATTCACTTGCGCGAGAGAAACATCAGTTGGCTCATATTATTCTAAGGAAATTTCACAGTAGCGACTTAAGTGCGAAGTTTTGGAAGTGTGAAGTCATTGCTTGTTACGAAAAAAAAGAAACGTTTCGACGTTCGTCATAAAATAACAAAGGGAAATATTAACATTTGGGGTTTAATTTTTTTTAAACTTTCGGACGCTCTTCCTATAAATCATATATGACTGAGTCACGCCGTGCTGGACGGCTCCGGAAATTTCGGCCATCTGATGTTATTTCATGTGCACAGGCGTCACACAATATTCACGGGCCTCTAGTATTTCGCCTTCACAAAAACGCGACCGATGCGGTCAGGATCGAACCTGCGACCTTCGGATCAGAAGCAGAGTGCCGTAAACATTGTACCACGAGGGCGGACGTCACAAGTGGAAAAATGATTGTCAACTGAAGGGATTGAATTCGCGCTAGCTTTCCTGTCTGCGCTCTTTCCTCTCTCCCTCCTTCTTTCCTGCTGGTTGCGCAGCAAGTCGAGTTGTCAAGTATGAACCAACTAGCCTCCAAAGAAGCATTGCTGTAGCTCGTACAAGTCCATACTTGAACGAGGAAAGCAATAAAACAACGACATAACGAACAAGAAGGCCACACGGACGGTAACTCTTCAAAGTAAAGTGTATTCTAAAAATCGACTGCTGTTTAATAATCAACACAGATTAAAAAAAATTACAACAACACGCAAGAGCACCCTAATTGACCCCCGAAACTAATATTGAACAGGAAAGGTGTGAACTTCAAAGATGTGACGCAGTTAAAAAACGCTAAACTCTGAAACCTGGGGATTATACGACGCATACACAGATTCAAGGTTTTAGCGTGAGGACACAAAAATATGTAAAGTTATCTGCGAAAAAAAGGAGGTTATTCACATAGGTGAAGATTGAATCAAGGCTGGCAAACACACGTGGGACCGTTCTTTCGAACATTCCAAGTGTCTCAGCCACGTGTGTCAATGCCACGCTGATCTCGTCTTCTTTCTTGTGTCGTGGTTTTTTTGCGCTCCTTGCATAAGTATGAACTGAAGGAGTGCGTTTACATTTGTATTTTGACACCCACGCAGCGGTAATTATATTGAAAAATTTATTTTATTACTACAGAGACATGTTTACGAAGGCAGTCATCTTATTAGTGTTGCCTATATTTCCTTAATAGCAAGCAAATATTTATAATTGTTCGCAGATATAGGTGCGTTCTTGGAAATATGTTATAATGATTTAATCAGACGAAACATTATTTACCTTCTAAATAAAAATAATTATCACAGTTTTCACTGCAAAAACTTATCATGCGTACACAAAGGTCTGACTTTATCCTTCTTGTGCGGTAGACAACCTTCTTCTTGGCACGCGCTGAAGACTCCATCAACAAGCATCACCTTGCAGCCTAGGCAGCTTCACCTCCCACTACGTTTACCCTTGCATATAATAAGGTTGTAACCCACTCACTCCTCTGTGAGGCATGAAAGCATGGTGCGCACTTCGAAGCACATTCACACCCTTCCAGTACGACAACGTGTGTTGAAGCCATGATTTTTACAAAGCGAGCATAAAAGCGACAACTTCTTTCATCGGTACTTCTTAGGTTGTTCACCGTCCCATCCACAAAAAAAACACCCTCCGTCAGCCTTTTTTTTTCTCATTACCAGTACAAACTGGGTAAAATTGGCGGCTTGGAACAGAAATTTGGTGTTTCACTTCATGCCACGAGAGAGCAGAGTTTGGCACTTCTCAGATTTCCCATTGAGGTGTAGGATAGCTTTAATTAGCTGAAAGATGCAGATTCGCGGATCCTTTGTCCACAGATGTTCTGGCCATAGTCGATTATATTGTTTTTCTCAAGGTCATTCAATGCTATAAAAATTCGTCAATTAAATAATATTGTCGCTCCGTACTTATTTTCCATTGTTTCGCCTATTAACTGTGAGGTTGCGTTAGGACCGGCGTAATAAATTTGACAACATGTATAACATAGCAATTTTGTTTCCGTCCAGTAAAACAGAACGTTTCGGATGCTAGGCATTTGAGATTGCCTTTTGTATAAGGCTATCCACAGTGCCGGAATCCACCGTGCGCGCCACACAGGTAAAAAAAAAAAACTTGGAGGACGCTTGAGCTTCGCCTTCAAGAGAATGGAACGCGATAGCGTGCAATCGAGCCCCGTTTACACTGACCTTCTCAATCGGTAGCCTCGCTTCGCTTCGCCTCAACCGTGCCGCAAAGGAAAGGAACGTTCGTGCGAGTAACATTGTCCGTTTAAAACTATCCTAGAATGCCTAATGTAAGTACAGTTGCGAAGAGCACACTACGCCATAATTGTTCCTTTCGCGAATCAGAGAAGTACCGACAACGCGTCCGTAAGGCAACACGCGAACATACGCAGCTGCTCACTTCGTTGATGCTTTTACTGACGGTGATGATTAAATGTGTCTGAGCGCTTTATAATGGGGTGGGCCTTTCTAAACAACCAGTCGTTGTGCAGTTCGCATGTCTTGACGCCAGGCACGATTATACGCTTTTGCCACGCAACATTACATGCCTTAAGGAGGCTCTTCGGATTACATAATATTCGTATAGTTTTTTTTTTTTTTTAGGGAAGCAGTTCTGAGCACGAGCGTCGCCCTGTTGTTGAACACTTGCTTCGCAAGCAGAGGGCCTGGGTTCGACTCCAACTCGAACCGAAGTTATTTATTACTTATTTATTTGCATCTCGAGTTTCATGCGTACGGACAACGCTAATTTTTCGCTCACTACCGTACGACGCCGACGCCGGAATTTCTGCGAAACGAGCTCTTTAACGCATTCGCGTTGAATTGTAGCGCATAACTTTGAACAATAGCGCAAAAATCACACATACGACGACAGAGCAAGACGGGACGAGTGTGAGAGGCTCGGGTTATGCACTACCAACTAGCCCACCAGTGTGTCCTTTTAAAATGTAGCGCTGCTATAAGCTAGAGGAAGCGGGTTCAATTTTGTTCCACCCCGACCGCATTTCTATGGGCGCGAAATGCAAGAAACATCTGTATGCCCATATTGAGCTGCACCTTAAAGAACCGCAGCTGGTCAAAATTAATTCTGAGTTTACACTGCGACGTGCCCCATATTCATGTAGTAGTTCTACTGCGAGAAAACCTCTGAAATTAATTATTAGCAGTGTTTTATGTTCATTGATCGTTCAAATACATGTTTAAGCCGCAAGTAATAAGACGGCTATACTGTTTTAAAAGTCGTTACACTCTTCTTAAATCGCTTTGAACGCCCCCGGTAGACAATTGAATAATTGCGTGGACAATCTTCTATAAGTAATATAAAAAGCAGAATGGAGTATTGCACTCAGAAAAATAGAAAATGTGTTTGTTAAAACACTTTTTTTTTTGCGCGCGTGGAAATAAAAGCGCTCGAATATTCGCACTGCCGTAGCATATTTAACCGCAGAGCAGATTGCGAGAGACTATATTTAGACGCAAAGAAGACAGCGCATTAAGCAACAGCCACCACAGGTAATAATCAGATCAGGCTTCAACGCTGTATTTTTCCTATTAAAATTTTTGTTTGTTTCACAGAGACACAATTAGAACAAAAAAATGCAGATTAAGGAAGAAAGTTAAGAAAAAACAACTTCTAAAAAATGTGTATGAAGGAAAACAGCGAATACGAGGCAACACGTTTTCGTTGTGGCTGGGATATCCGCGCACCCCTACAGTTGATAAAGCAAAAAAAAAAAAAAAGAGTCATTCAGCTGCATTGAAAGGCCCTTATTTTTCACTTGTATGTATTAACGATAGAGCCAACGCGAAATGGAGTTCGCAGCATGGCTTCAGAAAACCAAATACGATAACAAACAAAGCACATGCACGAACTGCATGCACATGATGTGCACATGTTGGTCACCCCACAGTAATTGACCCGAAGTATGATAGAAAAGAAACGTTTAGGTGATAATGTTTGTCAGACTTGACCATAAATATCAAATTGTAGTAAACTTTATCAGAAACTAGTTTCATACTGATTATCGTATATTTATTTGTTGTTACTAATGGTCTAAATTATAAAGTGACCCGAAAGAGCAAAAACAAATCTGTTTTCGAAACGCCTGCCTAACCGTAACGGTACTTATCACTTTACACAGAGCAAGCTAATAAATGTACATGTCTGCAAAAGAATATATTAAACCGTCCTAATAATGACGCCAGTCACGACAACGTATTTAAATTTACATAAAACTTAAGCAAGCTGATATTTTTTAGTTCTTATTACCGACGTAATTTTTAGAACGATACCTCACAAATTTAGTGAAAGTCGACGTGTTCATTTAATTCTCCGTTGGTACTGATAAAAGAAGACAGAAATTTGCAGCCATGTGTCTAATACTTCCTATTAGCAGTAAAACACCTGGTAAACTCTGCGTACTTACGTCTAGGGTCTTGAATGAGGTTGAGCAAAATACTCCAGGGGCATCTACGAACACAAACATGGAAATTAATCGGTCGGCACCTTCGCTCAGTCTTCCTTCCTTTCGTGTAGGCGACAGCATGTGCGTTCCCTCGTACTTGCTAGCGCGCTGCAGTATCAACAGCGCGTCGGAATGTCACAACCACGAGTGGTCAAAACACGGCGTCTATCCGTCGACACACGAGTCACAGCCAACGAGAGTACCCCTGAGAACTGTCGTACACCACACACACCGCGCGAAGCACCACAACTGTTACCACCTTCGAGCGACTGAAGACATGTCGGCAACATGACTGGCACCACACGGCTTTCGGGGCGAGATCAGCCGAGTCATTTAAAAACGAACACATCCCCGTTCAAGTTCGCAAAACGACGACGTATAGAGCCCAACGGTCTCCGAAATGACTGTGCCGATGTCTGAAGTCAACTCCGAAGCACGAAGGGAAAACGTTTATGTTATTATTTTTCTTCATTTGAGGCCTAATGATACCGTGCAAGAGTTTACCAGACCAAACGTTTCCCGGCCACGCGTCGTGTTCTCTCAGCAGCACCGGATAACACCGACCGTCCCGAGCCAGCTCAGTGGCTGCTATGGAGCGCTGTGCGCGCTGTGCGCTCGAGAAGTTTTCTCTCCCCAGGCGCGCTGCCAACTTCCCTCTCTCCCTATCTGCTGTTCCCTTTCACCTCCCGACACTTGCCTTCCCACCCGTGCGTGGAAAGAGGCGCGCCTGCATCGCGAGCCGGTGTTCCGGCTGCTGCCGTTTCGGGAGGACGGTTTCCGAGCTGCCGCGGCACCTGGCGGTGTGGGAAGCTGGTGGGCTTCATTCAGAACGTTGCGCGCGTTATTTAAAATTCGCACATTTTGCCGGTCCTCGTGCTTAGCTCGATGAGCGGGACGGATATATATGAAAGAGCTCAACGAATGCCGCGCTATATAGGCAATGATGCGAACTCGGCATCCAATGTACAGCGGGAAGGATTTAAAAATACCAATTTTTGGTGACACGTGCAAAAAAAAAAGAGAAAACAGAAAACAGGATAAGATTATGTCGTGCGTGGCAGCGGTGGACCCAGAATTTATTTTCGTCATTCCAGAGATATTTAACGTCCACCTACTTATAAGTACACGACTGCAGTTGCACTTCGCCTCAGCAAATACGGACATCGTAACAGGCGATGGAACCCAGGGCCTAGAGCTCAGCAGCGCAACATATTAACAATTCAACCACCACAGATGGTAAAGGAAGGCTTGCAAGCGACGAACAGTGGCAAAGATAACCTTTACCCGATTACAAGAGTGGCTGACGGTTGCTCAGAGTTGAAGAACGGTGCGGATGAATGCTTTAGGGACCGTGGTTGCGGGTGTACATTCACATATTTCTCGCCCACAGACATGTCATATTGAATACATGTAATGGGGGCCTAAGTCTCCAGCTCGAATTACCATGATCTCAGACACTGCAGGAATCTTTGATGTTCGCACCAGGCCTTTCTTTGAGGCAAGTAATTCTTTACTTTGTTTGTCAGTTTGTTCCCATATTCTTCATGTTTTCTTTCGCGGCTTATTTGCAGCGTACAAGTTACGCTCTACTGTAGCTGTCGACGCGCACTGTCCGCATTGGCATTTCGTGCCATGGACTTGCCCGACTGAGACAAAGTGGTTCCCCCTAATTACGCCATGTTGAATAGAATATTTTATTCAATGTGTACCACTTTTCCACTGAGCAATGCATAGTTACCGACGCTGCCTATTACAGAGAAGTAAGCGGTACTGTCACTATTGTTAAGGTGTTTATTGGATGGCAATCTGCGACAATGCGCCATGGTGACAGTCAAGGCACAGCACGGACGCTCAGCGCGAGCAGGCGTTCTTTCAGGAGAAGACTAAAGAGGACGACCCCCTAGAAGTCGGTGAGAGCGCAACCCATCACTCAGTTCCAAAGCTTCGCTACAATAACCCCAGGTACGAAAAGCGGGCCGCCCGGCAGCCTAACATCTTGTCACTATGAGCGGGTCATAGTAGGCCTTGAAGCGCTCCACGTTGACAATGTCGCGCCCTCGACGGCGCATGTCCGAAGATTGTTCGATGGGTTCGATCAGGTAGTTGACTGGAGATGTGCGCTCGACGACACGGTAGGGGCCTTCGTATTTCGGCGGTTGTTTTAGAGAGAGGCCAGTTGCAGCAGTGGTTGGGGCCGAGAGCCATACGAGCGCTCCAGGGGGAACGTGGGCTCAGAAGTAGGTGGTGCCACCGCGAGCGATTGAACAGGAAATTGCGGAGGTCATGCCTGAGTACCACCAGCAACCTCCGGCCCCTCCGCCACAGAGTTACGCTCAAGTTGTCCCTAGGACGCCCAAAGCAATCCCTGCGGCTGCCCCACTGAGTTACGCCGAAGCCGCCGTTAGACCACCGTCCTTCGAAGCGAGCGTGCCGGCTATGTATGCTGCCGCCATCCCTAGGCCCCGACTGCAGCCCATGATGCAGTCATTTCAGGCAGCCTCCCCATCAATCGCATTCTGCGACATGGGTGAGACCTGGCCCGGCGAACCGATGGCGGACACCCGACAACCGGCCCATCTGCTTTGCATGCGGTTATGCCGGTCACGTGGCACGTTACTGCCATCGTGTGCAGCCGCCTCGAGTCGCGCAACCCATCACTAAGTTCCAAAGCTTCGCTACGCTATATACAATGCTGCCAACCGAGCAATCCCCAACGTCACTCATATCATACATGTCGTACGGAACTCTGAGCGTTGTAATGCTGGACAATTTTTGTAATATCGCACAGCACCCTGAAGAACATAATAATATCTGGGGTAAAACGTCCCAAAACCAGGATATCATTATGAGAGACGCCGTAGTGAAGGGCTCCGGATATTTCGACCACCTGAGGTTCTTTAACGTGCACCTAATCCAAAGTACACGGGACTCCATCGAAAATGCAGCCGCCGCGGCCGGGATTCGATACCGCGACCTTCGGGTCAGCAGTCGAGCGCCATAACCACTAAACCACCGTGGCGGGTCACCCTAAAGAACAGACATCATCGTTGGTTCAGACATTTCCATAGATGCGATTTTTTGAATATTTAGACATTTACCGATGTTTGTGACATTTTCTGTTTATACATTTATACGGGAACACAGAACGGCTACTGCTCGGGCTATTTCGTAGCAAACGTTAAACGCCGTCGTTAGCGGTCATAAATTGCTTGAGACCACATGAACGAATGCGGAATATTTTCTTGAGGGGCTCGTTTCTTGGTTAGTTCTTTGTTGGCTCTTAACAATCTGCTGCATTCATTTGAAGCCACGGCGAAGGTTGAGACAAATGGTGCCTTTGAAAAAGGTAGGTCCACTTGTCGAAATTACCGCCAGCCTGTCTGAGGCACCTATTCTTGTTCATTCAACTTGTGAACGATACATTGTTGCAATTAATATTCGTTGCTAAATAAGACGATACCTACGTGCTTCTGCTGTGAGCTATCAGGTTCGGTTTAGTCAATCACAGGCGTTTATCTACCTTGGGTTATAAGGAACCCTTGAATTAATGAGATGTCATTATTGAAAATCAGTGAAATGTTGCAATGCGAAGGTGTTCGCATATGCTGCGGTACTCGTTCATAATCTGACTGCTTGTCCAAGCCGCAAAGATATTCACCGCTGCCTCAGTTATCGCAGTCATGAAATCTCAGATATGACTGTGCGTTTACAAGTGGCGCTAGCTATAATGATGGCAAATGCAGACTCTGGGACGCCGATTCTACCGCAATTCACAATTCACAACAAAACTCAAGCATTTCTTGCGGTGGGCACTAATGGCTTCTTGCAGGGTACTATGGGTCCCATGTTGGGTCATGTCAGTGTTGAGTAACAGAAACGATCCGGAACCGAGGGGGTGCTGCACTTATACGCGTGTGCGAAAGCGGCTTACGCAACGTCTGCTAAGCACTGCTGAACTTCATTCAGTTTAATGACGTAGGCACAAATCTTCATAACAGTGATGTTCACGAAAGCGGTAAAACAATTTTCGTGGTATCCAAAAGCCAGTGCATCGAAATGAATGGATGAATGGCCACCCTTTACTATATAACAAAAAAGAACTCTCCCCAGTGTGCGTGCAAGACAGAGTGGCGGATAAGATGTGGAAGCCTCCTTTTTTTTCAGTACGCTCAATATCCAATGTCGTGGAATAAAAAAAACCAATCGAAAGATAGCTGAGAAATTAGAGAAACGAAAAAGTAAGTTCAAAGAAAATTCCTGTGTGCTATTAGTCTCGTGGAGCTTTCAACGCTAGCAAAGAATTCCTGTAGTCGTAATGTGGTCAAACGCCTGTATAAGTATGTCAATCTACTGGATGAGCTGAGCACATGAACCCGTTCTACGTATGTATAGTAAAAACTTATGCTTTCTGATTATTCTCGTCCAAATGAACACACACACACACACACACACACACACACACACACACACACACACACACACACACACACACACACACACACACACACACACACACACACACACACACACACACACACACACACACACACACACACACACACACATATATATATATTAGGGGTGTGCGAATATCAAATTTTTCGAATACGAATCGAATACGAATATCCACCTTCGCATATCGAATCGAATATCGAATATCAAAGGAAAAATGCCTCCACAGTAACGATATTTTATTTAACATGTAGTTATTTGAAGAAAAGAATTACACCATCTCCCGCTAAAGGGGACCATGAGGTGATGCGAAGCCGGAGCACTTGCACGATCGCGTTCCGTTAGCGTTCGTTGGGCATGCTACTGACCTCGCGTCGTGGAACGCGAAGAGGGACGCTACGCGCGTCGTATCGTCCATCTAGCCTGGCCGTTAATTCTCACAGGGCGAGCGGGGAACGCTGTCGACAGGCGGGCGAGAGGGGGGCAGCGTAGGAGAGGAGAGAGAAGGGGAGGGGACGCGCATGCGCTCGAGCTCATCGCGGCGTTGCGCAGGTAAGAATTTCGGCATGTGTAGCCCGCGTTTCAGAGGAAGAGTGGAAAGGGGGAGGGGAGAGGGAAAGTGTAGAGGGGTATGGGATAGGGGGAGAGGGGGAGGGGAGAGGGTGAGTGGAGAGGTGAAAGGGGGAGGGGAAGGGGAGAGGGAAAGTGGAGAGGGGAATGTTGCGGGGGTGGAGAGGAGGTGTGTGGAGAGGGTATGCGCATGCGTAGTAAGAGTGGTCACGCCGCACACCACCACCACCGCCACCACCGGATTGAGGTCCGCCTTAAGATACTTCGCATCTAAAAAACATTAACAGCCTGACTGGCAACACAACATACGCTACTATCTCCAGAACACAATGTCCAGGCTAGCACAATGCACATCACAACACAAGCAATATCACGGCACAATGAAAGTAATGACTGCATGCGATCATGAAGACATATGAGTTGCTCCACATGATCAGGCAGCAGGCGCTCCCTTGTAACAGAGACACCCCCCCCCCTGCCACTGAAAAGGCACGCTCGCTTGGAACAGAAGTGGCTGGTATAGGGAGTTACATGGGGCAAAGCTTTGCCAGAGTGGGGTATCTGAAGGTGCCTACAGTGCGGCACCAGTCACATGGGTCACTGTCTTTCTTCAGAAGTGGTCCCGCATAGTGAACGAGTGGTAGTGCGGCACGTTACGGCCGCATAATATTGGAAATGAACGGTTACGTGATTGCCAACAGCGCTGCACGTCGGAGATGCACCAGCACTAAATCATACGTATTGGGGTGCTCGTCGCAGGCAGCTATCATGCCTCCGTGTACTTACGATGTTTATCGCTCCTCTCGGCAATGTTTTTAGCGATACGAACGCAGCAGAAATGTGGAAGACGAGTTATTTTATGCATGATAATCGAATCGCATATTCGATTTTTCGAATATTCGAAGTTATCGAATAATCGAAACTTTTCGAATACACGATTTTCGAATCGAATACGAATATTCCGAATGTATATTCGACGAATATTCGAAACTTTCGAATATTCGCACACCCCTAATATATATATATATATATATATATATATATATATATATATATATATAATATATATATATATATATATATATATATATATATATATATATATATATATATATATATATATATATGCTCCTATCTTCTACATTTATGTTCGTACACACATCACGCGTCTCATGGCATACGAAAACTGAAAAACGGTTCTATAAATGTGCTATTCCTACTGCTCCGTAGTTTTCGCGTGAGATCATTTGTGCATTTGTGAAGCCTTCTAAGAAGCTTCCAAGTTTAACCCTTGCAAATTGCAGAGACGTTCTACACGTAAGCAGTCGCACCTGAAGCTCTCCAACTACCATGCGGCTTCAACCTACTGCTTCTGCTTTTATTCTGCATTCTGAAGTGTGTGGGACCGTCATTCTGCTGCCTCTTTGAAGCTGCTTCAGGCACAGACTTCATGGTTGTGTGAAGAGGTAGTCAGCTTTTATGCCTAACCAAAACGTTTTTGGCATGATCGTTTAGACCAAAAGTTTGAGGATTGGCAAGAACCAGGTTTGAAAGAGACCATTGCCGCATTTGGGGCTCGTTGCAGTCGTGGATTTCTCTAATGTCGTTTTCAAGCGATGCTCTATCGATCTTGGTAAAATAAATTCTCCGTGAAGTTCTCTGTGCAGTTGTGCCCCTCAGATTACCCACCCCCCCTCGGTCAGATCGTATATTGTAATATATTTTCTTTATTATCCCTAGCACTGTAATGATGTCGGTGCTTTTGCCCGGCCTAGGGACCCACACTTTACATGTGCGGTGGTTTCTCTTGAAATACAGACCTCTTGAAATCCGCTGCGACCGAACCGCTTTCCTTCATACCACGTGGCACGTGTCGTAATGATCGTTAGTGAAAGCTTAGTGAGTATCCGCTGAATTGGAAGAGCGACAGCCCTCTCCGGAGACACCACGACCGTTTTATCGCGCACGTTCGACCATCATCTGGCTCCCGCCTCTCATCCCTCCAATCCTACGCGTTTATCCAGCCTCCTAGGTCGTTTCCAACTCGACTAATCTCCCGCGTTTTTTTTTTCTATTCCCCTCCGGGTTATTGATTGGCTTCATTATCTTCAGTCCACCTTAATGCTCAGGGATGGCGAAATGAGCTACTGAGGTTCGTTTCCTGAGCCCGAACGGCTCTGCCACGTGGAAACGTTTTTTCTTGCACGACTATGCATGTACAGAGGGGATATAAAGAAACGCGAGCAGCGCGGCGCGCTGTTTTCATCGCGATCTGACCTCGGTGGCAATAAAAAGATGCTAGAGTGGTCCTTGATTGCATCATGGATGACTCTAGTGGCTTTTTATTACCATCCAGGTCCCAAACGCTTCAAAAGAAATGCCACAAAGCAGAGAACGTAGATGACGCACTGTTCGCGTTCCTTTCCATCGCCCCTGTACGTGTAGGGCCCTACAATAAATGACAGTCTACTTCTTTCGTGGCGAAAGTGAAGGACGCCATTTGTGGAACATAAAGCACCGGGGCGGCAATCAGGCGGAAGATGAAGAGTAAGCGATACACAAAAGGAGAAAGGCTGAAAAGAAAAAAATTGGCCCTGTATCTGCGTGCTTCGTTGCAAATGTCGTCGAAAGACGATAGTCTTTGTCGGCCGTTTCTTTTCTGCCGGCTGTTCCTGCGCCATTTCAGCGCAGCCTAAGACACACTAGGGTCTTTAGAATTACGTATCTATGCATTTTCTAGTTAAGGAACACACCACCTAATATTTACGTATTGATGTTGGGCCTCAGATATGAGTAATATTTGCTTTTTGATCGACAATGTTCACGATGGCTGGGCGTTCAGCAAGTGCCTAAACCTTGGCCGGGTGGCTGAATCGCGTGACATACATACATACATACATACATACATACATACATACATACATACATACATACATACATACATACATACATACATACAAAGTTTCTGCGTTCAAGTATCCCAAGAAAGACCATACATACATACATACATACATACATACATACATACATACATACATACATACAGACAGACAGACAGGCAGACAGACCAATGTTTTTGCGTTCAAGTATCCCAAGGAAGACTATCGTCTTTAATAAGGAATAACCTCCCTGATCGGGAACTATAGAAGATATGCGTGCCACTGTGTGGCAGTCTGCGCGGTATTTCCATTGTTGCCTCAGTATGATTAACGAATGTACAATAGCCATATATTATACACTTGGGCGTCTTGTCGTAGTGTACAATCCACAGATGAGCATAGAGGTGCGCCCAAGGGGGGCAGGGTGTGGGGCGGAAATCACCCCTTAATGATCTCAGGGTGGTCCCCAGTGAGCCCATATATTTGTTAGTCGGATCTCTCTCATCACTGGGCAGAATTGTGGGCGCACGGGTCTTTGACAATAATGGCGGCCGATGACCTCTCTTGTTGCGCTCAAAGAACCGTTTACTTCCTATCTTTATCTCCGGAATACCGGGGACCAAAGGCAGGCCGTCGGGAGCGGCAGGGCATTGCTTCATTTTTTGTTTTTTGCGTTCATTGCAATAAAACTTCGCTTCAGCTAATTCAGAACCCGGTGCACGCCTTTGTACATGAATATTCTTTAATGTCCCCTTCCTCCTCGCGCGACATTGTGCTGCGTGTTGACTGTGTTATCGTTTGCGAGTGTTGGATCCATGTTGGGTCCCAAAGGCTTTTCGTCTTCACGCAGCGATTTTCGGTCAACTCGCGAAATACGTCGGTGCACTAAAAATGAAACTACACCTATGATTCGGCCACTCCTGAACGGCTATGAAAAAAGGCGGCCGGTGCGTGCTACCTAATTATGCACAGCACCATGAAATTACCTTACAATGCCATGCAGTTATCAACAGTGCCATGATTCAACGACAAGGGCATAACACGAAAAAGAGATGTACCAAACATAGTACACTTTTCGGTATTTTTAGTTTGCAACATTGCTTCGCCGTGTTTGTCTTTTCTCTTTTAGGGGCGAAGCTCCTTAAGGCGGCACCCGTTCGTCCCTCGTAGTCGTAGTAGTAGTCGTAGTGCGTAACCATTCTTACGCTTTGACCTCCAAGGTGGTGCCGGTGGGAGATTTTTTCTGTGCGTTGTTGAACAATAAAAAATTCGCAGCGTGCGCGTTAGCTAAATGCCGAATTCTTCTGTCTCTCATTCCCCATTAGCAGCCATTGGCATGTTCCAGTAGGAAACGTTAGTAGAAGTAGAAGTGTAAGTGCTAGCTAAAAGCCGACTTCTTCTGTCTCTCATTCCCATTAGCAGCCATTGTTTACCTCCAAGGTAGTGCCTGGTGAGATTTCTCCTGTGCGTCATTAAACAATAAAAATTTTGTTCAAAACGCCGTTGATTGATGAAATAAACCAACGAAAGACGCCAGATGTTTTGTAAAAGCAAAACGAAAGAACGCCAGATGTTTCTAAAGCAAAATGAAAAGACGCCAGCTGGTTAACGAAAGACGCCAGATGTTTTCTAAAGCAATGGTTTTCTAAACAATGAAAATTCACAGCGTACATGTAAAATTAAAGTGAGCTGCAAGTCGTCATAACTCATCGAACCTTTAGTATAAACGCGCCCGATCTCACGTCGGTGATGATGTACTGGGCAGAATTCACGGAAGATTCACGGTTTACCGATGAACCTCCGCAGCTTCGCCCACTCATCATCATTCACTCCGTGGATATGCTGTGATTTTTTTTCGTTAGAAAAGAATTACAAACATTCTCTACGAGTTAATTGCATTTAATTGGTGCACTGTACCACTTTTGACAGCACTCCATGTTTGTCTTCATTTGTCTAAAAGCTCGATACAGCTAATAGTTTTTATTGATGACATATGTGAACGACGATACATATCACGATAAGATTCACTTCCCTGTGAACAACTACCCTCAGTCACGGAAGTCGCACCGCAAAACTTTCAAGTGCAGAGGCAAGTCCAAAAGTCACGTTTTATGAAGTTCATGTGCCGATCCGGGGGTCAGATGAAACGCGACAGAGCCTTATGTAGCATCTGGGATTGTCAGCTGTAGAATGTTGAACGAAAGAACAACAATTCTGTTAGGCAAAACCAAATCGATCCAACATAACAATTAGGCTAAGGAAAGCATAGGAGACATTATTTTTGCATATTACCATTAATGCAGTAATTACGACGTAAATTGAAAATGAACTAAAGTGAAAAAAATGATAATTTCCGACGGTGCTATCTGCACTCACAATTTTTGAATGTCAACCCGTCACGTTCGTTTAGTAGTTATGTTGCTCGACTCCTGACCCGTACGTCACGGGATCTAATCCCGGCCGCGGTGGACGCATTTTCCATCGAGGCGAAAATGCTTGAGGCCCGTGTACTTAGATTTAGGCGCACGTTAAAGAGTCCTAGGTGGTCGACATTTCCGGAGCCCTCCGCTACGGCATCCCTCATAATCATATCGTGGTTAGGGATGCTATACCCCAACAACTACTAACCTTTTAATGAAGCTAAATTATAGCTAAGCAGATCTGTTGGATTCACTTACAGTGCCTAAAACGTGCGCTCCATGGATGTGCAACCAAGGTATCTAAAAAAAAAAATCTTTTCCTGTAGGAGGTTTGGCGATTCGAGGCAAGAAAAATTGCGCAACATGTTACACCCTGTATACATTGAAGGCGAACGCCTGCTGCCCACTTGTACAATCGGCGACCAGACTTGTTGCAAGACATAGCGTGCCGCATTGTGAGATACAAGCATCACTTTAGCTCGACTTTCTAAATCGATTGCGTCTTTCCTCCTCCCCCATAAATCTTTCCGCACCTCTCGTGGTGTTCAATTACCTCCGAGATCGGCGATCTTTTGACCAAGCGAAGATGAGACGTGATGACGTCATCCTTCTACGTCACCATGACGCACAAACTTCTGCGTCCTTTCTTTTATTTTTAAATGCGAAGCATTTCTTAGCGAACTTCTGCGACTTTGAGCGTATCTATCTATCAGCCGCCTACGACTTTGAGCTCTCCTGGCCGTTTCGTTAATCGGATGTATACCAATATTGGTGTGACATAAGATGACCTTATTACGAACATAAATAAGAGGTCATAACATGAAAATCATGACATGCATGTCATGAACCGCATGATTTATATTCCACGGCCTTGGGGCTCTTGCGGTCGTTCCGTTAATTTCATATATACCAAAATTGGTATGGTTGGTATGGTGTGACAAGAGTTCGTGAAGAACATATTGACAGGTCCCAACGTGCAAATCATGACACGCATTTCATGTGCAGCATGATTTACATGGCATGATGTCGGACCGCTCGCGGCTGGTTAAATGAATGGATATATACGAAAACTGGTATGACGAGACATTTCTGTATGACGAACATAACTGACACGTGGTAACATGAAAATTATGACATGCATGTCATGTACGAGATGATTTACATGTCACGCTCATGGCGCACTCGCGGCCGTTTCGTTAGATTGATATACGCCAAAACTGGCATTGCGCGATGTGACTGTATGAAGAACATGAATAACAGATGGTAACATGAAAACCATGGCATGCATGTCATGTATGTCATGATTTACATGCCACGCTCATGGTGAATTCGCGGCCGTATCGCTTGCTTGATCTACACCAAAATTTGTATTGCGCGACGCGACTGTATGACGAACGTAAATGAGAGGTGCTAACATGAAAATCATGATATGCAAGTCATGTACGACATGAACTGCTCATGGTGCGCTCGCGGCCGTTTCGCTGGATTGATGTGCATAAAAATTGGTATTGCGCGATGTTACTGTATGAAGAACATGAATAACAATTGGTAACATGAAAACCATGACATGCATGTCGTGTATGTCAGGATTTACATGCCGCACTCATGGCGCATTCGCGTCCGTTTCGCTAGTTGGATATACACCAAAATTGGTATTGCGCGACGCGACTCCATGATGAACGTAAACGAGAGGTGGTACCATGAAAATAATACCATGCAAGTCATGTACGACATGATTTGCTCATGGTGCATTCGCGGCCGTTTCGCTAGCTTGATATACACCAAAATCGGTATTGCGCGACGCGACTGTATGACAAACATAAATGTCAGGTGAGGTCTTGAAAATAATGATATGCATATCATTTACGGCATGATATACATGCCACACTCATTGTCCGATCGCCGCCGTTTCGCAAGATTGATATACACCAAAATTTGTATTGCGCGACGCGACTGTATGAAGAATATAAGTGACAGGTGCTAATATGAAAACCATGATATGCATGTCATGTATGGCATGATTTAATGCCACACTCATGGTGCACTCGCGGCCATTTCGCTCGTTTGATATACACCAAAATTGGTATTGCGCGATGTGACTGTATGACGAACAGAAATGACAGGTTCTAACATGCGAATCGCGTTATACACGTCGTGTACGGTATGATTTACATGACACTGTCATGGTGCGCTTCGGCCGTTTTGTTCACTGAATATATACCAAAACTGGTATGGCATGGCACGAGTGCTTGATGAACATAAACGACAGGTCATGCATTGTACATACCAGAATATACGTCTCATTAGCATGGCATATACCAGATTGTGGATGCATGCGTGCATGGCAAACATGCGACATATGGTGAACTAGATGCCATGGCCTGAATGATTTGATCTGGCTCAAAGTCAAACAAGGCGATGTGTGGAGCTCTTTGCTGGCTCCTTCGCATTACATCGATTCCCACACTGCGTGGGATCTGTCGGATTTTTAGCATGTAATAGGTCGCACCAAGGCTTAAATGACGGGTTTACTAGTGCATATCGCTATCGCGTTTTAAAAAGGGTGTTAACGTTTAGAATGACAGAAAGCTAACCCTGTTGGTACGTATTCGTGTTAACGTTCTTCACCGATATATTTTTAAACGCAGGGCGCGAATGCCCTATGGGTCATATGTGGTTCTCTCGAAGCCTGTGCGTGAGAGCGCGGGAATTAGAGTGAAAAAGAGATGGACATTCATGGATGCGCTCTCACAGCATCACGTGCGCACATTTCCATGTTCACTGCAGATTCTGTTTCTGGACGAGACACCGTGCGATACCGCTGGCTGCGAGCAGGAGGTCTTCCGGTTTACGGTCAACCTGGATGAGAATGCGCAGCCGTGTCGCCCGCTGTACGCCTTGGTCTGCGGAGAGGTCAAGTGGACGCCGCAAGGGGGCAACACGCTAGCCGAGGTGCACGCCTCCAATCTGGTAAGCCTCAACGACACGCTGCACAGTGCCGCTACGAAAAAGGTGGGCACCAACCCGCAGTGAAGGCGCTCCACATAAAAAGATAGCCTGATAGCTCTATGCAATGGGATATATGGCTTTTGTTATGCATTTGTTTTATTTTTCACAAGTATAACACCGAAGTGCCGGTTCTGACGTATGTAATAAAGCAAACTAAAGTTACAGTAGCCCTGCAACATTTCTTCAACATGGACACGCGGCGCTGACAATTTTTTCATTGTTTTGTTTCACCCCACTAAAACTGTCTAACGCAGAGTCTTCTTTCGAATCCACCATTCTAGAATCTAGAACCTACGTGTAACATTTCGATTTCGTGTACCTCGCTCTTTTTTGTATATTTCTTAAAGTGATGTACGTGCTGTGCACTGTCCGTCGCTGTCGTTATAAGGGAGCAGTCACCTAGTCAAGCTAGGCAGTGTAGTAGCGTTTTGTGACCGCTCCTTTCTTTCATTGTTAAATGAAAGAGCAATAGACAATTTAACCTAAGCAAATCTGTGACGTCACTATGACGTGACATGGTGACGTCATTGGCGGCGTAGGTCTTGTGGGTCTTTGTACCGCTTCATTCAACTGACCTGTTTTAGCTTAAGAGACGCCTAAAGCTTGCCCTTTAAAGTATGAGGAAAAAAAGTGATGTATTGCTACATAGCAACCCAAGCAAACAATACAGCAACCCTAGAAGCAGAGAAGTTAAATCTTCAGTTTTCTGAGGGCGTTACAAAGACGTTCTGCCGTGGGTCGTCGCTTGCGGAGTTTTTCGCTTATCGACCGAGACAAGTCGACCAGCCAAACAAAGCCTCTCCTTAATTGTGGGCCCCTGTATTTTACGCCTGCAACAAAAGAGCCGTGCGTAACTGATGCGCTGCCGCTCAGCCGCCAAGGGCACTCGGCGGTCTCACCGTGACTCACTTCTTTATCCTACCGAAGTCTGGCCGGTCTTTCGCGCCATTGTCGGCAGCTCTCGGCCGTAATGATTGGCTAGAGAGCCATTCCAGCTCACTTCCCATTTTCTCAATTTCCTCGGCTATTCGGCTTTCCTCCCGTAGTTCCTGTTGTGTTCCCTCATTGAGTTATGACGCAATCCGGGAAGATAACTGGACAGCCGGGTAGGTAATTAAAAACGCGTGCGTGCATATACATTTCTGTATCACGATAATGCGGAGTATATACACCTCGTGCACTTGGCATTGTATTAAAGCACGTAGCCTTTCATGTCAAAATGCCGGACATGTCACGTACCTTACATGCACCACGAAGAAGATTCGCTTGGCATTTGTCCAAACGACATCGGGTCTTTTGTAAGACACGTAGAAATGCATGGATATAGAGCCGACTTGGTAGGCACACGAACTGCGCCACTTGGGCAAGGACACAATGACTTCCACTAAAATCTAATTATCTGCCGGATGCTAATTTAAAACCTCCGTGAGTTTCTTCTGAGATACTTCGTATCTTCGCAGCGGAAATTAGGTAGGCCACATGCGGAACTGTGAAGTAATAGGGTGTAAACACGGAACAACTACAATGACGTCACATTAACTTCAAACAAAAGGTACAACACTGAGTAAATAAGCGCGTGCGCGCGTTAATGATCCCCTGGTGGCGGAAATTTCCGGAGCCCTCTTTACGGCGTCACTCATACGTCATATCTCGGCTATGGGACGTAAAACCCCGACAATTATTATTAGAAAATAAGTGCGGCCTATGAAGTGGCTATGTATCTCGCAATTCGTGCACAAAGAAATGCACTTTAAAGTTAAGTATGGAAGTAATTTCTTGTCGACAATTTCTGTTTTCCGTTAAAGAGGTTCGAAACACCACCGAGAACCACTCGATTTAGTTTAACAGTTGGTATACTGGTATCATTCGGTATGCCAAACATGAAAAGTGGCATGAATCGAAATGGAATTGGGCGAGAAGGTATCTTCGCGGAGATGCGAGTCGAACCCACACCTATTAAAGATGCGTGCGGGGTGTTTTATCAATATAGCTACAGCGGCGCCATCTGCTTACCCGTTTTCCTGTGTATTGAAAATATGTGCACAACTAACACATGGAGTGTTAACCAGGGCAGTTGATGGCCAAGTCAGCGGATGCTGAGCATTTCTTAATCAACATTTTCACTGGTTATGTGACGCAGCGCATTTTTATTGACCCCTGTGAATATTGCTAAGAGCTAATTCAATCAATCGGTCGAGG
This sequence comes from Rhipicephalus sanguineus, assembly GCF_013339695.2. Classification (NCBI taxonomy): domain Eukaryota; kingdom Metazoa; phylum Arthropoda; class Arachnida; order Ixodida; family Ixodidae; genus Rhipicephalus; species Rhipicephalus sanguineus. The sequence goes on along the minus strand of NC_051181.1, from coordinate 81,071,794 downwards.
AGAGTGACTAAATGTGAATGAAAACAAAGATGTCGCACCTCTATTCAGAGAGGCTGAGCAGAACCATTGATTTCGGGAGCCTTTGCGAATACAATGGAAATAAAGATAGTCTTACTATTTGTTTGCATTTTCACTTTGGATAAAACAGCGCAAAAAGTACGAAGAATAAGGAAGACTGGACACAACATGAGAGTTGACTTTAAACTGAAACGTTTCATTCAAATAACACCTTAAAATACAATTAGCTGCGCATGCTCTTACTAGGCACAGAAAAGAACTAATGACAATCACTCTTGGTTAGATAGACAAGGCGTACTGATCTTAACGCTGGGCTGTCAACGATTACAGCAGTCTAAAAAGGAAACTTACTTTTTAGACTACTCTAATCCCTGACAGCCTTGCGTTAAGATCATTTGCCTTGTCTATCTAACCAAGAGTGATTGTCATTAGTTGCTTTCTGTGCCTAGTAAGAGCATGCGCAGCTAATTGTATTTTAAGGTGTTATTTCAATGAAACGTTTCAGCTTAAAGTCAGCGCTCATGTTGTGTCCAGTCTTTCTTAGTCTCCGTTGTTTTTGCGCGGTTTAGCTTATATGAGTCTCTCTATGTTTTGCTATGAGTCTCTCTTCGCCATTTTCGAAAGCCCAAGTTCGCCACCCCAGGAAAGGGTAGGGCACCGGATACTGGCATCTCCTTAACATTCCTGCTTTTTTTTTTCTTTTTCTCTCCATTGATTTGTGTCATGAGAATTTACATTTGTCATGACCTTGGAAGAACCGTTGTTACCATCGCACTTGACAGAGAGAATTTTTAAGCGAACTGCAATATTTTATATTATATGAAATGCAGGAATACATATAATTTCTGACAATGAGGGTAGCTCGCATTGAAGCTTATGCAGTGTTAAAAAAAAAGCGGCAACGATTACTCATTAACAGTTGTTGCTGAAAATATGGACATGGAGTCAGGAAAACTTGGAAAAGGATGTTGTATTTTAACAGCGTGGCTCTTTAGGCCGAGCGTTGGTCCGTCACGCGTGAGCAGAAATGGCCATCATCATGAATCGGAACGCGTTCTCTTCGTTCTCTTCTTCATCTTCGTCCTCTTCTGCTTCGCTTCCAGTATGCATGTGCCGATGGGTGAGAGAACGAGTACAAAGAGAGAGAGTCAAAGGAAGAAAGAGATAGAATGACAGAGAAATAGAACCATTGTTGCTGAAAAAAATGTCTTGCGAGGCGGGATTCGAAGCAGCGTACCCACGATCCGAAGGCAAACGTCCTAACAACTTGACTATCCCGGCACGCTAGCAGAGCATAGCATAGCATAGTATAGTATAGTATAGCAATGGGGTGGGAAAGGGAAATGAGCAGGGGAGAGAGCAAAGCAGAGCACAGAAAGAGGAAGCGAGCTAGAGATAAAGAGATAGAAAGGGAAGAAAGATCAAGAAAGAGAAAGAAGTAGATAGAGACAGAGAGAAAGAAATAAACACAGAAAAAAGAAAAAAAACAGAGAGAAGAGAGAAAACAAAGAAAAAAGTAAAAAGGAACAAAGAGGGCCGCCCGGCACCGCACTTCCTTCAGGTTTGTCAGCACTTGCGCGAAGCTGCCTGAATATTTTGTTCACTCACTCTGCTCATATCTTTCAGGGATCCGCTCAGATGCAGAGCCAATCCGAATTCACTCTTTCGGCAGGCTTAAGTAACAATCTCTCGGGAAACGAGTACGTGCTGCCGAAAACCCTGTTCCTGAATTGTGCGAGCGCCTGTGTGTGGACTTGAATCGACAATGAGCTTTCGAGCAGTAATGTTACAAGTCAGAAAGACGCTGTGTTCGTTTTTGTTCTTTCTTTTTTTCATTGCCTGCGCTGGCGTGACTCTCCATAGCGTGCTTTTCTTTTTTATTTCTATAGAACTGTGGGGTGTTACAAATCACTCTGGGAAAAATATGCGCCGTATCATATTAAGAGTTGGGAGCAGGAGCGCACTGTCATTTAGGAGCTCAGGACTGCATTATAAAGTCTATTATAACCTAAAGGTTTACGAAAAGGCTTCAACTTAAACTGAGGACCAGGCTGCGAGCAATGGAAAGGAAAATTATGGGTACAACCTTAAGAGACAAGAAGAGAGTACAGTGGCTCAGGGAACAAGCGGGTGTTAAGGACGTCTTAGTCGAAATGAAAAAGAAGAAAAGGACATGGGCAGGACATGCAGCCCGCAGGCAAGATAACCGCTGCTAATTAAGAGGAACAGACTGGATTCCAAGACAAGGCAAGCGCGCGAGGGGGCGGCAGAAAGTCAGTAGCACAGATGAGATAACGAAGTTTGTGGGGATAACGTGGCCGAAGCAAGCACAGGGCGGTCGAACTGGAGAAACATAGAAGGTGCATTTGCCCTGCAGTGGGCGCAGTCAGGTTAATGCTGCTGCTGCTGCTGCTGCTGCTGATGATGATGATAACGAGTCACTATTACAGGTACACCTAAGCCTTTGAGTATATGGTATGACGATAAAACAATATTGGTTAGAGCAAGTGAAACGTGTTCGTCCAATGTCATCAGCTTTCTTATTCCGCGAAGCTGTCGGCATTACTATAATGCTTATTTGGGCCGTTTGGTACATGTGCATAGAAAACGAGAAACAGCGCGAACCACAGGAAAACAGGGAAGAGACGTACCAAGCGCTGCAATAGAGAGCTTATTTGGACTGGTTTTACATGTGTATAGAAAACGCGTAGCTGCGAGAACCACAGGACCACAGGACAGAGACGGACCAAGCGCTACACTAGAGTGCTTATTTGGCCCGGTTGGTACATGTTCATAGAAAACGAGAAAAAACGTGAACCACAGGACAACAGGACAGAAACTAACATCGCTAGGTCCGCCTCTGTCCTACTGTCCTGCGGTTCGCGCTGTGTCTCGTTTTCTGTGGGCTTTATCCCACCCTCTGAGCCCTGTACGCCAGAATTAGCTAATGTACAAGGCTCGAACGGGGCCGATCGGCCTCCCTTTGCTCCTGGGGCGTTATGCATGTTGGTGGAGCGTTGTACGTGCCCAAGCACTCCGATACTATATGGCATAACATCACACCATGCCTGCGCAATCTGAGTAAACAGCGGTGCTGGCAAGCAAACGCCACCACTTCGCGACCGCAGATTGACTTCTTTTATCCGTCTTCACCTTCTTTATTCTATATTTCATGTTTCTTTTCTTCAATATCTTTTTCTACATTTTCTCTTGTCATCCTTCTTTCCTTCCTCGTATCTTTCCATATTGCCCTCTCTCCTCGTTTTCCTCTTCCTAACCCTCACGTGACTCCCCCTCACCCTTATCACTCTTTCTCACTCCTTGCCATGCTATACTGTAGGTGGCTGTACACGGTTATGTGATGGTCTGCCGTCTCACCTCCTATACCTCTTCCTGACCCTAACATCACTCCTCCTCACTCTAGCTTACCTTTCCCACCACCGCGTTAAACTATACTATACAAGGCTATGCCATGCTTTACCCACTCTCCTTATGCTTTCCTTCCTCCTAACCCTGACATCAGCCCTTCTGGCCCCCGCTTCCCTTTTCCATCCCCTTGCTATGCTATACTATCCATGGCTGTGATATGCTAAGAGCTGCTTGGAACATGCCCGTTTTACCCTCTCCCCTCCTTATTTCTGTCCAGCACCTATCGCTTACCTTTGCCAACCCCTTGATATGCTATACTATGCAAGGCTATGCTATGTTAGGAGCTGCGTGGCGCATACCCGCTTACTGCTGGTCACGCGAACCGACAGAACAATAAGCTTAAACAGCTCCGCTCTTAAAAAACAAGGATGTCGAATGCTTCATGCTTACTTTTCTGTTTGTTATCTTACAACAGAGTTTCTTGTTCGATACCGGTAATAAAGAGCAGCTGATATCACAGTAGATATTAAAAGGAAAAAAACTGGCAGATCCCACGCATTGTGGCAATCGGTTTCATGCGAAGCAGACAACGAGTACTTCTACGCTGTATTTTATAACTTTGAGCCAGGGCTGGGCAAAGATACTTTGAAATTGTATCGCGATACGATACAAGATACTCAGGCCAGAAGTGTTGGAGATACAGATACAAGATACTGCCACAATAATTGTATCCGATACGATACTTGGCAATTGTATCTTAAGATACTTCGATACATTCTCAAATTTGTTATTATAAATCTATATAATGTATCAGCAAACGCCTATACACGAAAATGTCTTGTTGAAAATTTCTTGACTGTGACCTATTTTGTTTCACATGAATGAAATGTCTGTTAGTATCTCAAAACTTTTGCCCTTCTTGCTCGAAGTGCATTAGTTGCCTCCCAAAACAACTTATTGGAGCTTGTTTTAGCTTCTTCTCAGGACAACTCTTTTATACACTTCGCTGTTAGCGTTTCTTGCTTGTCATTTTTGCAGTTGATGGAAATCGCTGCTCAACTTGCTGCCCAGCTAGAGGGTTGCCATATAATCACAATAACGTCAATAAGAAGCCTTCGCCCGACGGCGCAAATACCGGTGTGGACTTTTACCTTGTTTGCACAATACCGTATATTCGGACAGGTGTACAGCAGCAACAACGCTGGTAGACCTTATTTTTTTTTGGGGGGGGGGGGGGGGGCGCATGGCGTATACGGGGTTTGAGACCTTACGCTAGGGGCCCGGCCGGCGCACATGACCGTCTCCGTCCCATTTTTTTATTTTCTAAATAAGTATGTTCGTGAGCTACACAGGATTTCTTTAATGAGGAACATGTGTTCACCATGTGCTGAAACAAATCCATGAAGCAAAAACTCTATATTTCAATCCGCGTCCAGATTTCACTCGTTGTATACATCGGAATCGATGTTTCTCGAATCCTGACTCCAAATCCCCTTCAGAAATGACCTTTATATGAGATATGGGAGAGGCTTCCTTTCAAATGGCAACGTCATTTTGTTCAAACTCTCTCCGACCCCACCATTTTCACTGTCCCAGCCCTTGGAGCTAAATTTCGCGACTGCGACTATAGGCTGAGTTTGAGACCCCTGGTGTATACGTAGATGACGTAAAACAGCAATGAATTTTCATGTTCTGCTTAGCTGCTAGCGTAAGGGATTCTTTGTTTATACACTCACTAACGTGTAAATCTTTTGGCAATTTTTCTTCAACGAGAGAACATGTGCAACACAGAAATGTCTCAGACGTATTGTATAGTTGCACAAAGCGTCGCAGGAAACCGCCGCTATTCGCGCTATTGCCACTTATAGCTCCCATTACGTGGCGATTAGTAATAAGAAAAATATTTAAGGCCTGAAATAGGAAAATAAATATAAGTGAAATATAGAGGTGGTTGTGTATCAAACATTCACATTGAATGAGTACAGAAACACAATACATACGGCGCGCTTAATAGCTATGAGCATGAAGTATTGTCAAACCTGTTGAGACAATAGAAAACTCATTGCCTATGGAACATTGCCTGAAACGGCTCGTTGAGACGCTGATGAGCAAAACAGAGCTTTCAGTAAAACAACGTTTCTCGAGTCCCCAAACATCTTTAAGATGGCTCCTAATGATTTCCATTATTATAATGCAAACTCAATTTCGCTATTTTCGTAAGCGGTAAACAGAATATTTTGTACTCTAAACTCAAGGCACGCCTACATAATTATATAATTGCTTACAAGATCGCCTTGGCAACGTGTAAATGTGTAAAGAGTAGTAGAAATAAAGCAGACAGAAGAATAAAGCAGAAATATTATTTTGGGAGCGCGTTACAAAAGACATATACTGCACAGACCAGACCGGAAAAACAGTGCAGAGACCCAGGTAATGTATGTGATGCAAAATGACAGCTAAGGAGGCACTTGTGCTAATAATCAAATTATGATGTCATAAATTTTTGAATAAATGTAGGTGGAAGTGAAAAATATGGTACGCCAAGTTATTTTCTGTTAGGTAAACGCTTGCTCTATTAGATCTAGCATCAGCTAAAGTTGTTAAAATCTTATTTGCATATATATTAATTCATTGCATGCAGGTCAAACTTACATGCACGAGATCCTTCTAATAGCTGATATATGTAAAATCCATGCGACGCAAAGCAACCCTATTCTTGCACGCATCACATTTCATTACGGAGCAAGACTCAAGATAATCTTCAATAACGACACTGTAACAACATCAGAATTTGCGCGGCCGACGCCGCACTCAGTGGAGTACGTGGCGCATGACAGTGGCTAAGAGCAAGTGTCCCGGCATTGGCGCAACTAAAAAGAAAAGAAATCGAGAAAACGAAAGGTAGGTGGGCTGGGCGTAGACGTCCGCGCGCTTGTCTTCTGATCTTCTACCCTCACTGGATGACTCTGGCGTAAAAATAAAATAACGTCACTGCCCTTAGACTTATTCAGATGGCTTAGTGGCACCAGTACCAGCTTGAGAAGCGGAGCTCTGCCAGTGATTACTGTGTCGCATGGTTGTGTTGCGATAGAAGTATCTTGTATCTTAAGATACACGATACATTTTCGAATGTATCGAAAATACAGATACAGATACTCGTCTTTCGAGATGTATCGCGATACAGATACAAGATACCCAAAGAGTATCTAAGATAGTATCTAAGATACATGTATCTTCGATACTGCCCAGCACTGCTTTGAGCGAAGCATTACGAGGTGGATCGACGTGATTTTGTAATTGTAGTAGCTGTGCGCACATCGTGGGCTTACCATGGTCGTCGACAACACTGGTCTTTCAACATTAAGCTATGGTACGACTAAACGCCAGCCCTCACGTTAGAGTAGATACGTCAGTATTATCGAAACTAAGTGCACCTTATGATGCAATCATGTGAACATCACACGTAACTTTCGTTAATGTATTCCTCCCGGATCGAGCAATGCTTCAATATAGCTTGCTGAGTCATAGGAATACAAATTTGATGTCTATTAGACTGCTAGGAAAGCAGATCCAACACTGGAACTACAGACGTTAATTTGATATGACGCCTGTTTCGTAGGAGTATATATGTGGTGTTTATTGCTTTCTTGTCAAATGAGATAGCCAGCACCACAACCACAACTGACGTTGCAGCGACATTAGGATTGCATAGGCTGCTTTCCAAACCAATTTATGAACCTGGCGTGGCTCTGTGGTAGAATACCCGACTGCCACGCAGAATTCTTGAATTGGATTCCTGCTGGGATCCTGATTTTAATTATTTCCATTTGTCGGGTCAACGCTGCCAATGTCGGTGTTTCTTAACGCTCTCGCATTTAAATTACCAATGTCTGTTCTCGCCGCTTCTAGGTACATATAAACTGTCAGTCACCTGTGGCGCATACCAGTACAACGCGGCCCGTGGTGAACAGGTATGTGCCACACGTGTCTGGAGGAAAGGGTTTGACAACGTACGCGACAGCATTTTCACGTTATTCATGTCATGACCCGACAGTCATATTCGTCAAAGCCTCTTACCCTTCCATGCCAATTTTGGTCTACACAAAGTTAAGGAGGCGATCACGAGAGCACCCAGAAGTAGGCGGATAGATAGATAGATAGATAGATAGATAGATAGATAGATAGATAGATAGATAGATAGATAGATAGATAGATAGATAGATAGATAGATAGATAGATAGATAGATAGATAGAAATACTCAGAATGCCAAAGGGTCGCTAGGAAATGCTTCGCATTTAAAAAAAATTACAGCCTATCCACGGGTGAATGATGAAGAGCTTGGGCGAAGCTCCTGAAGCAATCATGGTTTTGGGATCGGCTTCTCGTTGAGACCGTTTCGCAGCGGCGTCCTTGGCGCGCACCCTCTGGGGATCCGCCTGGCTGCCGCCAAGCGAGCGCCCGCCGCTGCGCATCGTTCATGCCCCACCAACGATTCCACACGTACGGCGACAATACAGGAGAATGAGGGAGGCGCGCTCGCTCGCCGCGCATCCCCGCGCAGCCCGCGCAGCAGCCAATCGGAGAGTAGCGGCACTTCTAGCGCCATCTAGTGTCGATGCACCAGCGCCATATTGCACACAATTCTATTGGACCAACGCCATCTAGGAAATGAGACGAGAAATGATGATGACGTGACAGATTGTGTACAGCGCCATCTAGAATATCGTCCCTGAACTGCAGTTTGTATGTACTTGTATGAGACAGCGCCATCTGCCATTTACGCCGGACAGAGACACTGCCGTTTACGCCGGACAACGGAGACGTGACAAGGTTAGACTAAGAGGAGCTACGCCCCTAAACAAGGCCTGGATACCTCGAGAGGTCTCGGTATGAGAAGGACGGACAGCGGATGGTCAATTAAAACCTCGGAATGGATACCATGAGATTGGAAGCGTGGACGGGGATGGCCAAGGGCTAGGCTGAGTGTTGAAGTTAAGGAATTCGGAGGCATGATATGGTATCAGCTCGCGCGGGACACGGTGAGTAGTAGGCGATCTTTGGGAGAGGCCTTCGTCCTGTAGTAGCGAAAAGACAAGCTCATGATGATGATGATCAACTGTTCTCATTTACTCACCGTTAAAGGGACCGACAACTGCCCAGAATATGAAATGAGTTGGCTCCACTGATGTAAAGATTGTCTGTCGCACTGACTCAAACCAACCCTGTTTTTTTTCGTGAGAGATGGATTAATATTTTTATTTCTTAATTGAAAGTCGCGAAAAATGACCTGTGGCGCCTCTGGCGGCAAGAACATGAATGAACCGATGAAGACGGCCACGTGACCGTTGATTACTGTACGCGGTCGACGACTTTTTTTATAGTATTGAAATATTGTTCGTTTCTTTATATTAAAAGGCATTACTCCATAATAATGTACATATAGGCCTGCGTTAGTAGTATGCATTCAAGTGGCGCTGCCTTCGCGTGACGTAATGATCCCATGCCCGTCAGCGCGTCTTCAGTAACATTTCAGCGTACTCATGCGACCGTGCACGCAGTTTCCAGGTCGATAAGATTTTGGAGCGACATAGTTTTGCTACCTACACTTCGTCTCAGAAATGATGCGCGCTGCTACTCGGTGCGGCCGTGCATATTCACAGTTACGTTTTCGATTACTTGGCTTGGCTCGTGTATCGAGAGAGTAACGACGCCGGGACAAGCCATCCATGACACAGGCGCAGGCAACCTTGGGCGCAGGTGCACGCAACGCTGTACAAATACCGGGAAGGTGTAAAAAGCCACACATCTCATTGTAAAAGCTTGCGATTTTCAAAAATGGTTGGAAAGCTCAAAATAAAGGTGGTTAAGCATCGTTACAGTAACTCCTGCGAAAGGAGAACAGCGACAGCTTTCAGAAGGGCTAGTGGCATCGCTATCAATTCTCAGCGTTGCTGGAGCAAGCCTCCATGCCTGTTTGGAGCCTTTCAGATCGAAAAATACTGCTTATAAAATAACTACGTGGTTTTCGGATAAAGCACTGCAGCTACAAACGCTACGAAGGGTGAGCTTCCTGTCGCACCGTAAAAAACTGGGTCGAGAAAAATCAGTTGACCCTTTAATATAGTAGATCTAGGATAAAAAAAATTCAGGAGCCCTTCCCCAATCCACTCTGAGAGCGTTCCTATATGCGTATCTATCTATCTATCTATCTATCTATCTATCTATCTATCTATCTATCTATCTATCTATCTATCTATCTATCTATCTATCTATCTATCTATCTATCTATCTATCTATCTATCTATCTATCTATCTATCTATCTAGCCGCCTACGTCCGGGTGCCCTCGCGATCACCCCCTGAACTTGGTATAGACTAAAATTGGCACGGTAGGGTAAGAGGATTTGACGGATATGAGTGTATTGGTCATGACATGAAAAATGTGAAAATCCTGTCGCGTACGTCGTCAAACCCTTTCTTCCGGACCCGTGTAGCACATACCCGTTTACCACGGGCCGCGTGTACGGGTATACGCCACAGGTGATTGACAGCTTATATCTACCCAGGAACGGCGAGAACAAACTTTGGTAACTTAAATGCGAGAGCGTTAAGGAAAACCGACATCGGCGTTGACCCGACGAATGTAAAGAATAAAAATGAAGATCCCTGCAGGAATCGAACCCAAGCATTCTGCGTGGAATTAAGTTATTCTACCGCATAACCACGAAAAGTCAACAAACTGCTTTGGAAAAACACCCTACGCAGTTGTAATGTCGGTGCAACGTCAATTGTGGTTGTGATGCTGCCTATCTAATTTGATAACAAAGCAATAAACACTACATATGTACTGCTACGACATCAACGTCATGTCAGGTTATCGTCTGTGTTCTAGTCTTGGCTCCGCTCTTATAGCAGTCTAATAAACATTCCATTTGTATTCCTATGACTCAGGAAGCTCTATTCAAGCGTTTCTCGAGCCCGGAGGAATACGCTAACGAAAGCTACGTATTATATTCCCATCGTCGCCGCGTAAAGTGCACTTCCCTTCGATAATACTGACCTATGGGCTCTAAGGTGAGTGCTTATATTACGTCAGACCCTAAGCTACCCATTAAACGCCAGTGTTGTCAACATGCCTTATAAGCCCCCGATGTGCACACATCTACTACACTTAACAAAACACGTCGAACCACCTCGTACCTCTTGGCTGAAAACCAAGAAAAAAAATGGCCACGTATCTGCGTGCTTCGCTGCAAATGTCGTCTAAAGACGATAGAAGAGGCGCTGCGTGAGATATGGACGCCATCTGGCAATACGTCGGGAAACACGAGTGCTGTGTTGCGGGCTGGTACTCCCGGCGCAGCGGCAGGCGAAGACCGGCGGTGACCAACGCGACCGGTGGGGACGCCGGCCAGCCCGAACACGCTGTTTGGCGCAATGCGCCGAAGGAGAAGAAACGTCCGCACTCAACGAGTACTCTCCACACACTTTTTATTTACACGTCGCCTGGGTAAAACAGCAATGCCAGAGCGGCGCCCCCTGTCATTCGTACAATGCAATACTGAACCGAAACCGAAACACAACATGAGCTTGTGCAGAGGGCACGGAGGAACACAAGTTTCAGCGCAGTCGCATTTTCAGCGCAGCTTAAGAAACTAGGGTTGTAACATTGTAGGGCGAGTAGGGCCAGAAGGACCGTCACGACGAAAACCTGCCTCCTCAGTCGTATACGCCTGGAACGTTGGTGTGGCTTCGCGTTCCCTCCTCCACTCCTGGCCTTTCCACAAAGCTACTGCCTAAGTACGAAGGCCCCTACCGCGTCCTACGTCAAGCATCCCCAGTTAACTATATGATTGAGCCTGTTCAATCATCTACGGGCCGCCGTCGTCGCGGCCGCGAGACTGTTCACGTCGATCGACTGAAGCCGCATTATGACCCACCAGCTGTACCTCTTCCTTAGGTCGCCAGGATGGCTCCTTTTCCGCGGGGGAGTGATTTGTAACATGGTACGGCGCAGACAAGAAGGCCTGCCAAAGAAGAAGACGAAGACGGTGGCTGTTGGTGCTCGCGCTTGCTCGGCTTGGAGCGCTGATCGCTTCAGCTGTGGCAATCTTTTAATAAACGCGTTACTGTCTCAACGTTAAACGCATACCATCAAGGTCTTTAAAATTGCGTATCTATGTATTTTATGTTAAAGGAACACACCGCCTAATGCTTACCTAGTGATGTTGCGCCTCAGATATGCGTAATGTTTGCTTTTTGATCAACAACGTACACAAGTATGAACCTAGTCAGCCGTTCACGATGGCTGGCCCTTGGGCAAGTGGTTCAACTTTGGCCGAGTGGTTGAACCGAGGGACGTGCCGACAAACAGAAAGACAGACTGGAAGCGAGTGGAGTTGATGCCTTCTTGAGGCGATGGCACACTCGGTTTTTCGCATTACGTGGCGAGAAACTTGAATTTCCAGCAGCGCCATACTGAGTTCGGAAAAAGAAATAAGTTATCTGACTCCCCGTGCTACAATTCCCCCTCCCGCTTTCCCTTTCTCCCCCCCCCCCTTTGCTCTGTTTTATTTTCCCCTATCACCTCGTGAAGTATAAGATGCTCAGTTAATATGTTTGTTGTTGTATAGTCGCTTGGTAGCGTACAGTGTATTAAACCAGTCTGTATAAGATTGCGTCTAGCGTTTGTTTAAGTTACATTGACGCAATTTATAAGTATTTAGTTTATAGACGTCTCATGCGCTTGCGTGTACAGGTTCAATAAACTTTCCTTTGTGACAGAAAGACAGACAGAAGGACAGACAGAAAGACAGACCAAAATTTCTTCGTTTAAGTTCCCCAAGAAAGACTATCGTCTTTAAAAGTAGCACGGAAGTACTCGCTGATTGCTTCGCATGAAACCTATTCACACAAGACGTGGGATCTGCCGAATTTTCTTTCTTTCTTTCTTTCTTCCTTTCTTTCTTTCTTTCTTTCTTTCTTTCTTTGTAGCGGCCGTCACCGGAACGCTGTTTTCGGGCAGAATCGGCGTGTTCTTAGAGCGTTTGTCAGCCTGTAGAACGGCCCATTGAAAGGACCATCACGTGACCACGGAAACGCGGTATAGGAATTCAATCCTCTCGAAGTCGCAATTTTCCTTATATGGACAGTTCTTGATATCGACCTTACGCGCTGCCCAGCAGATCGCTTTTAGTCCACCAACACGAAATGTTGCAGTGAAGCACCCGCAGCAAGTGTTCTGCTTCCAACGGGTTTTTAAAGACGATAGTCTTTCTTGGGGAACTTAAACGCAGAAATTTTGGTCTGTCTTTCTGTCTGTCTGTCTTTCTGTTTGTCGGCACGTCCCTCGATTCAGCCACTCGGCCAAAGTTGAACCACTTGCCCAAGGGCCAGCCGTCTTGAACTGGTACGGCTGTTCATACTTGTGAACGTTGTCGATCAAAAAGTAAATATCATGCATATCTGAGGTGCAACATCACTAGGTAAGTATTAGGTGGCGTGTTCCTTTAATAGAAAATGCATACATACGTAATTTCAAGGACCCTAGTTTCTTAAGCTGCGCTGAAAATGCATAAGAATGGAAGCTTGAGCGAGTTGGTATGCGTTCATCTTTGTTGAAACAGCGCTCACTAGACGACGACGAAGTAAAAGAAAGCACAGGACAGGCGCTGCCTGTCCTGTGCCTTCTTTTACTTCGTCGTCGTCTTGTGAGCGCTGTTTCAACAAAGCTGAAAATGCGACTGCGCTGAAATTTGCCTTCCTCCGTGCCCTTCGCACGAGCTCATTGTTGTGTTTCGGTTTCGGTTCTGTATTGCACTGTACGAATGCCATGGGTTGGTGTTGAAAAACTTTAGTTTTGAGAAGGCCAAGAAGGTGAAAAAAAAATATTTGAAAAATGAAAAAGCAGCGTTGTGGGCGGCCTTCACGCTGCCGGTTGTGGGCGCCGCTCTGGCGTTCCTGTTTTACCCAGGCGACGTGTAAATAAAAGAGTGTGTGGAGAGTACTCGTTGAGTGCGGACGTTTCTCTGCTTCAGCGCTTCGCGTCAAACCGCGTTTTCGGGCTGGCTGGCGTCCCCGCCGGTCGCGTTGGTCACCGCCGGTCTTCGCCTGCTGCTGCGCCGGGACTACCAGCACGCAACACAGCACTCATGTTTCCCGACGTATTGCCAGATGGCGTCCATATCTCACACAGCGCCTCTTCTATCGTCTTTACACGACATTTGCAGCGAAGCACGCAGATACGCGGCCAATTTTTTGCATCGTTGGTAGAACGCATACGTATGATTCAGTTCAGTTCATTTTGGACAAGAATGGGTGCATGGACTATTGTTCAAGGCACCCTTTTCCGACCGCGAAGACCCGGGTTCAAACCCCAGCCCTGGAAAGATAACTAAGCTTGTTTGATTTCTTTGCGGCACGCGTATGAGCTGTGGGTGAGTAGGGCTTTTTGTGGGCTAGGAGGGTTTTTAGAACACCGCCAGCTACACAGGTCGGTCAATACAAGCTTCGCTTGAATAATGTCAGATTTGTGAATAGAAAACGAGGGAGCGATTGGTTCTCGTTGATGAAAGTCGTAGGACCATATACACGACAGGAGTTCTACACTTCGCTCCTTCTGCCATTTGCTAAATTTCACCTCAGTGCATGAGCGCCATAAGTGAAACAATTTTACATCTGTAATATTACGTACAAAGAGACATTTAATAAAATCGACTAGAGTTTAGCAATATTAGTAATTTTCAATTTATTGTCACACGTATTTAGAGCAGTTGTCGTTGTTGTTTGTAGCATTATATGTTTTATGAGCTTCGTTAAGGTTCTGGTAGCGTTGCTTGCCCAAAAGCCTAATAGAAAGTATGATATAGCACGCGACGGGACAAAGACCTAGGACTGCGTGCAAACCCGCAATGCTGAACAGATTATTTGCTCTGACGCGGAAATTAAATCTCGAAGTGAAGGCGCAAGAATAAAGAAAAAACGAAATACTTATAAAAATTGTATGTTGGTGACTTTAACCCACTCCCTACCATTGACAAGTACAATCGTCACGAGGTTTCGTAAAAAAAAATGACCGATGACGACTATACTCGTCAACAAATGTTGGTCCCACATGGAACCAATGGCGACTGTACTCGTCATACTTGTGTTTCTTGACACTAGATGGCCACACTTGTCCGTGCTGTGCCATATGTGTCTCTGCTTTTATCGTATTGACATCTTTCGTTCTATTGCCATGCGCTGAAGCCATCTTCGGGTTATCTTTCTTACGCAATAAGGAAAATAAAGGAAGCCCATTGAATTGAAGTAATTGTGCCATTTGATTCATAAAAAATATCTATACAAATTAAATGAAAGAAAATTTCCGGCAAATTTGGTACACTTTTTCTCTTTTTCAAGGTAGAGAAGGGGTTAACATTCATTTATTTTGATCGCTTTCGTCCAGCGTGTGCTTTCATCTCGTCAACTCATTCGCAAGAAATGATAATATACAGAGTTCGATAAGCAATAAATTTTTTATGCAGCACAGCAGCAAGTACATTATCTGTCAGTTCTTAAGGTTAGAAAATTAACAAATTCCTGCTAAATCTTTCTTTCTTTCTTTCTTTCTTTCTTTCTTTCTTTCTTTCTTTCTTTCTTTCTTTCTTTCTTTCTTTCTTTCTTTCTTTCTTTCTTTCTTTCTTTCTCCATGAAAGAAATGTTGGAAATGCAAAAGCGCTTAAATATTGGTTCCGATGCTTAACAGCTAGACTAATATTAATTTATTTTTCACCTACAGTGGAGTCACGTGGGACAGATGTTGACGAGAAGCAAACGCGTACACATAGTGAACTGCAGCACAAGCCACATAGTGTACAGGAACAATACAACAAAATTATGGGTAAGGAAAAAAAAAAGCATTTTCAGTGTGGACGTAATGTAGATAAGATGTCCAATTATATATAATAGCTACACTATGCTATATGTCTAAGTAATTCGTGCGAAGGCAACAAGCGAATATTACCAGGCAGCGAATTCCAATGATCGATTGTGCGCGAAAACAATTTATTTAAATAGACTCGTGCGTGACTAGTAATACACGAGGTTTACAGTACAACATCCAGGAAAATATTAATTGACAATAGTAAGGAAGTTGTCGTAAGGGAGGCGGCATAAGAAACTAAGGGACAAAGTTGTTTGAGGGTTTTTTTTTTCTTACGCTTTCTAAAAGCTTTCTTAGGAAGCTTAGCTTGGAAAGCCCTAGGCCTACTCGTACATCATGTTTCACTCTCGTATCATTGTATATTTCTCCTAGAGTCACACGCGATCCCGAAGCCGCACGATAGGTATTGAAACTCTGGGGATTCGCACAAAGGTCATAATCGAACAACTTGACGCAGGAACAAAACTGAAACAGAAAAAATGGCAGGGCTTCCGAAGACATCACAGAGAATGATCTGCAAAATGGTGGGCAACGTGACTTGCCTTATTTCAGCAAAATCAGAAACCCAGATCACCAATAATTAATTATGAGGTCAAAAGTGTGTAAGAATTGTAAAACACAGGCATGACATTTTGTTATCGTTTTTCTCGCTGTAAACTCTGAACCTTGCTTTGATGTTTTACGCTGACAGACCTTCTCTATAATTCAGCGCGTTTTCCTGTGCAAATTAAATCTAACTGGATAATGCATAGCGAGTAATGTGTAGCGAAAAGATAACATGGTCAAAGAACATGGTGGATCGGTTTGTTAGTTTGTACCGGAGACAATAGACAGGCATGTGCACCAAATAAAGCCCATTCATTTGTTTTTAGAGACAGGGGACCTACCGATAAGTTAGGTATAGCTTAAGGCCATAAGGACTGAAGCCGAAGCCAGCGTGTCAATAGTGGTCTGTTTAAAACTGTACACTTTTTCCATTGGCGTACACCTCATCTGCTAAATATTGTACGTATATTATCCCCAGAATCAAAGAAAAAAAAAAAACAACGGGGAATACAAGACCACGTTGGCGAAATGTAATACAATTATTTTTTACCTAGTTTTAGAAAAAAGGTGCAATTTTATCTACGCAGTCAGGCGAGAATGTTAACTTTGGTTATTGCGAGAAAGGTTCTACATAGCCGAACCATAGCCGAACTAGTTCATAAAGCTTTTGTCCCGTGGGTTTCTCTCATACAAGCGAAATCCCAGAGAGAGCTTTACCTTGCGCGTTGGTATGCGACCAAAGCGGATTACTTGATTCTCGCAATAAAAACCACCTTCATTAGAAATCTCAGATCTACGCTAAACGCATGCGCAAAAGGAATATGTGCACGTACGCGCGTACTGTGTGACATACGTAGCTCTCTGATCTGCGTAATTATTCAATTTGAATCCCTCAACTGCTATCCAAAGCTCCAATTCTGGTTCAAATTACCTAATGGTTATTCTAAACGACTGTCTGCCGCTCGGAAAAAGTTTTCTGATTGTGGTGAAAATGAGAAGATCGTTCGTCACATCGGTGGCAACGTGAATGCTTTTGTCCCATAAAAAAGGAATTATATTTTTAATTTGATGTTGAAAATTGTGAAAGAATGACCGCTAGCGTCACGCAACAGGGATGTGGTTCAATCTACTGGTAGGACAAGAAATCCTCGCAGGTAGGCACATTTTGCTGAAAAATAAACATTTGTAACTTGAAATTGTATTTTACGCACTTGAGGCAGCTTTCGGTTGCGTCAGAGAGTTTTTTTTTTGCTTTTTTTTTCTCACGCGTCCAAAAAGGCACCCGGTGGCGCTACTTGCGGCACCGCCTTCGATTTCGTCTGTTTCAACTCATGCGCTATGCCATGCGCCTCTCCGCACTGGTCGTACCGTGCCGCTGTATCGCTGTTAGGATGTCTCACATCTGCTGCGCTGTGAAGGCGATCATTTATCGTATCTTTTTCATGAATCTACTTGGCTTGGATTGTAGCAGCAGTGCTAAAATAAATGCATAGACTGAAATTACAGCAAAACAAGTGTTCTGTAATCGTATAAAAAGGCGTCATTTAACCGCTAGCACTCTGAAGACGGCTGTCACATTCATTACATTAGGGATCAAGGAAAATTAAGTAATCCTACAGAAATCACGAGTGCTTTCGTTTTTAGTTTTTACTGGCCCTACAATCATCATCGCGTCCACCAACCAGTGTTGTGGGCATGTTTCACGCTAATGGAAGAAGACCGAACGCGGATCGAAATATTCTGTTTTAAAAATTTCTACTCACTTTCCAAAGAAACCGCTGCAAGGTGGGGCACTTCAGACTATGCTTTCGATTGCGGTACAAAACCGAAAAGCGATGAACGACGGTAGACAGTCCCTTTAAGATGTGAGCCTGACTAATGATTCTTGGCACTACGTCTGATTCTCCGGAAATTGAGCACAAGCACAGTAGAACAGAGTGAAAGGAGACTATAGACCTTCGGCATCTCCTGAATAATTGTTGCCGGTTTAAACACGCGTCTGAGCCATTGCAGGTTACGACAGTAAAACAGGCTACTGATTAACGAGACCGAACGTTAGGTACACTTACATTTTACTTTCCCGAAAATTTCGAAGGTCATTGCGAGTATAAAGTTTTTAGAACGTTCGTATTCGGAACGCTGCTATCATAGAGAGATTTTTTTGTACGTGGTACTTTTTTAAAGGAAAGCCATCATACCTGGTCCCCTACCTATATTTATAGGTAAGGCTAGTGTGCTCTTGCTTGTCTGTCCTTCCGTTGTCACGTGTCTGTGACTTTGCGAGACACGGTGTTGCCAACTACACAGAGCACACTCAAGCGAAACTCGAAGGTTTTGTCTCGTTCCGCAGTATTTGCCTTGTACTCGCAATAACAGATATATAACATACTGAATCTGGGCTTCTCCGCAAAAAATCACAGCATATCCACGTGGCGAATGATGATGAGTGGACGAAGCGAACTCACGCTGCAGCACGGCGATGGCATTGGCGCGAGCGTGGTCCTTCTTGATGGAAGATATTGTGACTAGATTTTTTGAAAACCACAATCTGTTGCACACACCACAACTATGGCCGAAACTTATCAAGGAGGTCCCGCTGGAAGCACGCGTCGGCGCCTTCGGGCAGAGCCGGCCTGATACGTTTTGCAGCCACTTCACGTGCTCGCACAGCCTCGGACTCTGCCTGCCGGTACGCGCGCTTTCTCGCCGCTTCACGGTCCTTCACATTTTGAAGATCCGATTCACGCCGCAGCCGTCCAGCTTCGGCCTCGCGGGCTCGTACGGCGGGGTCTTCGCGCCGCAGCCGTGCAGCTTGTCGAGCAGCTTCGGCCTCGCGGGCTCGAACGGCGGGGTCTTCTCGCCGCATCCCTGCAGTTTGTCGAGCAGCTTCGGCCTCGCGGGCTTGAACGGCGGGGTCTTCTTGCCGCAGCCGTGCAGCTTGTTGAGCAGCTTCGGCTTCGCGGGCTCGAACGGCGGAATCTGCTTCGCGGCGTCGACGTGCAGCTTCAGCCTCGCGGGCTCTCACCTCAGGATTCTGTCTGCGAGCGCGCGCTTCCGCCGCGCCTTCCGTGCCCTCCGTTCCGCAGCCTTGTCTTCCATCTGGCGACTCCGAGCTAAAGAGAAAGCGTGCGAAGAGGGAGCCTCATGGTGCGTTACTTCTGAAATGTTGTCTTCGGGTGTCGTTGAAAACACGAGACGTAGTAAAGAAGAAAGAACGCCACACAGGCGAACATGCACGAGAGTGTCACTCGTCAACGTCGTCTTCTTCTTCTACTGCAAACCAGAACGCGCGCAGTAAAGAAGAAAGAATTCCACACAGGCTAACACGCACGAGAGTCTCACTCGTCAACGTCGTCTTCTTCTACTGCATACCAGAACGCGCTCAGTAAAGAAGAAAGAATGCCACACAGGCGAACACGCACGAGAGTCTCACTCGTGAACGTCGTCCTCTTCTTCTACTGCATACCAGAGCGTGCGCTTCTCACGAACTAGAGGTGGCTACTACAACGCTACAAACAAACGGAGGATGGACAGACCCACGGCATAAGGAGCTTCGCCCCTAAAAGTCACGTGGTTCCTTAAGCACTTGCCAAGGTCAGTCGAAGGCAAAAGCCACCTTGTTTTGCTTCTCAGTCGATTGTATTGACCCCCCCTCCCTCTCCCTCGAAAGCTTTCTGCACTCAACGTGGTTTTTGCACTGCCTCCGGGAACGGCCAGCTTTTAACCTAGCGAAGATGTCATGTAAGACGTCACGTTATGTGACGTCATAGTGAAGTCATGACGACGTCACACGTTTTGTTGACGTTTGACGTCATGGGGGGACGTCATCACATCATGATAATTTTTTGCATCACTCGTATGGACGCCGAAGCCGACGGTCACTTTTCGCGTTTGATGAGGCATCCAAGGTTTTCGCCTTTTAAAAAAATGGCGAAGCTTGCACTAGAACTCGCAGGGTTTGAAACAGCGAAACTAGAGGATTCTGAAGTCTAATGTGCTTGCTAGTAGGATGCTACTTGGCTTTAGCTAGGTTAGTCAAGACACGGATATCCAAACTCCAGAGCCGAGCGTTCGCACCTCTAATAGATCTACGGGCACGTCGTCGTTGGCGTATGGCTACCATCGCTTGGGGCTCTTCTCGCGGCCGCAGTTGTCTTTCCCGTTCCCTAGTATGGAAGCTTCGCACTAGTCGTGCCAAGCCTGAAGGAAGAGCGCACTTTGGTTTCTTCATTATTTTTTCTCTCTTTCTCTTTCTTCTCTTGCTCTTTGTTTCTTGTATCTCCGTTTTGCACATCTTTCTACTTTTTTCTTTCTCAGATTTTGATCTTTATTTCTCGTTCTTCCCTTTCTATCCCTGTGTTTGTCTCTCTCTTTCTGTCTCGATGACTCTCTCTCTTTCTGGGTTTCTCCTCTTTCTTCCTCTTTCTCTCTCTTTCTATATCTTTCTATTTTCTATCTTTTTGTCTTTATTGCCATTAATTCTCTCTATTTTTCTCTCTTTCTGTAGTGTTCTCTCTTTCTCTCTGTTCAGTGAACCAGTGGTGAGTAGCCGGATTTGCCCAATTATAGTGGCACATACCCGTGATGGTAGCCATTTCTTGGGCTAATTGTTCCCTTCTTCATTTTTAGCAGACCAGTGGTGAGTAGTGGGATGTGCCCAAGTTCTGTGGCACACACCAGTTCATGATGATGATAGCTTTCTGGTAGGCCGCACGAACGACGGCTAGTTTAAACAGCTTCACTGTCAAAAATCGACTGCCCCACGCGCAGTACGGTTAACCTCACGCTCGCAACGTCATTGGGCCAACCCCGGAGTTGCCCAATGGCAACCCCGGACCAACTCCGTGGTTGGCCCGGAGCAACTCCGGGGCAACCATGAAGTTGCCCTTCTCCGGGGGCCAACCCCGGAGAAGGGCAACGAGCAGGTTTATGATCGTTGGGCACGCAACAACAGCTACCAGACGATGATGCTTTGAGTCATACATATAACTGGGTTACGTATACCGCCCAGCATTCATAATACGCACCAAGCAATACGCCATAAGGCAAGTCTTCACCACGATAAAGAAAAAAAAAAAGAGTGTACATATCTACAGAATGAAGAGCATTCCTTAGCCCTACATTGCTTGAAAGAAATAGAAGACACTCTATTGGCAAAAAAAAAGTGAAAATGCAAGGCCGGATCACTGCTTGTAAAAGCTACGTGACGGATGCCTAAAGACGATGTGTCAACGACCACGGGGATATCTTTAGGCCTATATGTCGACATGCATGCTCGGTAGAAGCGGAAGTCATTTTTCACGGCGTCATCAAAGAAAAGGAAATGACTGGATGTCGTCTGCGGCGAATCCTTTTCCTCCTTTGGCATCACACGGCACATTTTGTTAAGTGGACCGACGGAATTCGTATTGCGCTGACATTTCAGCCGTCGCTAACAGCGCAGGAAATGTGGCAGACAGAAGGAGCTGCGTCATTTCGAAATCTTAGAGAACCACGGTGTATGCCTTACCAGAAACACATATTTTTTTTACATTTGGAAGCACGATACTCCTACCAGTGTTACAAAGCAGATACGAAGGTCCTGGGCCAGCTGTCTCCAAACGAGCTTTCCTGCTTCTTGGACTTCCCCCCCCCCCCCTCATTTCGGAGAACGGATTAGACACCTACACCTGCTGTCTTTTCCCTGAACTGAGCGCTTCGGCGGGAAGCTGGCAGCTGCGCGCGGGTCGCCTCCGTGGGACGCGTATTTGCATCGAGTGTGCTTTTGGTTAAAGCTGGTGCCTTTGTTCGAAAAAGGATTATCAGTTCCCCGAGGTGGCATTGTCCCCCCCCCCCCTTCCGAACTGGTCGGACTTGAAGAGTGAGAGTCCAGTGGTCCCTGGCGTGCCATCCTGGGGGCGGTGACCTATGTGTCGAAGAGACGGACCCTCCAAGGGCATGCATGCTTGTGATTGGACGTTTGCTAGTTATGCAGCTTCAAAGGCATGCACGTTTGTGATTGGACATTTGCCGATTAAGGAGTTTCCCTATCTTGGGAATGAAGCGTATTTAAGGAGCAGCAGAGCGTCTGCTCGGCACTGATCTATCGGACTAGATGTCGTTCTGACGATCCTGTCCTCTGTGATGTTGTAAATAAACTTCTGTTAAGCTTTCCTCAACGCCGGTCTCTTTGCCTCGGCTTCCTGCTGTTCTGGACATCCCTGGGCCTGCGGTACGACTCCCACCACTCAGCTCCACGCTACCCCCTGGGTCCGCATCGGGCAAACGTCTCCGCTCGTAGCAATTGGTTGCAGCGGTGGGATGGATCCAAATACGCGGTCGTAACACCAGTGGAACTGATTTTAAAATTAGGCGTTTTAACCACTAACCTACACAGCTGAACTGGCTGAGGAGCTAATTATCTTCGATGAATTAGCGCTTCAAAACTGGTCTAAAGCGATAGAAAAAACGCCAGGCCTGCACGGAAAGCGCAACACAGACACAGCGAAAGCTGGAAGAGGGGCATTTCTGGAGCACGTTGTGAACTCTCTTGAGGCTACGAATACAAGTACAATAGCAAGGGACCCACTACGCCATAAATCATAATTTTTGTGAAGTTGGGAAGTACCCACTACGCCATTATTCGTCATCCTGCTGAGAAGAGTGGTACCAACTACACATCTGTAAGGTATTAGAATGTTTTTGATGCGACGGCTGATGACATGGACTATTATGAGTGAGCCCATTGTAATGGGTTGGAAGCTTTAAACGATCCAGCAGTTACGTAATTCGCATTGTGTGATGCCCGGTCGCTATTTCAAACTCCCACCAGACTATATAATATACGTTCACGAGAGAACGAGACAGAGAGAGGGAAATAACTTTATTGAGACGCTGAGGAAACGAATCATGGCAGCCTTATGGGCTTCCTTGGCAAGCAATAGAAGTGCACTTGAGAGGAACTCACTACGCTACAAATCATCATAATTTTTATGAAGTAGGAAAGCAGCCACTATGCAATTTTTCGTCATTATGCGGAGAACCGTTGTGCCCGCTAAACACCTTTAAGGCATTATCTGCGCGTGGTTGATGCTGTGGCTGATGACGATGGAAAATTATGGCAGAGACCTCTGTAATGGGTTGGAAGAATTCAACGACCCACTCGGTGCACTATTCGCATTGTGTGACGCCTGGTTACAGAATTCGCGTTGTGTGACGCCTGGTTGTTATTTTACTCGTCTACCACGCCATATTACATATGTTAATCTGATTCCTTCCCGACATGAAGCCTGTATATGGTCTTTTTGCGAAGCCGTTCCAAGCACCAGTATGGCTCTGAGGTAGAATGCCGGGCTCCCATACAGAGGGCCCAGGTTCGAACTCCATTTCATCATAATTATCAGAGCTGGCATTAAGGCAGAGGTGGCATTAACCTATCGCGAAGCAAAGCGCTCTCTTTAAGGAGCCGTAGCTTGTTAGCACAAGACAACCACAGCGCATCTTGCACTCCGAGAATTCTCGCCCCTTTCTTACACGGGCTCTCTTCTGAGGAGAGGCGCGCCCTATTGAAACGCGACGCTGCTTTATTCAGCTTCGCAATACTCCACCTACCATCGCCTTTCACTCAAGTTGAAGCCTCCTATGAGAGCAGACTCACCAGAAGCCCCTCGAGACAGCAGCCTCATCTGCATATAGCAGTGGATTCCCGCTGGGGGCTTCGAAAGTATTTTCCGAATAGCGATGGAAAAAAAGTTTGGAAAGCAACGGGGAAAAGTCAGTGTGGCGCGGGTAGCAGCGTATATATTTCAGTGTGCGATGAGGGAGCCTTTGAGCGACGTACTTCATAATGAAGCTTCCAGCAATCGAGCTTGCCTGTTCTGGAGTACTTTGAAAAATATGTGCATTGATTCCGCATCTCTGTTTTTAAATGCGAAGCATTTTTTACCGAACCTTTGGCACTTTGGGTATCTATCTATCTATCTATCTATCTATCTATCTATCTATCTATCTATCTATCTATCTATCTATCTATCTATCTATCCGCCTGCGTCTGGGGGCTCTCATGATCGCCTCCTTAACTTGGTGTAGACCAAAATTTGCATGGGAGGGTAAGAAGATTTCACGAATATGACTGTCAGGTCATGACGTGAATAACGTGAAAATCCTGTCGCGTACGTCGTCAAACCGTTTTCTCCAGACACGTGTGGCACATACCCTATTACGACGGGTCGGGGTGCACGGGTATGCGCCACAGGTGATTGACAGTTTATATCTACCCAGGAACGGCGAGAACGGACATTGGTAATTTAAATGCGAAAGCGTTAAGAAAAGCCGGCATCGGAAGCGTTGACCCGATGAACGGAAAAATAAAATTAGGATCCCAACAGGAATCGAACCCAAGCATTCTGCGTGGCAATCAGGTATTCTACCACAGAGCCACGCCAGGTCTATAAACTGGTTTGGAAAAACAGTCTATGCAGGAGTAATGTCGGTGCAACGCGAATTGTGGTAGCGGTGGTAGCTATCTAATTTTACAGGAAAGCAATAAACGCTACATATCCACTCCTAGATACAGGCGTCATATCAGAATAACATCTGTGGTTCCAGTGTCGAATCCGCTTTTATAGCAGTCTAATAAACATTACATTTGTGTTCCTATGATACAGCGAGCTATACTGAAGCATTGCTCGACCCCGGAGGAATACATCAACGAAAGTTACGTATGATATCCACGGGATTGCACCATAAAGTGCACTTAGTTTCGGGAATACTGACGTATGTACTCTAACGTGACGGCTGACGTTACGTTGCCCCATAATTGAACTTTTAAATGCAAGTGTTCTCGACGTGCCTTGTAAGCACACGATGTGCACACAGCTTACAAAAACACGTGGATCCACCTCGTAACGCTTGGCTCAAAGCCAAAAAAAATACAGCATAGAACTACTGGCCGACTGCTTCGCATGAAACCGATTCCCACAACGCGTGGGATCTGTCGATTTGTTTTGTTTTTTTTTATTGTTTTTTTAAATAGCGGTCAAGGTAGTGTAATGATTACGAGGTTGCGCTACTATGGCTAAGTTAAGGTCCCTGTGTCCATGGCGGCCCCGGCGCCATATTTCGATTGGGGCAAAATGCATTGTAGCTCGTGTACTTGTATATAGATATATGTAACAACATAGCCATTCAATATTATTCCGCAATCCTACGCTATAGCATGCCCCACAACCAGACTTGCATTTAGATGTATATAAGAACTTTGCTGATCAAAATTATTCAGCGATCCTCCGCTATATTGTACCCGCTACAATCAGACTAGTCTTGACAAGGTAAAACAATCCTGGTGTTTGTGTGTGTGCGTACGTGTGCTTGTTCGTATTTCTAATTCGGCCTATAATGTCTTGCCTATCTGACTTTTATGTTCACACAAGGCCTTTACTCACAAGTTAGCTTTTTACTGTTTATAGTTCAGTAAATTTTGTTTTTGTGCTGTTTTATTTGTGTCCTTTCTAGATACTTTTGCTCCGCTAGCCCTGAAACCTTCTTTCATTATTCACTATCGCAGGCATGTTTACCTTTCTGGTGCTTTCCCTTAAACCGAGGCCGTAATGGCGACTAGTGTCCAAGCTAACACTCGAGTGGATATCTTCGCATTTTAACAAATCATGGTCCATTGCTTCAGCTTCAGTGTAACTTTCCCACAAGACTTTAATGTGTCTTCTTCTTTAGTGGCCCCTCGTTTGCAACTACACATTGTAAGGCTACATGACCTCGCTACAAACAGCTAAAGCACGCTTCCCACTGAACTACTATAAGATGCTTCCCTTCTGATCTGATTTCCTCTTTACCCTTTCGGCAGTTATAACGCACAGCCTTTCTTATATTGCTGCTACGCAGCAAATATCCGCCTTTCCAGCTCTTAAGTAGCCATATCGCTTACATTGCCCAGTCGCATACATATTGGTAAGCCTCCTACAGTTAGTGTCATTCTCTTGTAACTCGACGCTACTGCTATACAAGTGCCCGAACATTCTCTCGGCCCATTTACTATCGTTCATATTTCTATGTCTTTCTTCGAACTTGATTTTGCTTCAGGTGATACCGTTTTGCGAGGTGCTGGTGACTACCACCCCTATGGGGCTACGAGTATCGGCGACGAGATGAGCAATTGCGGATCGCGTCACTGCCACATCACCTCTTGAGATAGGCAGGCATGCTACCTCGAGCCTTTCATGAAGCGTAAAACAGAAAGAACACACACGCGTGTACAAAGACGCGCACGCAAGTACGCACGTATACCCGCACACTTCTGGACATGAGTTTGCGAACACTGCTTACTTGTGTAATAATGGAATTTGGTAATTTTACGCGTTGAAACAGTGATATGATTATGAGGCACGCCGTAGCGGAGGACCCCGAATTAACTTTTACCGCCTGGAGCTCCTTAAAATGCGCCTACATCTAAATGAAGGAATGTTCATTACGTCTGTCCAGCAATGGAAGCGCCGTGGCCTGGGATTGGACCCGCGTCCTAGTGCTTAGCAGCGTGACACATTACCAGAAGGGTAGATGGCGAAATCGAGTAAATATTACTGCAGTTTTGAAACTACTCTTCATTTGAACGTATGTTATACATGCATGCCTACGTTGTCTTGTGCGGACAACAGACAAAGCAAAAAAGTCACAGTTTCGCCGCAAGGGCGAAGCAATGAATGCGATAGCAAGAAAAGCGGCCCGTGATGGACGCGCTGCTACAGTGCAGAAACATCTGCCTCCCGGCAGCAACTACCGCGCGAGCAGACAGCGGAAGGGCAAGGTTCTCCCTGCGAAAATATTAGAAGAAGCGAGCGAGCTGGCCGACGACATTTAAATGTGCGCGTTGCGCTCCTCGCGCCATCTTGCTGGTAATGAAGGAACGCTTATAAGCGCCTGCCTTGTGCGAGTCCTGGCAGCGGTAAAGGGTGTGTGTACTATAACGCTCGCCGTTAGCTACCTGAAGGATCTGCGCTTTGTGGCGTAGTGGCTAGCGCCACGCGCTGAGGACCGAGAGGTCGCTGGTTCGATTCCGCGCTTCGGAAGCGTTTTTCCGAATTACTTTTCTTTGGGACTTTTATATATGTATACATATTTATACATATACGGTGCATGACGGCGGCGACGGCAAAAAACCAGCCGAGACTGTCCATATAATTACTATCGCAATAAAAGCCTGAATATACGGGAAAAAAAGTAAACTAATGAGATCGGTTTTTAAAAGATGCAAGTGACCATTTGCACGCCAATATCACACATCAGGAGTGTCGTCACGCCCCTTATAAACACCAGCTAGGCCGTACGGCGGAAGTCACACCAAGGAGCTTGCAAAAAGCAATAAAAATGCGTTAAGTATTCTCTTCAAATAGATTAACAGCAGCCACATTTGATAAAACATTTTCACCGTGTCAATTTCGTTAGGAAAGTGGTAGCAGTGGTGCGCTCTTTCAGTATATTTCCGTATTGGCTGCTACGTCGTAGTGGATATGGGCTTATCAGTCTTTCTGGGGCTGTTTGCGTTGTACGATGTAAGAAGGTGTCTTCTGACTCTTGTTTTTCCTACACATGTGACTCTGACACGCATAACTCTCTTTAGGAGAGTGGTGGGATGTATAACACTCTTCAAAAAGACACGCTAACTCTCTTTTAGAGAGTAGTGCGTCCCTAGTCATGCGAGTAGTGCGACTCTTAAACTTAAAGCCTTCAGGATAGAGAAATAGGTAAGGCATAACATTTAACGCACCGAAAAAAAAGCAAAAGCGCAATAAAAACAAAGGCCCTAAACAAGAAATGTCAAAACAGAGAAATACGGGGCGCATACATTCAGTTCTTTTTTTTTTTTTTTTGAAGAGGAATTCTTCAAGTACACTCAGTCGATGGGAACGATTTTCTCAGTTCCCGAGAGAGAGAGTCGTTATTTCGTGTTTTTTTTTTTTTCGGTCGAATATACCAATTCAGCATAAACAAAAAAATAGAAACACCACGCTTTGCTAACGAGCCTCCATTCAAGCTCCGGTGAACACTTCTTGGTGGCATCTTTTCATACTCAACTGATCATGTTGAGGTGTCAAGAAGAAAAAAAAAAGGACGAGCACTTTTCTAAAGGATGGTACCACAATAGAGCGCACATGAGTCCTAAAAGATTCTTCAGCAGTATATCGTCCGTGGTAAATAACGCTGTAAATTGTAGTGTCTGCATTGGGTCGTATATATCGGTTTTCACGCGATGAGGACGTGAATTCGAGCGTAACGAGAAGTTTTATTCAAACTTTTTTTTATTTATTCAATGCAATCTAGAACGAATGGACGTGGTTTCGTTGCTTCTCTTTCAGTGGATACCAGTCGTTACCATCTAGCGCATACTCTCCCGCATGAACGAGTCTGTGGTTGAAGCAGGGGTCTTTGAAGAAATCTAAGACTCAGTCCTTTTAATGACGATGCGCTTGAACGAAGCAGAATCTCACATAGGCGCATCCCTATTACGTGACCATGAAAAAAAACATTTGACTAATTCGTGTTCGCCCTGCTCTCTGAAGCTAACGGTGGGGCAAAATTATGAACTGGCGTAACGAAAACGACGCGAAACACTGACGCTTGTGTTCGTCATCGTTAGTGTTTCGTGTCTTTTCGTTGCGCCGTTTGACTAGTGGACCTTTAACAACTCGCCCAACTATCAGTGCTACTGAACTTTGAGACGTCGGAAAAGCGCGAAGTGCTGGAAACTGAGGTGCGCGCGTTGAGTTTGGTGAAATGATCAGTTGTAAGAAAAGGGGAGAAAAGACGCTACTGCAAACCTCTGATGATGCCAGGTTGACGACGAAAGAACATGAGCACACTTTCGCCGCAACGGTGAAGCAATGAATGGGATAGCAAGAAATTGGAATGTTATACGAAATCAAGCTAGCAGCTGAGGAAACGCGCCCGCTGCAGCGAGCGAACGGGCTTTCGTGCTGTCGACGGCTTCCACGCATACTTTGCGACGAGAGCACAACACGTACAAAGCTATGAACCATCTGCTGACTCCCTCTAAAGATACGGGATACCACACGCACAACCACGGGCGACCACACCTTGCAGGTCAAAGTACGCATTTCCTCCCCGCGCTGCCCACCCCACCAGCTTCAGTATCCACTCACCTTTCGCGCGACGGGGACGGCCGGCTTATTTCATCTCTGCTTGAGCGGTGTTCGTCGGCAGCGCTCGCACACTTCCACTGTTATGTTATCGATTTGTACTCTACACAGAACGTGACTGCGATGGCGAAGGCAACAGTGCTCCTGAAGAGTTCTTGTAATAGGTAGAGCAATAAAAAAAAAACCAGGAGCCCTTCCGCAATCGGCGCAATGGGAGCAAGTGAAGATTAAGCAACTTGACGTATTCACCGATTTTTAGCGGCTGTCCAGGAACTCAAGAAAGTTCACAATGTGATGGAAATCTGCGAGGCGATACAGCCACTTGCATCAGGTTACACTGGATTCAAGGCCATGCTGCGAACCCTCACAATATTGCTGCTGACCAACAGGCACACTTACAGACCTCCCATCTATTCTCCTTCCATCTCAACCCCTAAATACACTTCGTGTCCGTAAAAATGTTCTCCGGCAGGATACACGCGCTGTTATACCACCGTGTGTCTGCTCTCTCCCCCTTCACCTTACCAGCGCGGAGGAAGTCGTGCTTGGGAGGCTTACACCAGCTGTTATCTCAACATGGAACTGGTCGCATTTACCAGTTGGTGCTACATGCCCGTACTGTTCTGTTCCGGTGATGCATGCAGATGCACACCACCTTATATGGACATGCCAAGGATTACTGTCGGAACGCTCCCCTCATCTCTTGCAAGCTGGTCTTCGCTACAGTGACACAAACAGTTATGACCGATGGATACATGACAAATTCCACAAGACACTTCTTCACTTCATACACAACACCGGCCTAACGGCGCACATTTAACACAAATATACATAAGAAATATTATGCCTTAGGGCAAGTCTATGTCGCAAATAAAAAACAGTGTACGTGCCTGACCTATGATCTTCTTTCTTTCTTTCTTTCTTTCTTTCTTTCTTTCTTTCTTTCTTTCTTTCTTTCTTTCTTTCTTTCTTTCTTTCTTTCTTTCTTTCTTTCTTTCTTTCTTTCTTTCTTTCTTTCTTTCTTTCTTCTTTCTTTTTTTTCTTTCTTTCTTTGTTTCCTTCTTTCTTTCTCATTGAGCAATGCTCTCTCCTTACTGTTTTCTTCCTCCATGCCGGGAGTTGGACCTTCAACGACGTCCTTAGCAGCGCCGTACTTCAGTCGCAACAGGCAACAATGACGGTCATGCGTTCATATACAGGCAACATAAAGATGTGGCAACCTCGATAAAGGATCAGATTGCCATATCATAAACGACTGATCACCGAGAAGTCCACGACTGAGAGAGCATCAATTATTGGAAAAGGGCGCGCACAAATGCGCGTGGGACCGGCGCATAAAGAGATAACTGAGAAAACGGTGGCTTTACTCCCCTTAAATGAGAAAAGAAATGCAGAGAATTTAAAGGTGAAGGTGAAGAGTTCCTTGACACATACGCACAAGAAAAGAGATAGGTGGCTTTGCACAATAACAACTGCAATCTAACCTTGACAGCAGGACTTGAGGCGACACCAGATTAACTTCGGTCGTATTACGTTCTTCAATGTGCTCACATGCTCGGTAGACAAGTATTTATTATTTTGCACTATGCCAGAATCACAACGCGTTTTTCCGTGGCCGAGCCCTTGAGCTGAAGCTAAACAGCGACAGCAGCAGCTCACGTCGCTTAAATGTCGACGAGGCAGACTCAAGCAGTTAAAGAAAACTGTAAGAGTCGTTCAAAGACATCAAATGTGGTGCCTTATTTTTGTGTTTTCTGCGCTGCTCGAAATTAAGAACTTCCGGTACGCCTAAACACTTTGCTACGAAGGTCGAGTTCTTGAGCAGTTTTTGGACGACTGCTGCGAAATCAAAAGACTGGGCTGCTAAAGAATCTTGTTTTTCATGAGTTGTACTTATCAAGTAGGAAGCGCCGCTGGTATGGCAATGCTTTCTTCTCCCCCCCCCCCCCCTCCCCCCCCCACTTTTTTTTTTGAAAGTCGAACAGGAAGCACGAGAGTTGCCTGTCGCAGCTTGTTGCCCAAACAACACACTCCTTTTTTCTCGCTTCGTCTCTCTATCTAAGCTACTAATCCAGCGTAGTTTGTATTGCTCATGGGAACTCGTAGACTCCCAACTAACGCTATAAAGCAGAAGTTTACTTCGGTATGGAACGAAGGAACTAGACCGAGTACGAAGCTTTAATGCTTCTAGAAAGGTCGCTGCCTACATTAGTGTTTCTCTGGATGCCCGAGGCCAACGGCAAAAGGCTCAAGCTGAAAACCTCGCGCGAAGTTGCGTACAAAAGCGCTAAGAGAAGGTACACGACCGCGTGATCGGCATTTCGAAGCTGACTTACTGTGGCACATTAAATCAATATAAAAGATGTATCATAAACCAAACAAACAAAAACGTCCAGGCATGATGGAAGGACGCTTCTTCAGTTGGTCCTGCTGACAACGGAACGAAAATTACGTATTCAAATGATTGTTTACTCTGCGCAATCTGACCGTTCTTTCTATCTCCGTCCTTACAACGACAAAAAAATTTGTCCAAGTTCACTCATGCATTTCTTCCCTCCAGTTCAGAAGATTCAGGAATTGGGTCAGCTATCGCTGGAGCAAAAACAAGGCAGACACGAACAGCGACGCCTTGAACGTTTATAGCACAACTAAAGACAGTACTCTGTTCAGGCCTTAAACGTCTAAAGCAGATCAGGAGCAGTGACAGCGCAAGCGTAAATGAAACGAACAAAAAAGCAACATCAAAACAGGAAATCACTCGACTGTTTTGTACTACAGCACTGATAACGGGAACATTGTTTCCAACCTACCCCGCTTCCTAATTCCTAGTTTTATTCGTTTCACCAAGTAAATACACCTTATCAGGCGAGCGCGTCCGAAGCAGCGTCTCCATTCGAGCACACACTGGGGATTTCAGTTGCGCCAATGTTTTCTGGCATTTATGTTGGCATTACGAAAAAAGGGATCACGCTGGCGGACGCGTCGTAAACATGCAGGCATTTTGATGCGATTCGAATTTCGGAGAAAAATGCAGATAAGCTTCCGGCATTTTCCGGTGGAATTGACATAGAAAATAGGGCTAATCCAATGCGCTCCGATCGTCCGAAAAGTAGATCGTAAAAAGCGAAATTCCTGATACTGGGACCCAGAAGTTGTTTATGTCGTTAGGATAGTTAGGTCGTTACAATGGTTAGCCTGTTATAATTAGTTAGGCCGTTGAAACGCGTCTCCGCGTCAAATGCAAATACGCCGTTTTCTGCGAAATTTTACTGCAGCTTTATGCCTCACCGCATTTCGCACATTTTTTTTTTTTCTTTTTGCTGAGGTTCAGCAAACAACTTTTAGCTGAAGGGTATCCACATAAAAAAGCTCAGTCAAACGTGGCACAATATATTTAATTTTATGGAAAGCGTACAAAATGAATATACATATCCTCGATTATTCCATATTTAGGCCTAAGCTTTCTTTTTTAGTTTTCTTGGACGACAGAGGGTACGCGAAGATATTGTTTTGTAAATGTACCACCGGTACACAGCTAATTTGAGTTCATATGTCATGATTTCCGTTTAAATGTTCTCACGGGTGTCACACCAAATTTACAAAGTCCCACTACACAAGAATGATGTGAAGCGGCGTACAACTTGAAGAAAACCAGCGTCAAAAAAAAAAAAAAAAACACGGACGAGCGCCCATAACCGTGTGTCCTTTCCTTGTGCGTGCTATAACAGCGGATCTGTTTAAGCTGGAGGTTGGTCCGTGAGGCGTTGGCACAAAAAAGCCGCAGCACCACGAAGGGGATCGTGAGGAAATGCGAATGCATTTGGGTGCACCCGATGAGTGTGCGATTAATTAATGAAGAGAGACGAGAGTGTGCACGTAAGCATTATTTATTCATACGTCAGCCCCTGTTCGTGTTATCGTTGTACCTGACGGCCACAATCACCGCCTTGTGCTCGCTGAAGTGCACAGTCAAAGGGTCTTTGAGAAGCATACGCGCGGCACAGTTTCGCGTAAAGACCAGATCAATGCAACTCCTGTGAATGGTAGTGGGGCACGTGTTGTCGGAGGCGGCAGAGAGACAATGCATAGAGGGCTTGATCTGCATGTACTCCACCAGCCACTCTTCTTGCGCACGTCAACGTTGAAGTCGCCGACCAAGACAATGGGATCAGAGGGAGCGCACACGCACACTTTCCATAGCCGCGTCCAGCTTCGCGGCAACGGCGTCCCAAGCGAGGTTGGGCGCGAGGTACACGGTCACCACAGAGACTCCGTCTCCGGTGTAGGCAAGGGTGTACAACTCCTTGTAGGGAGACGCGTCTCGAACGGGAGACGTGGCAACGGCGTGCGATATCAGTTCCCGTACTCGCATCGCGGAGCGAGGCGAGCGCCCCCACTGGGTACACTCCTCCTCTCCCTTACCCTCCGCTGCTCCGCGATGCGAGCGCCATCAAACGCCCACGCGCTCCTCCTCCCC
This sequence comes from Rhipicephalus sanguineus, assembly GCF_013339695.2. Classification (NCBI taxonomy): domain Eukaryota; kingdom Metazoa; phylum Arthropoda; class Arachnida; order Ixodida; family Ixodidae; genus Rhipicephalus; species Rhipicephalus sanguineus. The sequence continues at coordinate 81,038,316 of NC_051181.1, read as the reverse complement.
CTTACCCTCCGCCGCTCACCACCTGCTCCGGTTGCTAGGCGCGGCGCAGCTGTTGCTAGGGGCGAGGAGGAGCGCGCGCGGAGAGATCTGTGCGCACGCCGGCCAGGGACGCACGACAACCCCCGACTAAGAAATGCATTCGCATTTAAAAATTCCTACACGGGTCTACGCCACAGAAAGTGGGCATATTCCAAGCAGCTCCTGGCGCATCATATCTACGCACAGTATAGTATAGTATAGCAAAGCGTGGGAAAGGGATGTGAGTGTGATTAGGAGTGATGGGAAGGTGAGGAGGAAGGAAAGGAGGAAGGTAGAGGGTAAAGCACGGCATAGCATTGTTTGCTATAGTTTCGCAAGGGCATGTGAAAGGGAAGTGAGGGAAAGAAGGAGAGAGGGCAATATAGAAAGAGATGAAAGAAATATGAAAGAAAGAATAAAGAAGAAGAAGGTTAACAAAAAGATAAACGAAAGAAAACATGAACGAAAGGACAAATAAGGAGAAGATGAAGAGATATGAAGAACTCACTCTGCGTTCTCCACTTGGTGGCGCCTGCTTGACAGCTCCGCTCTTCAGTCAGAATGTACAGGCGTCAAAGTGGCTTAAGTTTTTTTAGTAGCGCTGTTTTTCTTCAAGACGGATTCATCCCAACAAGCTCGCCCTCAAATACCCTCCGAAGTCAGCGTGCAGCATTACAAAACGCACTGGTTACAAAGCGCACTGGCGAGCGGCAAAGGAAGGAACGTGGTAATCCCAAACGCTCTTACCTGCGCCACTTGTGTGTCACCGTAGGTCGCTCTCTACTGTTCACTGCAGATCAAAGCCAATAGCCAAAAACGTGTTGGTCGAAGGGCGCCAATATAGTTGCATGAGAAGGGCAGCCGCTCAAATCTAACTCGCGTGGCGAGCGGCGACTTTTCTGCGCGTCAGCGCCATACGACAGAGCCTAGTTGCAAATAGGGAGAGGATAAGTACATGCATGCCCACAAAGCTCACTGAGCTGGGGCCATTGTCTGCTCGGCTGTCAGCGCACTTCAGATGAACAGCGTTCTTCTGATTATTTCATGAGTGGCGATGTGTGGCGTATCATCAGATGTTATTTCCACGATTGCTTGCTGCTACGTTCATCTTCGGAACATAAAATACGAGCAATACCATTCGCCTACTCACGCTGTTTGTTCGGGCGTTGATATGGGTGGACGTCTTCAAGAAGAAAGAGCCTAGCAGACGACGGGCGCAGCTGAGCGTGCTTTGCGGGCATGCGCTTACCCTCGCCCTGTTTTTGCAACTTGGCTCCGTCATATGGCGCTGACGCAGTTAAAGGTTTGGGCGTCTGTACGTACAGTGCGGTATACTGTTAAAGGGAACACCCCAATGAGCACCATTCATTTTGCTGGCCCTCTAACAGGGAGTGGACAGGCAAACATTGTTGATACACTGCACGAGTCTGTCAAAAAGAGGTTGAACTGTCAACGACCAGTCATCATCATCATCATCAGCCTGTCTACGCCCACTACAGGGCAAAGGCCTCTCCCATGTTCCGCCAATCAACCCGGTCCTGTGCTTTCTGCTGCCACGTTATACCTACAAACTTCTTAATCTCATCTACACGCCTAATTTTCTGTCTCCCCCTCACGCGTTTGCCATCTCTTGGAATCCAGTCAGTTACCCTTAATGACCACCGGTTATCCTGCCGACGTGCTACGTGCCCGGCCCATATCCATTTCTTCTTCTTGATTTCAACTGTGATGTCCTTAACTACCAGTAGTTTTCTGCAAATCTAAGCCACTATGTTTTTGCAAGAGAGCGAAATCCAAACATGCGCTGCACGCAGGTGTTCCCTTTAACAGTGGACCCGACTGTACAGTCTACGGCGATTTAAACACAATAATGGAATCCTGTGCATGGTGGCAGTGAAGCATACCGGGGGGGGGGGGGGGGGGGGGGTGTTCGTAACGCGTAGTCACTGGAAAAAAAGCAATGTCTTTTTTTTCAGTGATTCTGTACGCAAGCAGCGCTCTGCCGGTGTGATCGAGAACCACACACTGAACGGCTGTCTACCGGATGCAGTCATTGTGCGTCATGAACGCTCTCGCACTCGTCGTCACCCTCACCGCAGCAGCCACGCGCCCCGAGCATCGCGTTTCAATCAGCGGGCACTGTGTACCATGGTAGGGTGATGCAATATTAGCGTATCAGCAATGTGAGCGGGAAAACGTAAGCGGGTGGCAAATAGCCTCAAGCCCCAGTTCGATCCATGCTCGGATGGCGCTGTTAAAAAATTCACAGCATATCCACGGGTGAATGATGAAGAGCTTGGGCGAAGCTCCTGAAGCAGTCATGGTTACACCGTGAAATCTTCAGTGGTTTCGCCCAGCAGTAATCAAACGATAGCCAATACATCATCAAAGACGTGACAAACTGTATATATTTATACAAGAAATTTTATTATTCGTAAGTAGTAGCTAGACGTGGCTTCCGTTCCCCCTTCATAATAACGGCTTTATGTTCGGTGAAGTTATGGATCGGTGATGTGTCGTAGTGGGATGTTTGCAAAGACGAAGTAGTGGGCAGTGTGCAAAGGTGGTTACGCCGGACAACGGAGACGTGACAAGGTTAGACTAAGAGGAGCTTCGCCCCTAAAACGTAAAGAGGAAATTGCGAAGATTTTCCGTGAAATATGTTCACTGTCATCACTCGTATGCTTTTACGACACGCGGAACCTGTACATAACACGGATAACGACTTGATACTGTCGCACATGTGGTAGAGTTCACGCGCAACAAAGAGCGGTACCGTTTTACAGCGAAAGCTGTTATGACATCACAACAAGGGCCGTTTGGCATCGCAGTTGTTCGCCGCCGCCGCTGGTGTCCGTAACCACTATCGCTCGAAATAAAAAAAACACGAAATAAGGAAAAATTTACAGGTTGGAACAAGGTTCGAACCTGGGTCCTCTGCGTGGAAGCCCAGTATTCTGCCTCAGAGCCATGGCGGTGCTCAGAATTGCTTTGCAAAAAGGACCCTATGCAGGCTTCAGGTCGGAAAGGAACCAAAATAACAGATGTAATGTAGCGTGTTGGAAGAGTAAAATAACAACCAAGCATCACACACTGCGAATTGCGCAACGAGTGGGTTGTTCAATGCTTCCAACTCATTACAAAAGGCTCTGACAATATTCTTCATCGTCATCAGCCACAGCATCAACAAAGTGCACACAATGGCTCACAGGTGTTCAGCCTTTACCACGGTTCTCTGCAGAATGACGAAAACTTGCATAGTGGCTGCTTCCCTACTTCACAAAAACTATGATGATATATAGCGTAGTGGGTACCTCGGAATTGCACTTCTATTGGTTGCCAGTGAAGCCCATAAAGGTCCCATGAACCATTTCCTCAGGGTCTCAATAAAATTATTTCCCTCTCTACGTCTTTCTCATGTTAGCGTATGTTATGACGCGTGGTGGGAGAGTGAAATAACGACCGGGCGTCAAGCAGTGCGAATTACGTAACAAGTGGGTCCTATAAAGCTTCCAACCCGTTACAAAAGGCTCAGTCATAATTCTTCATTGTCGTCAGCCATCGCACCAAGAAACTGCACATAATGCCTTACAGATGGTACCTCGCTTAACCGCAGAATGACGAATAATGTCGTGGTGGGTGATTACCAACTTCACAAAAATTATGCTTTGTGGCATAGTGGGTACGTTGCTAGTGTACTTGTATTATTAGCCACAAGAGAGTTCATCACGGCCTCTAAAAATGGCGCTGTTCGAGCTTTCGCTGTGACTGTGCTGCGCTTTCCGCGCAGGCCTGGCGATTTCTTTAAATGCGAAGCATTTCTTAGCGAACCCTAGTGATTTTGAGCGTTTCCTTCCTTCTATCTATCTATCTATCTATCTATCTATCTATCTATCTATCTATCTATCTATCTATCTATCTATCTATCTATCTATCTATCTATCTATCTATCTATCTATCTATCTATCTATCTATCTATCTATCTATCTATCTATCTATCTATCTATCTATCTATCTATCTATCTATCTAGCCGCCTACGTTGGGTGCTTCGAATGATACCGATTCCCACAAAGCGCGGGATCTGCCTAATTTTCCTTCTCTTTCATTTCTTTCTGTCTCTCGTCTTTAAGGTCGTGGTGTTCCGTTAAGAGAACACTTTCTGAAACCACTTTCTTACCCTCTTGGTATTGTTAGACTGGAGAACACAATGACGCCCCGAGAAGATACTGAACTACCAGGATGAAAATGAGCTTACTCAACGAGGTGAGCGGAGGGCACCATGAAAGAGTTCACCAATATATTTTAACATGTACATTTTCAGTGGCTAAATAACGGGCTCATGGCGGATGTGAATACCGTGAACTATTACGTAAAATGTACGAGGCGTTGCCACCGCGATTTCATTGATAGCAGTAACCTGCCAACAACCGCTTGATTTTGGGCACAGCGTTCCCTGCAGGCGGCTACCACGTTTGCTAGAGCATTCACCCCATCCTCAGTGTTCTGCGGGCAACCTAACCAGCTTGGATGAAATCAGAGAGTGGTGACACGCACCAGGAATTGCGTGTACACATGTACACATGGCTCCTCATTGTGGACCCGTTCCGTACAGTATCCTTTTATGTAAACTCCGAAATACGGGCAGAAGTGCTACCGGTAGCAGATTCCCTGTGAAGAGCAAAAACTCTAACTAATCTTCTGTTGCATGTTAGCGTACTAGTGGTTAACCTGGCCGTCTCCTCATTGTTCGTTGCTTCAAAGACGAGTGGGGAAAACCTTTAATGCGAAGGGCGTAGACAAATCATTAGCTTTCTTCACCGAAAGGCGCTAATGAAGGCTCAGATTGAGAATAACGTTGATAATTATCGAAGAGCGTTGCCAACCCAGCTTCGAGGTTTTACCTGCTGTCGCTATGCAAAGTAAAAGTGTATAAAAATAAAAGTGATACGTCACACCGCGCAGTACCTTCCGATTACCATTTTGTGTTCTTCGTTTTTTTTTCTTGAACCCTGGAATTTGCGAGCCAACGAATATTTGTAATGAAGTGTAGTGTTCCTGTTTAGTTTCTTCTGTTCCCTAGCTCCTGTCAAATGTATCTCGCTATCTTTTATCGTCACTACTTACATTCAGAAGTGATATCCATTATATTAAATTCAATCAGTGGGAATACTTCTTACACTAGTGAAATAAACCACTGATGCTTGTACTAAAATCAGGATTTCATCAGTTTCTTTTTTAACGTAATAACGTAATCACTCCGGGCGTTTCTGCTGTGCAAGAAAAAGCGCCGTACAGAAGGCGGAACACCATGACCATATCTTTTCCTCTCATGTAATGTAATCCTTTTCCGTCTAGGGTCACATCAATTTACTTTCGTAATATGACACAGTGCCATAACTTTCCCTGCCATTTCAACTTGAGATTTGTCCCATCTCAAGCACGGGATTACAGTATAAATATGAGTACGTTATGTAAAAAAACGGGCCGTATGAAGCGACGCATTGTGAATGTAAGAAATTGGGTCAAGGTTTGCTAAGCCTTGGTAATGCATACGAAAATAAAGTTTATTAGGCAAGATTTTCCGTACTAAATTGGCCTCTCGCTTCTCTGCGTTCGGGCAGGAACATCACTCACTGCCATCTCCGTGAACGTAAGCAGAGCACAAGCTTAAGTAGAGGCTTGTGTTTTGTACATGGTCTTAAGAGTGGTTGCTTAGCTTTTCTCTCAAAGAATACGGTACGCATTATGGAAAGTGAGCTCACGTTCCGTTCAGTACGCCTCATATATCATATTGTTTAAAAACGACACCCCGCGGATATGATGCACCACTAAGTGTGACCTTTATATGAGCCTCAGTAAAAAACACGTTCGCTCAACCACAAAGCAGCACATTCTGCGATTATAGCCGTGCAAAATTTTTGTCGGCATCTGTTTAATAAATGGGCGTTTCCCCAAGAGAGCAAAGCAAATGTTGACTGCAAACTAGGGTGAAGGGAGCGCTACTTGCATTAAAATGTTTTGTTTAGTGCTTTCACGATAACTGCCTTCGTGTTTAGTGCAACTTGTTCTTCCATCGCGGAGTTTTGTGGTTACTGTGCTCGGCTGCTGGCTCGAAGGTCGCGGGCTCGACCCCGGCCACGGCGGTCGCATTTCGATGGAGGCAAAATGCTAGAAGCCCGTGTACCGTGCGGTGTCAGTGCACGTAAAAGAACACCGGATGGTCAATATTTCCGGAACCGTCCACTACGGCGTGCCCCATAATCATATCGTGGCACGTAAAACCCCAGATATCATTATTATTATTATTATTATTATTATTATTATTATTATTATTATTATTATTATTATTATTATTATTATTATTATTATTATTATTATTATTAATAATAGCGCTTGAAACCATCCTTTTCAGCTGGCCCAGATGGCATCCCCTCTGCCATACTTAAAGCCTATGGCAGTATACTTGTCCCAGTATTGACTACCATATTTAATAAGTGTCTGCATGCTTCAACGTTTCCTAGCATGTGGAAAACTGCTCGTGTTTTCCCAGTGTTTAAGTCTGGCTGTAAAAGTGACGTCTCGAACTACCGCCCTATTTCCCATCTTTGCGCCGCATCCAAAATCTTTGAGCTTGCTCTTCACAAAATATTGTCTTTTGATGTAAAAAGTTCATTGATTGTGAATCAGCGTGGGTTTCTCGCTGGCCGCTCAACTGTCACTAATCTTGCTAGTTTCATGATGCAAGTCTCCACGCCTATTTCGCAGAGAGGACAGGTTGACGCTATTTACTGTGACCTTAGCAAAGCTTTTGATGTTGTCAGCCATTCGCTGCTTGTGGATAAACGTGCACACTTTGATGTTGATTCTTCAATTGTGAATCTCCTCCATAGCTATCTTCTTGATAGATTATGTTACGTTGCCGTTAATGGCCAAACGTCCTCTTTGTATAAAGCTACTAGTGGGGTTCCTCAAGGGTCGGTACTGGGCCCACTCCTCTTTTTAATTTATGTTAATGATGTTTCTTCTGTCATTCGGAATTCTTCTTTCCTTTTGTATGCCGATGGCATAAAGATATTTAAGGAAATTCATTCAGTTATCGATTGTCGCTTGCTGCAATCTGATTTGTGTTCTTTTTCTGAATGGTGCAGGAGCAATAACCTCTCCCTAAATATTTCAAAAACCAAGGTAATGAGTTTCACTCGAAAAACATCTAGTGTGCCATTTTTATATTCTGTCAATTCTGTGTCGTTGTGTAAGGTATGTGAGATCAATGATCTAGGTGTTCTTTTTGATAGCACCTTACACTTTTCTGCTCACGCTAAGCGTGTTGCTTTGCGGGGTCTTCGCACCGTAGGCTGTGTTTGCAGAATGTCTAGAGAATTCCGTTCTCCTGTGCCCTTCCGAAAATTGTACACCGTGCTATGTCTTCCTCAACTAGAGTACGCATCTGTGATCTGGAATGGCATTCCTAATTCCAGCAGCAACGCCATTGAGCGAGTCCAGAAAAAATTCCTAAGCATTTACAACCATCGTTTCGCTAGAAATGACTGGATCTCGTTCTAACGCATCTGGATTATTATCTTTGCCATCACTTTGCTACCGACGAAATCGCGCTGATCTGTTATTTCTTTACCAGCTTGTGCATGGTATCATATCCTGCCCTGTACTGCTCAACTGTCTTAATTTCCGAATTCCACGTAAGCTGACCAGAGAGAATAGACCTTTTCATGTAACCGCCTGCCTCTGTGAACATTCGACCATTGGCAGGATACAACGTCTTTACAATGCTTACGTTTTGGAGCTCGATGTTTTTCACAGCTCCCAGTCGTTGTTCTGCTCCGAGCTTTGCACTGTACTTACATAGCCTTGTACACTGTTCATATTTTTTTCTGTCTGCGCATAGTTGTATATGTGCAATTTTGTAACGTTTTTTATCCCTGATATTTTATTATGAATGTTTCCTCTGTTTTTTTTTTGTTTTTTCGTGCGCCAGTACAAAGACCTTACGGTTGTTCCTGGGCACATTAAATAAACGTTTGATTGATTGATTGATTGATTATTATCGCGGAGCTTTCGCTTTTATTGGCACGAGCCGCGAGTAACACTCTTTTTGCTCTTCCGGGCACTTCCGGCCGTGCGCCTACTTCCGGTTTTTTAATATTCACAGCATTCTCCTGAAAAATAAAACTGGCACGAAATCGATGGTTCTTGTTCAAATTAGAAGTTTTATTCAACAAATATGATACTGCAACATAAGTTTACCTATAACAAGAACTAATTAACTGTCAGGATAATTAATGAAAATTGATTGCGGCAGCAGATGTTTTCTTGTGAGCAGCTGGGGTTGTTGAGGCACTTGGGTTTCAGCCATCTTCATGAGCGTATTCTGCAAAGAGAGGGTCGACGATCTGCTGGAAACTCGTCTCCAGCACCCAAGCTTGAGTATCGCAATCGACTCCCAGGAGTTGGCTCGCTTCTTCTGCCACGCCGACCCCGGTATGTCTGAAGGCAAGAAAGTTCGCTTCCTCATGCGGGGTGTCAAACAGGAAGTGTTTGCCGGAGTGACACGTGACCCGTCTCGGACACTTTGTGTCAATTTCACGCGTAGGCCACGACGATTAAGACGCTTGAGATGCCGACGAGAAAATGTAACCGCGCTTCACTGTCTACGAGCTATGCCTAAGCGCACTCGCTATGCTTCGACGATCTGTGCGATGTAATCAGAGCGATCGTGCAGGACGAGCTGCGAAAGCTGTTACCTCGTAGCCTCACGTGACTTCGATTGATGACGTCTTACGCGAGGAAAGACAAGAAAGCCAACAATCACTTGGAGTTGCTGAGCCAGCGCAGCATCCCCAAGAAGCCATTAGCTACGCTGCTGCAGCCGTCCGATGGGCTTTCTCTCCGCTTCGACGTCATGCCGCCGGGCTGCTGGGCTTCCATCGCCAGCGGGGGCCGAACGAAGGTGGTAAAATATAACGATGATATTGAGGATAGTAGGGCCAGGTAGGAGCTCCATGTCGGCCATCTCACGACTTAGTTAACATTCGCTGTTATGTGAACATATTTCAGAGCAAATTATTCAGGACGAAAGCCTTAAGTGCCTCATCAAACGCAAATTTGACCATCGGCGTCGGCCTGCATCTTCGGGGACGAGTGATGCAAACAATCACCACGTCACGATGACGTAACAGACGCCAGAATACGTGACGTTATTATGATGTCATCATGACGTCACTGTGACGTCCCGTGACGTAGCGTCACATGATGACGCCACCATGTGACATCGTAGCTTAGTCAAAGGTGGTTCGGTCGCGGAGGCAATGCAAAACCAGGTGAGGTGCCTCCGATCTTTGAGGCTGCGCAAAACCACGTTGGGTGCGGAAAGCTTTCGAAGGGTGGCGGGGCGGGATCAACTGAGAACAAAACAAGATGGCTTTCGCCTTCAAGTCGTCTTAAGCGAATGCAGAAGGGACCCTGTGAGTTTTTATAAATGTACACGTCAGTGTAGTGATGTGCTCCTATCGCTTGAAGGAAGCTATTGCTAACAAAATATAAGGGCAAGGCCACACAGTGTTTATGCATGATTCCGCATTTATTTTTGTAGAGTGCCACGTGGCACGGGCTGCTTCACAAGGCTACGTTAGTAAGAATATGGTTATATTATGTTCATATTACTCATTTCACATAATAACGCAAGCATCTACAATCAATTATTCGAAGAGCTCGCATTATAAAAGCCGCCAATATAAATGAGAAATGAAAATATGGTAGGTCCCACATACCATGGGAATTGATATAATGCTAAGCATGCGGAGGGAAGTTGACTGCGGTGTACTTTTTTTTATTGAGCGTAACGTTAAGAAATGACGCTAACGACATGTGCAAGTGTTGCACGCAGAGACATGTTGAACAGTCGCATATGTTTTATATAACCAGTTGTTTGCAGCTGCGTAACGATGCCAACAGCAACATGGGTACTGCCAATATAGCCAGCAGTGCAACTACAATTGACTTTTCACCAACATTACTCCTAAGTAGGGTCTTTTTCCAAAGCACCTTCGAGACCTGGCGGGGCTCTATGGTAAAGTACTTGATTACCACGCCGAATGTCTGGGTTCGATTCCTGCTGGGACCCTGATATTTATTCTTTGTATTCGTCGGGCCAATGCTGCCGATGTCAGTTTTTCTTAACACTGTCGCAATTAAATTACCAATGTCTGTTCTCGCCATTCCTTGATAGATATAATTGTCGATCACCTGTGGCGCATACCCCAATACCGCGGCCTGTGGAATATGGGTATGTGCCACACGTGTCTGGAATAAAGGGTTTGACGATGTACGCGACAGGATTTTCACGTTATCCATGTCATGACCATCCAGACATATTCGTCAAACCCTCTTACCCTCCCATACTAATTTTGGTCTAAAACCAAGTGAAGGAGGCGATCACGAGAGCACCCAGACGTAGGCGGCTAGATAGATAGATAGATAGATAGATAGATAGATAGATAGATAGATAGATAGATAGATAGATAGATAGATAGATAGATAGATAGATAGATAGATAGATAGATAGATAGATAGATAGATAGATAGATAGATAGATAGATAGATAGATAGATAGATAGATAGATAGATAGATAGATAGATAGATAGAAACGCTCAAAGTCCCTTAGGTTCGCTAAGAAATGCTTCGCATTTAAAAGTGTTTTAAGGATTGATCTCGGAAGTACCCTGGAGGTAACAGGAGATTGAGGATAGTACGCAATATTAGCTGCAAAATAATGGGCACAGCCCCATAGAAATTCAGAGGTACAATCGAATCCTCCGGTGTCACCATTTGACACACTTCTTATTTGTATTGTCAATAATAATTAGGTTTACGTCAAGGTGCAGCAAAAGATAAAAATGTAGATTAATCGATAAAGCCAGAGGCAATATACATGTGTAAGTAGTTCGTGAAAGAGGTAAGAGAGTAGCGCACGAGAAAAAAATGAAGAATTAGGGCAGAAAAGCAAAGAAAATACGTACTGCTCTTAAAAAAAAAGATCACTGGCGAGATGAATAACAAGGAAATGTTTTGAAAGGACTTACATGGAAGTGACGTAGGCAAACTAGGTGGAACGTTTAGCAGGTTGCATATCTGTACCGATTTTATTTCAAATTTTTTAACTTTTATTACAGAAAACCAAGAGGGTCACGGCTGAAGGTGCTGACATGCACCTGAATGAGGCCCCAACCCGTGTACTAACTTTGCTCCGTCGAAGCAACAGCACACACGAAAACATGATCCCTGTGGTGAACAGTAAACATATGACATGTTAACCAATCTGCAATTGTTGCATGGGTGACATAACTTATAAGTGATATAATTCGAATATTTGTAAAACTTTGCCAGCTTTACTGTCTTTACACGAGAACCTTAATTTGTATGACAGCGGAAAAAAACTACGGCGTAAAATAATAAAGCAGCAGCTTTGCCTGAACGACATGGTGTCGCAGATGGGAATGACTGAACAAGAGCGTCATTAAACTCAGAGCCGCGGAAATACGTCGCAATACTGGATCAGCCGAGGTTCATGACCTAGCTACATTGTAGTCGCTGTTCACTCTGAATGGGTTTCAACAGAACTTCCGGTTTGTTTCTTGCGCGGGGGCTTGTTCTGCAGCACCGTGAGAAATGAAGATTTGCTACAACTTAATGCAAAATATGTGAAAGAGTATTTTTATGTAGCTTTTAGACGTGTTAACCACTGAGCAAATTTCTGAGACATACTTACCACTCGAAAAAAAACAAACACTAAATGACGTTTTATGTTTGAATTAGGTTAAAAGCAGCAGTGTGAAATACAGGCCTCTCCATCGCTGCTGTAATACAGGCAGAAATGGATGATGAATTGTAACCGACGCAAAGGTTCAGGGGAATATGGAGGCTCGAAGCGAGAAGAAATCGTTGAAGAAAAAGTGTCGCTGGATGCAATGCTTGGACAAACGATTTCTCATCACACAAATAAGTTCTTGATTAAAACGCGTCGATGGTGCTGTGGTTAACTATACCGTAACTTTTGACGGTTTTAAACCATTGATCAGTCTTATGCTCTTTTATGCGTCAAATGAAGTCAAGAAGTCGTGCACGGTAGGAGAAGTTGGACGAATGGGGAACCGTAGGAACGATGTAATCCGTTCAATTCGAAACGAGATGAAAAGGCGTGAAGAGCTCTGTCTTACACCTGTATATGCAGCGCAACCATCTCTCGTAGATATAAATCAGTGTAGAGTGCAAAAAAATTTGTCAGTTGATGGGGATTTGCAAATGTGCACGTGATATACTTGACATTACGAGAAAAACAAGAACTGCTTGTCGTGTACGAACGCCCCTGGAATTTTGTGTCCTCGACTCTTATCACACCGTAGTATCCAATGAGAAACTAATAAACGTGGAATGTCATGGAGTCAACGTTCCGACAAGTGGACTTCCCTTCGTATATTTTGTTGCTGCCCCCACGAAGACTAGCTAGTCAACCTGCCGAAACGTCGGCTCCAGCGCCACTCCTTGTTGAACAGTTTCGCATCCTGTCAAGGATCCATCTTCCTCTGAACTTCTGTCTTGTTTTCATATTAGCCTATAGCAGCCAGCACATATGCAATGTTCAAGCTTTCTTTGGATTAATTTTGTAACTGCATTTTTTTTATGTGCGGAGCACTTTGGGGGCCCGGGCTGTCGTATGCTGTCGTATGCTGTCATCGTATGCTGTGGTAACTTGACGTAACGCAGGCAACACCAGGAATAGCATAGCTATCTGAGCTTGTTCTTCGAGCGCCTTGATGATGATAAGTGAGCGTGTGCTCGCGTCAAGAAGAAGTCTTCCTCTTGCTCTTCGAGCGCCTTGATGATGATAAGTGCGGAACACTTTAGGGTCCCGGGCTGTGGCATGCTGTCGTATGCTGTCGTCGCTCGGCTTAACGCAGGCAAAGCTGCGTAAGAAAGAGAAAAAAAAAGAGGAAGCAAGTAAGAAATAGAGAGAAAGAAAGGGGGAAAACGGAAGAAAAATAGAAAGAGCACGAAAGAGAAAGAAATAAATAGTAAAAAGGCCGGAAAAAACGGAAAGAGAGAAAAAGAAAGAGAGGAAGAATGAAAGAGAAAACCAAAGAGAAACGAAGAAGGCTGCCCAGTTCCGCACTGCCTTCAGACTTGGCACCTCTGTTGCGAAGGTGCCTTAATTTTCATTTTAAATGGAGACTCAAGTGAAACAATTAATCAGTTTAGACTGATAAAGTATACCCTGAAAACTCGATCGTCGCTAATTTCACCATTACAGATACATTAATAGAAGAGGAAATCAGTTTTAAAATTTTATTTTTAAACTTCGCGCCGGAATCTCCGCACGTGACGTCACAGATTTCTATATTTTTTATTCGTATTTCAGCCACACTGGCTCAACGAAGTTTTCTGAAACCTGATACGATAAGCCTTTGGCCCCCGCAGAGGACAATGTACTTCATATTCGCACTAAGTCGCGCAACGCTTGGCGCAGCGAAGCACGGATGCGTCGCCGATCGTACTCCCAGTCGACCGACCTGTCTAGCAGCGAGGAGAGGCCGACCTCAATGACAAATTTTAATAAATCATCTTTCTCTCGCTTCACCATTTCTATCTATCTATCTATCTATCTATCTATCTATCTATCTATCTATCTATCTATCTATCTATCTATCTATCTATCTATCTATCTATCTATCTATCTATCTATCTATCTATCTATCTATCTATCTATCTATCTATCTATCTATCTATCTATCTATCTATCGTCCTCACCATCACGTCTATCCTCCTTACGCTCACTTCCTTTTCCCACCCCCTTGCTACACTATACAATACAAGGCTATGCTACGCTCTGCTAGTGTGCCTGAATTTTTTTTTGGCAAGAATTTTTGTCTTTCTCTTTCTTTATATCTTTCTTTCCGTTTCTCTGTTTGTTTCTCTCTTTCCGTATTTCTTTCTTTCGCTCTCTCTCTCTTTCTGTACTCATTCTCAGGAAGCCGCACAGCGGCACACACCCGTTCAGATGATGATATTTTTCTGCGATCGAGTCACTAAGAATGATTTGCTAAACAGTTTCGCTCTTAAAAAAAGCAACAACAAAAACTTGTCTGCGCCTGTGCAGGTGTCTGTCTCAAAATCTCGGCCTCAGTATGTTGCGAAACGGAACACCTGCGCTCACATTTGGAATAAGTGAGTATCGTAATCGCCGGTAATCTTTGCGAGCGTTTAACAAAAGTTTACTGGGAGCCTAAACACCCTTAACGACTTGACGTGTCGCACCGCAAGCTGTCCAATAAATGTAGATAAACGACGACCTATATAGGAGTACGCAGTATACGTGCTATCTTTAGGTAGTGCCAATCACTCGCGTTATGTATCCTGTGCTTCGAAATGTTACTTCTCAACAAAATGCGCTACTATGCCAGCGTAGTGAGACGCCACAACGAACCGAAGAAGCTGAACACCATCCAGCCGTACATGAACAGTCTACAGAAAGTGAGAGTTCCTCGTAAAAAAAATGCAATGAAATGAACACAGCTAGCGTGAGTAGAAATATGGTCATGAAATTGGTGGTTGCGAACAAGTTCACCGCTCACTCGAGAGCAGGAAATGTTTTTTTTTGTTCGAATAACAGGGGGAAATGATTGGATGTACGTTCCAGGGTAAAATTGCTTCGCGAGTTTCAACGGAATCGTGATCCATTCGAGTTTCCCGCTTGGTGCGTAGATGTTGAATCCGGTGGCTTAGAGCGCAATTTTCAAAGTTCCCCGGCCTTTTATTGCATTTCTGTTTTTTTTTCGGGGAAACGCTGAAGCGAAGTTGAAATTTCAGAATATGGGCTTTATAAAAAAAGCTTACAACAAGGTGAATGCTTCGCGAAAAGTGAGAAACAAAAACAACGAAAACATGAACTAATGTTGAATTCTCGTTGTGCTATTTCGCCTGTCCTCGGAAAAATAGCTTTCACCTAAACAGTCTTTCTATAAGCACCCATTCGAGAGAAAAAAAGGCGATCACGGTCAATCTTGTAAGCCTTTCTTCCTTGAAGAAGTTCAGCTGAGAGTGCACGTGGAAAACCTCGGAGAGGTTGGAGTCATCCCGAAGCATTAACCTTACATCCCCCGTTGTCGTCTCAAGCATGTATTAAGCGATGAAATACGTTATCAGACACGTAAACGTGTTTCGTAGCTTTGGATGATATCTCCTGTTTCCGCATTTCTCCATTGTGCCAATAAATAGGCACATATTGTTCTAAAAATGCAAACGTCACGTTGGGAGGCAATCGTAGGTGCAACTGCGCTCAATGTGAGCTGCAATACTGTGGCCGTGGCTGAACGGGCCCTAAACCTTAACGGTGACACTGTCAAACGTTAAACTGGGTTATATAATAGCGGTAACTGAAACAATGCTTGCTTGACAAATTTTTGCTATGTCAGCGCCGATTTGCAGTGTTGGTGCCACTTTGAGCACGGACAACATATTGCAACTCATATTGGGCGCGACTCTACTTGTAATAGAAAATAGTCTGATAAAAACGAAATCATAACGATAGTATTGGAAGCTGGGACAGTTGGTACGGTGGCATGTTTGGGTACAGCGCTCGTCTGTGTCCCTTCTATTCTAATCCGTGTCAGAAAAAGCACGTGAAATGAAAAAAATTACACTGTGGGATGACGTGAGGCGTTCACTTTCCCACATATTTTATTGCTGCGTGCTCTCCGCTGTACAACCACAGCCGCTGTCGTTCTTGCGGGCGTCTTCTTCTCACGCGCTAGGCTCGAACGTGCGGAGCAGCTGAAGCGCAACTTCGTCGTCTTCTCTCGCGTTGACGGCTCGCCATAGGGCCCCCCCTCTAGCGAGGTAGCCAGTGCGCGAAGGAGCGATCCTTATGAGTAGCTGGTAGTTGCTGCTGTTGCGAAGCGCGTTCGTCTGGTGTTGGAGGATGGCTTGTCGTCTGCGAGGACGGCGTCGGTGTCGAGGAAGGCCGGCTTAATGCGGTCAATTGAGACACTGTCCTCGCGTCCATTAATCAGCACGACAAAATGCTTGGGGCAACGCTTGATGACTCTAAAGGGTCCGTCGGAAGGCGGTTGTAGTGGTGGTCTGATAGCATCGTGCCGTACGAAGACGTGTGTGCAATCCCGCAGTGCACGACTGACGAAACTTGGGCGTGAGTGTTGACGTGGTGGGATAGGAGACACGTCTTTCATGGCGTTCCTGAGGCGACTGGCATAATCAGCGACATCTATTGGTGGTACCGGAGACACGTGGAAAAAATGCCAGGCCTGCGCGGAAAGCGCAGCACAGTCACAGCGAAAGCTGGAAGAGCGGCATTTCTAGAGCCCGTTCTAAACTCTCTTGGGGCTACTAATACAAGTACACTAACAAGGTCCCCACTACGCCATAAATCACAATATTTGTGAAGATGGGAAGCACCTAAAACGCGATTATTCGTCATTGTGCGCAGAAGCGAGGTTCCAGCTACACATATGTAAGGCATTATGTGCACTTTGTTTACGTGACTACTGATGGCGATGAAGAATTGTGGCTCAGCCCTTCGTAATGGGTTGGAAGGTTTAAACGGCTCACCAGTTACGTAATTCGCATTGTGTGACGCCCGGTCGCTATTTAACTCTCCCACCATGCAATATAACATACATTGACGTGAGAAAGAGAGACAGAGAGAAGGGGGATGAACTTTATGGAGACCCTGAGGAAATGGATGATGGGCTCATGGGCTTCCTTGGCAACCAATGCAAGTGCACTTGCGAGGAACCCACTACGCTATAAATCATAATTTCTGTGAAGTAGGGCAGCAGCCACTATGCCATTTTTCGTCATTCAACGGAGAGCCGTGGTACCCGCTAAAACATGTGAGGCATCATGCGCACTTTGTTGGTGTTGTGCCTGATGACGATGAAGAATTATTGCAGAGCCCCTTGTAGTGGGTTGGAAGCATCCAACAGCCTACTCGTTGCGCAATTCGCATTGTGTGACGCCTGGTTACAGAATTCGCGTTGTGTGGTGCGCGGTTGTTATTTCACTCTT
This sequence comes from Rhipicephalus sanguineus, assembly GCF_013339695.2. Taxonomy (NCBI): domain Eukaryota; kingdom Metazoa; phylum Arthropoda; class Arachnida; order Ixodida; family Ixodidae; genus Rhipicephalus; species Rhipicephalus sanguineus. Next base: position 81,021,202 of record NC_051181.1, on the reverse strand, counting down.
CTACCACACTAAATTACATATGCTAATGTGGTTCCTTCTGGACATGAGGCCTGTATAGCGTCATTTTGCAAGGCAGTTCCAAGCACCGGCATGGCTCTGAGGTACAACACTGGGCTCCCACGCAGGGGACCCAGGTTCGAACCCCGTTCCATCCTGGAAATTTTTTCTTATATCGTTTTTTTTTTCTTATTTCGAGCGATAGTGGTTACGGACACCGGCGGCGGCGGCGGCGGCGGCGGCGGCAGCGGCGGCGGCGGCGGCGGACAACTACGCCACCAAAAACGGCCGTTGAAATGATCTCATAACAGCTTTCGCTGTAAAACTGGCCAGGAAGCCTTAAGGTCGTGCCAAAAACGAGCTCAGCTGAGGAGCAAGAAGCGTCCCTGCGTATCGTGCTGCGAAGGGCGAGGAGGACGAGTGGCAGTCGCTCCGTCCAGGGTATCAATGATCGTGAGTCCATGAGCGAGGCTTTGAGTTGGCGGTGAAATCGCTCAACCATGCCATTCGACATAGGGTGGTAGGCTGTCGTCTTGATGTGGTTGGCACCAAGCATGCGGGACAAAGTCCGGAAGAGCGCGGAGTCAAATTGACGACCTCGATCCGTTGTGATGGTCTTGGGAACTCCGTAGCGGCTTATCCACGCGGTGATGAGTCCATGGGCAACTGACTCTGCGGTGGTGTTGGTGACCGGTAGTGCCTCAGGCCACCGCGTGAACCGGTCTACGCACGTTAATATATACCGGCTGTTTTCCGATGGGGACAAAGGGCCTACGAGGTCCAGGTGCACGTGACTGAACCGTGAGTCCAGAGGTGTGAAGGTACCCAGTGGGCCGACTGTGTGACGCTGGACTTTGGTTTGCTGGCACTTGAGACAAGTACGTGTCCAGCGGCGGACGTCGATGTTCATACGTGGCCATAGATATCGCGCTGTGATGAGGCGTTGAGTCGCACGTATGCCGGGGTGCGACAAGGAATGCAAGGCGTCAAAGACACTGCGGCGAAATGGCGCTGGAACGTACGGTAGAGGACAACCGGTAGACGTGTCACAAACGAGGGGAATCACGCAGCCTGGAAGTCGGACATCTTCGAACTTGAGGGAGTTCTCTTGGCGTCGGAGAACCTGAAGTTCGCTGTCCTCCTGTTGTGCAGTCGCCATGGCTGCAAAGTCGACAGGCGGGCGCTCATCCATCGTTGCGTTGATTTCTACGCGGGATAGCGCGTCAGCCACGTGGTTGTCTTTGCCACTGATGTGCCGGATATCGCTCGTGAACTCCGATAGGTAGGCAAGCTGGCGGATCTCACGTGGGGTGTGGGCAGAGTTGGTAGCGGTCGAGGTAGACGTGAGAGGCTTGTGGTCGGTAAGGATATGGAATTGCCGACCTTCGAGGACGTGACGAAAATGCTTGACAGCCAAATAGGCCGCGAGTAGTTCGCGACCGAACGTGCTGTAACGGGACTCGGTCTGTGAGAGTTTCCTAGAGAAGAAAGCGACCGGCTGCCAAACTCCGTCGACCAACTGCTGCAGGACTGCTCCGATAGCGACGTCGGAGGCGTCCACGGTGAGTGACGTGATGGCGTCGCTCTTTGGATGCGCGAGGAGCGTTGCGTTAGCCAGAGCTTCCTTGATGGAACTGAAAGCTGTCTCAGCGTCGTCTGTCCAGGAGATGGAAGCGTTCGGCTTCGTTTGACCGGACAGAAGTGCATGTAGCGGTTGCAAGATGGCCGCGCAGTGTGGAATAAACCGACGGTAATAGTTGGCAAGCCCGAGGAATTCACGCAGCTTCTTCGTAGTTGTTGGCCGTGGAAACTGCAATATAGCTTCCACGCGCGCCGTCGGTGGAGAGATCCCACGGGAATCTACGCGATGGCCAAGGAAGTCCAATGAGGAAACTCCGAACTCGCTCTTCGATCCGTTGACTACAAGTCCATATTTGCGGAGCCGCGTGAAAACCTGACGCAGGTGAAGTTCATGATCTTCTGCTGAAGTGCTGAAGACGAGGATGTCGTCGATGTACGCGAAGCAGCAGGTCAAACCACGAAGAACCTGGTCTACGAACCGTTGAAAGGTTTGTGCTGCGTTTCGTAGACCGAAGGGCATCCGTATGTATTCAAACATGCCAAAAGGTGTTATTATGGCAGTCTTCGGCACGTCGGAAGGCTCGACAGGTATTTGGCGGTATGCCTACACTAGGTCGATTTTGCTGAATACGGTGGAACCGTGCAGCAATGCCGTGAAGTCCTGAATGTGTGGTATCGGATAGCGGTCCGGTACCGTCACTTTGTTGAGGGCGCGATAGTCACCGCACGGTCTCCAGTCACCTGAGGGTTTGGGGACCATGTGTAGCGGTGAGGACCAGGCACCGGAAGAAGGGCGGACGTATCCGAGGTCAAGCATGTGCTTGAATTCTTGCCGTGCAATCTTGTAACGGTCAGGTGCGAGACGACGAGCACGTGCAAACACCGGTGCTCCTACTGTCACAATGTGATGAGTGACATTGTGGCACACTGGGTCTTCAAGAGATGGAGCACGGAAGAGGTCGGAAAATTCTTCCAGAAGCGTAGACCACGGCGGAGAGACTTTGGCATGAGCTTGCACGAGACGTAAGGGTGGTAAACTCGATGTCACGCCTTGAACTGTTAGGTGGGTCTCAGAATCCACGAGGCGGCTATGTCGTAGGTCCACCACAAGCTTAAAATGCCAAAGAAAATCCGCACCGTTAATTGGTACACGCACGTCGGCGAGTAAGAAAATCCAACGAAACGTGCGTCTCAAGCCGATGTCAAGCGTAACAGACCTCTGTCCGTAGGTCCGTATGGTGGAACCATTAACAGCAGTGACAGGCGGCGTGGTCTGGCGTCGCCGACGGTCCTCCAGCGTAGGAGGAACAACACACACTTCGGCACCCGTATCGATGAGGTACCGAACTTTGGTGACGCGGTCCGTGACGCGGAATAGGCGGCTGCATGTGGGGCCTGCAACACTGGCCGCCGTCAGTGCGTGGCCCGTGCGTTTCCCGCAAACTGGCACGGCTGATGGCACTGACGAGCGCGTGCCCCGTACCGGTGGTGGTACCAGCAGACGCTGCGAGGCAGACTTGGCGATCTATCGCGGCTTTGGCGTCGTTGTCGTGAAGTAGTGCGTCGGTGGTCTGCTTTCAGCAAGCTCAGTTCAGCGGCCAGCTGGTCCACTTTGCGGTTGAGCTCCTCGTTAGCTTGAAGGAGGCGGTCTAAGCGGTCATCGCGGACCGGCGCAAAGTGGGAAGAATCACGTCTCTCGATAGCAGATATGGACGGGGCACTGACATCCATAATCTTGTCGGCCATCTGTGCCAGTGAGTCGAGAGTTTCCGTGGAGGACACACTCAAAATCATCCGCACCTGCTGCGGCAGTCGCTGTAGGAAGAGCTCTCGTAGGATGGATGCGTCCAATGCAGCAAGGTTGTCCCCGATGAGATGTCGCATGCGACGCAGAAGCTCCGTAGGTTTGCGGTCACCGAGTTCCTCCGCGGTGAGCAGCTGCTGCAGCCTACGCTGTTCCGACTCGGTTGTCCGGCGGATGAGCTCTGCTTTAAGAGTGTCGTAGGGGTTGTCAGGAGGCGGAGAGCGCAGAATGTCTCTTACGATGGCGATGACAGCAGGTGGTAAAGCGCCTATGACATAGTCGTACCTCGCTGATTGCCATGTGACCTGGTGTCGTCGGAAGAGTGGCTCGACGCTCAGAAACCAGAGTTCCGAGTCCGCCTGCCAAAACTCCGGTATCTTGAGAGTAGCGACGACAGGGTCGGGTACCGTGGGATTCGGCGTTGCGTCACTGTTGGGTGTGGTGTCCATGGTCAGTCGGAATGTACGTTGCTGAAGTCCTTACTGTAGTCACCGAAGAAACGGGGATGGCCGTGACGCTGAGTGCGTTGGCGAAGGGACGAACAGGAGGCGCGTTGCCGTTCGATGTCCGGGTCACCACTTGTGGGATGACGTGAGGCGTTCACTTTCCCACATATTTTATTGCTGCGTGCTCTCCGCTGTACAACCACAGCCGCTGTCGTTCTTGCGGGCGTCTTCTTCTCACACGCTAGGATCGAACGTGCGGAGCAGCTGAAGCGCAACTTCATCGTCTTCTCTCGCGTTGACGGCTCGCCATAACACCATCTCGCGCTAAAGGGGACCATGAGGCGATGCGAAGCTGGAGCACTTGCACGATCGCGTTCCGTTGGCGCTCGTTGGGCATGCTACCGACCTCGGATCGTTATTAGCGGTGTTATTAACGTTGTAGAGGAAGGTGAAACGGTTAACGAAGGTCTTTATTGAGCAGCGTCTAGTACTTGAGGTGTGCACTTTGCTTTGATGAGGATGGCTTTGTGGTGGCGGAAGTGAACCGCGAGGGGATCTTCGTGCAGTGGGTGGATGTTGAATTTGAAGACGTGATCAACGCATGTGCCGTGAATGGTAGTTCGCTGCCCTTTTCTTCGCAGCTTTGTCTTGAGTGGATGCAATTGGGCTGATGCTGACGTGTGCTTGCGTCAGGCCACTCACTGACGGGACTGTTGCTTCCATCACGCTTCATCGTAAGCACCAATGGAGTCAAGCGGAGTCAACCAAAGCAAGCGCTGCACTGAACGGGCGCTGCGCTCTAGCCGCTTAGAGGAGGAGAGTAGCGCAGAGAGTAGCGCATGCGCCGCGAAAGCAAAAGCGAGAACGCAGCAGAAGTGCAAGCAGGTGCTGGTAGAGAAGTGGAGAGAGTAACGCGCAGCTGTCGGAGAGAGGAAAGGAGGAGAGGCGCGCATGCGTAGTGTGAGTGCGGACTACCACGGCGCGTGCGGTTTACCACGCCGCCTTACATACCCCCGAGCAAGAGATGCGTCGCATCTAAAAGAAACTTGTTCGTGTTGTTGCTGCGTTGCATGCTCACTTTCATCGTGGCACTCGCATTGACAACCAGCCCGCTCCAACGCCTCCCTCGGAATTCACCACCATCACATACAGTAAGCCAACAAAGTTACGACGCAGCGATACATCAGCGATTTTTGGCGAATGCTCTATCATCGAAGCACCATGCGCCAATACCTGCAAAGTCTATACAGATGCTGCTATCGTACAAGATGACAGGATGACATCATTTCTTAGTGCTACGCACAATTTGATCAGTGGTCACTAACGTCATTTATCTCCGAAAGCCAGTCCTCTAGTAACTGAAATTCGAGCCACCCATGACGCAGTGCGGGATGCCACCTCTAAGCTGCCTACAATTGAGCAACTTAACATATTCACTGATTCTTTAGCGGGTATCCAGGGACTCAAGAGAGTTCACAAGGTGATGGAAATCTACGAGGCGATACACACCATGAACCGTGATACAGCTACTTACGTCAGAGTACACTGAATTCAAGGCCATGCTGCGAACCCTTGCTCCTGACCAACAGGCGCACTGCCCGCTTCATACAGATCTACCATCTATCCGCCTTCCACATAACCCCTAAACTCGCCCCGTGCCCGTAAAAATGGTCGCCGGCTGGATGCACGCGCTCTTCTTATCCCACTGCGTGTCTGTTCCCTCGCCCTTCATTTTACAAGGGCGGAGGAAGTCGTGCTTAGAAGGCTTCAGGCAGGGGTGGCCCTTACACCGGCTGGTATCTCAACATGAAACTGGCCGCATTTACCAGTGAGTGCTACGTGTCCTTACTGCTCTATTCCAGTGATACAAGCAGATGCATACGATCTTATATGGACATGCCAAGGCTAACAGTCGGAACCCTACCGTCACCTGCTACGAGTCGGCCTTGGCTAAATAGACACAAGCAGTTATGACCGCTGAATACATGACATAAGGTTCCACAAGACACTGCTTCAATTCATACACAGCACCGGCCTAACGGCACGCATTTAATGCACATATACGCACAAAATATTATGCCTTAAGGGCAAGGCTATGTCGGAATTAAAAAAAAGAAATTTCGAATCGTTCGGTACTCGATTCGATGCACAAGTAGTTTTGGCTATTCGAAATATTCAAAGACCACAGAACTTCATAAAAATTATTGAAACACGCACAAAGAATAACATACCTGTGCTAAATTTTGCGAAATTTGATGTACAAGTAGACAAACTATATCCTATTGCCACATTCCAGCCCCCGCCCCTCCTAGTTCTCTTTTGCCGATGTTGGGCCTGTATTCAAGTGTAGTGGCAAAAACATGGCATTGTGTATGAGACAGAGCCCGTTGTTGCAATAGAGTGCCGAAATTTACAGAACAAAACCGCCGAAACTTGTGGGAGCCATTGCAAAATTAATTAATTAATTAATTAATTAATTACTAATTACTCTCCAGCATGACCTACTAAAACTCGACGAGTGGTGTCGCAAACGGCTCATGGTCCTAAATACTAATAAAACTGCACTTGTTTCATTTCACAGACGCCATAACTTACCTGCCGCTAACTATAATATTAATGGCTCCATAGTTTCTTCCGTAAGTTCTAATAAATATCTTGGTATTAACATCTCACAGAATCTAAACTGGTCTTCTCACGTAAGTAAAATAGTTAACAATACTAACAGAGCTCTCGGTTACTTTCGTCGTAACTTACATCTTGCGCCTCCATCAGTAAAATTACTAGCCTACAAAACACTCATTCGCCCAAAACTAGAGTACGCATCCGCCATTTGGGACCCACCTCAAATTAACCTATGTAAGTCCATCGAAGTAATTCAAAACCGCGCAGTTAGGTTCATCTACTCAGATTACTCATATCATACCAGTGTTACTAACCTTAAAAGAAAAGCAGGTCTACCTAACCTTGAAGTACGCCGTAAGATTTCTAGGCTATCATTGTATCACAAATTGTATCATGCCTTTCATTATAACTCTCCCATTCAATCAGCCCATCGCACTTCAGCCCGCACAAGTCATCTCAAGGCCGTCTACCCACCCCCTGCTTGCACCACAGCCCACCATCACTCCTTTTTCGCCCAAGCAGCCAGGGACTGGAACGATCTTCCCCCAAGTGTCATCCATCATTCCAACACGGATAACTTTCGAAATGCCATAGAATCATTGTTTTATTAACCCTATATTGTTTGCCCATACCCTCATGTAAAGCCCTCTGTTGGGGGGCCTTTGAGGTATATTAAATAAATAAATAAATAAATTAACAATTTCGGCTCTTTATTTCACACAGCAACATCTCGTATACAAGGGCAAAAGGCAGGTCTGCTCTGCCTGACGGGACCCCCATAGCTGGTTCGCACAAGTGGAATTCTTGCGCTCTTTCTCGGTTTTCTTACATATAGCCTGCCCGTGCTGAGCAATACTTGCAAGACTAATATTCGCGTTCTGCAAGCAGTGCAAGCTCAAGCACTCAAAGTGTGCCTTGGTTTGCCCAGATGTACGTCAACAGAGGCAACTCTTGCGATTGCTCGTGACCATCCAAAGCAAACTCACATTACGGTGGAAATCCTGAGAACGCAGGTCAGACATTTTGCACTTGCTCCCTGTCACCACCTTGCAACACTGCCTTCAGAGGGGCGCCAAGCATCATTATTTAAAGCTATCGTCAAGTACAACGACAATCTTCCCTCGGGCTTCACCACTGCATCTGAACCACCGACGCCCCCTTGGTGTTTCATTCGATCCACAGTTCAACTCAGTGTACCAGGAATCCGGAAGAAATCTGAGCTGTCGTCACATGTGCTGCAACAACTGTCTCTGCTTCTTTTGCACGATAAGTATGCGGACAGTGTACATATATATACAGATGGTTCCACAAACATCCAGTGTTCGACCGGTGCGGTAGTTGTCCCAAAAAGAGCTATTACCATCAGCTTTAGGACTGACCATTCCACGACGTCGACAGCTGCGGAACTAGCTGCTCTGCTCGCTGCACTTTGTTTGCTCAATCGGGAACCACCGCAACATTGGTCTATCTTCAGCGACTCAAAGGCAGCCCTACAATCTGTGCTATCTGCTCTGCGTCGCGGGCCATACGAACAGCTCGTATTTGAAATTCGATGACTTCTCCATACTTCACATGAGAAAGGGCACCACGTGACGTTTCAGTGGCTGCCAAGTAATTGCGGCGTCATAGGGAACGAACACGCCGATAATGCCGCTCGGGCAGCTCTTGAAAGCACATAGGAAGAACTACACCACTTTCAAGGTCTGACACTGCCAGCAGTTTTGGAGGGCTTGCACAGGAGATCGCGCTCGCTCTATGGTGCCCACCATGCAGCCAAACCAACCGGACCAATCGTCAATGCCACCTGTCCTCTTTGATGCATCACTGTTTGCCAACTGGACTCCGCCGAAGAGAGGGCACACTGCTTTATCGCTTATGGCTAGGGGTGGCATTTACGAAATCCTATTCCTTTCGCATTGGAATGGCCGACAACGCCCTTTGCGATGCCTGTCGTTGTGAGGAGACGCTACACCACGTCCTGTGCGACTGTCCGGCGTATAATGTTCAGAGACAGTCACTGGCGTCCGTTCTAGCGCACCTTGACGTAGACAAATGTCTATTAAAACAATTCTTGCATGTCGTCAACAGAATACATCGCAGCTGAAGGCGACGAAGGCACTGCTGAGGTTTTTAAGAGACACGAACTTGGACAAGCGGCTGTGACAGAAATGTCGCGTACCACGCAAGAGTGACCGACTGATTCTGTGTGTGCAGTGCCATGTGCTATCTTTCTATCTTTCTCTATCTCTTTTCTCTCCATCTTTAATCTCCCCCACCCTGTCCCTATGTGTAGGGTAGCGAACCGGTTTTCCTAAACTGGTTAACCTCCCTGCCTTTCCTTCTCTACTATTTCTCTCTCTCTCTCTGTAATAGTCGTGCTTTAGTTTATAAGGCACACTGGTACTAAAGTGCAGTTCAATATATTTGAAAGGAGTATGATTAATTTCGTTAAAGATGTGAGAGAGCAGTTACAACCCGTGTCCACTTTTAGAACGGAGTGTTTTAAAAAGTACCAATCCGTGTGGTCATTCTATGAAAGGTTTTCGACATATGGTATGGCTTCTTTACTGCAATGCAATATCGTATGGCTTTTTTTCTCAGCCTCACAAAATTAGATTTCGTTTTAGAACCCGAAACCAGTGTAGAATAGTGAAGATGGGAAAAAATTAGAGTGAAATATAACTTCCACTTTGGCCATTTGGGAACAGGGTTTGCAATCTTGTAAAATACGATGAGTGATCTTGATTACGATGAAATGTCAAAAAATAAATAAATAAAGCAACCCACTATATTCCTGGGTTAGCCTAAGATGAAGCACCTGGAATGAACATCATATCGATCAGGTGACGTTGCTTCTCCCGATTGAGAAACCACACTAAGAGACAACTAGACGATGAAGGAACTATGGCGATAACAATAAAAGATCAGCACTAGTGCGTCTAGTGAGCGGCTGTTTTCGTCGTCTGGAGAAATGGATAGGTGCACAACAGTGTCGTTGCTTCCCGAACATACCCAGCAGCTATGCATTCTTCATGACAACATAAAATTACTGCGTATGTAGTACTGTCAAGAAATATCTTTGTACCATGCGAAAATTGCCTGTGCATTTATTAGCTGTGCGACAAACTTAATTTTTCATGTCTGCTTGGATTTTTTAGCAATCCAGTAGTTGCACTGTTCGTATTCGAAAATATTTGAATATTCTATTCAATTCGCACTTGGTGTTCTTTACTTGAATACGTTTCGCACTTGAAAATTTGGTATTCGCTCATCTCTAGAACGAAGTTGCTTGCTATAGAGAGCGAGTGGAAAAGAAACGATGTTTAAAATACTGAAGGTGTTTGTGCGCGAACGCAAGACAAATTACCACTTAGGTTAAAGATAGATTGTTCGCCACGTGTAATGGGAACAGCACAGAAAAGGGTCAGGTAAAACAGCATACATCAAGGCCAAAGAGTAGGCAAAACATTACATCACTATAAAGTGCGTCGAACTTAGCTTTTCCAGATTACAAGTGCGCACGCCGTCGATTAGTCCAGCACATCGGACAAAAATAACTATGTGAATGCTTTACAAAAAAAGGACGTGATCAGAGATACAAGCGGTATCTGCGGCGAAGCGGCTTCCCTAGTTTACAGCAAGCGGTGAAAGAGCAAAATAAACAAAATACTGTGCGCGATGATGAAGAGTGAGTTATGCCTGTGATCTACACATGATGGATGGCATGCGGGTTTGGTTAGGAAATGACTCTGTAAACCTATATAGTGTTATGTTCATGAAATATAGATGCAAGATATATTACTGCACGATGAAATACATAGTCCAGATGGGTTACTTTTAATAGTTATGCTGTTTTGTGGTTGTACGTATAAGTAATGAAAGCAGCGACATTATTATAAAAAGTTGAAGAGCTCACCAATATTAAGGCAGTATTGTTAGGGCCTGATAAAGCGGCTGCATATTCTAATTGCTTGCGTACTCAAGTTTCATATGTAAATATTTTTTATTTCAATGGGAGTATTGCTGAAACTGCGCCGGATATATTCCAGCATGTGGTTAGGGTTGCTGGTTGTACATGCTGTTCCGAAGTCTACTGATGTCATTAGTGCGCCTAAACAGCTGTGTAAAGAAACGTTTTCGGGCGGAATGTTATTAATCACCATTACTATCAGCGCTGCCAGACGTCGACGAAGAACACAAAAACAGAAAGACACTCCCAGGGCCATGCATGTATTTCGAGTGGATAGGGCTTCGTTGGGCCTAACATCCCACCCATTCCACGCAACGTGCATCACCTTGTGAGTCGCAGTCTTATTAGATTAGCCCCTGTTGCAGCCTTATTGGTGATTATTCAATACAAATGCGGGAGCGCGCATTATTGTTCATCTTTCGGGGTTCATTTCTGATTTTTAATGTTACTCACAGGTTGACTATGATAGCAAGTTCAGATTGTAAGTTATGCACGTCAACACCGCTATGTATTGCCCGGTAAAGGACACAGTCGTCTGAATTTAAGTCCAATGAGGAGAATAAATTATTTCTCAGATCGTCAATGTACAGCAATAATTGTACATGACACAGTGTACCGAACCTTGTGGCTCGCCGGTTCTTATACTTAGGACGTAAGAGAGTGATAACCATTCACGGTCACGTATTGATAGCAGATGGCTAGAGAACACTCTGGCCAAAGTACGACAGCCGGGGAATAGATCAAGTGGTTTATTTCTATGCTAGACCCCAACTGATGAAGTTCACAGACAATGGAGGTAAGGAAAGCGTAGGGGACAATATGTAGTTTTTTTTTCAGTGTTGCGTAGTAATTACGGCGTTAGTGGAAACGAATTAATGTGGACGAAGCAAAAAATTGCCGCAAGTGGGCACCGAGCCCACAACCTTCGAATTGTGCGTCCGATGCTCTACCAGTTGAGGTACGACAGCGGTCTTTGCTCAGCGTCGTTTTGCTGTAGCGCAGCTGAGTTTGAGCCTGAAAGAAAGAGAGAGTAACAAAGAAGGAAGTGATAGGCAACAGGATGAGCGCTCATCCTGTTGCCGTCATTTCCTTCTTTGATATAGCCTCTTTCCTTCAGGCTCAAACTGAGTTGCGCTATAGCAAAACGACATTATAATGCACCAACTTTCCCAATCTGCAGTATTTGCTCAACTGTCAGCTTCATTAGGTCAAGCCAGATTAGTAGGTTATGGTAAATACTATCAAGAATAGTTTAGTTTAAAAAAGAGTAATATGGGATTCCACGCTTTCTGCAAAGTTGAGAGAAACGCAGTCTACTCGGAAGTTTCTGTCCATATTAGCGTGCCATGATAGCGTGAAGAGCGTCGTAACGATAGCCCGATCACTAGAAATGACTTCGAAAAGCGCAGTACTTGAACAAATGTTTCCATTGCTACAGCTATCACAAGACTCACCAATAATGAACGGGATATTTTAGGCGTGACTACAGCAGCTAGGTGGCGGTCACTTTTTTTAAGTACAGGGACATTACAGGGACGGCATACGTGATCGCTTGACGATCAAGTGCGCCATGCGGCTTTATGAATGATTTCTATCTGGTATTCAATCTGGTGCCCAAAACGCATCGGAGTAGAGGGTTCGGCCTACACGATCCTTACAGCGCGGTATTTTGCTATTTCCAGAAAAGAAACCTTTTGAACGCTGCTTAGCAAAGACGAACATGTATTACAGTGTCCACTGTTTGGTTGATATAATCGAGAGCTCGACGGAGACACGTATGGTGAGGAAGGAATATGTTTAAATAAGTCTAACACTCGGCAAGAAATATAATGAAATAAACAAAAATTTGATGTCCAATGATACTTCTTGGAGAGTGTTCGTTTTATTTCACCATGTCTGTCTGATAAAGGGCTCGAAGTGTTTACCTCCTCGTGAAGGGACAGCGCAGCAAATTTGTCCGCCTAAATACACACGCGGCCGCCCATTAAAAGAGGCTGGGCAGTTGAAATAGTAGCTCGAAGGGGTACTTGTCCTTCAGCTCACTCTGCGCCCTAAATTCGTACACAGGTGTCTTCAGCATAGGTATGTGTACGAATAAATTAGGGCAGTAGATAAAGTATGCTGCGTATCGGTGCCCTGAAAGTAATGTTGACGATGAAATAATGACCACGGTATGACGCCGTTGGTTTGATTATCGAGTCACAGCGCCGCGGCAAACACGGAGCAACGACGACGATACGACAGTGATGAAATCGAAATAATTAAATGGGGATGCCATGGTGAAAGCGCCGCGCTTCAAATAAAACTCTCTTCCACACCTGGTGCATCCTAATGCGCATTAGGAAATATCGCTCTGCACTGTGTTCGGTACTAGTACGCAATTTATCCAAAGACAGACAAGGTTCAAACGAAAAACTATGCGCAAATAAACGGGCATACGATGTATACGGGGCATACGTGTTCTTCGCGTAATTCGAGCGACAGATAAGGGAGAGATGAGGTGAAACAACTTCATTTGGCCCAGAAAAGACGAGGAGAGGGGAACCATGTACCAGCGCAGAACGCAATTAATTTACCGGCACAGTTTGTCATACATACATAATATTAAATCGTCGTCGTGCACACGTAGTAACAAAACTATAGATTTGCCTTCTTCCGCCTATTTTAGGCGGGCTTAATAAGAGGAGCGCTCACATTTGTCCCCTAAGCAAACGTCAACATTCATGCCGGGTAATCTTGAGCTCTAATTAGCTCTAGGAGTGTCACGCGTGGCTGCTACTTCCCTTACTGAGAGGTAAACCGTGTTATTTTCTTTGTTCTTCTAGGTACTCCATATACGAGAACATCAGTCTTTAAATAGAGAAATATAAAAAGAAGCAGTAGTTTTACAGAAGTGGAAGTAATTAATGAAGTACGCGTACATTTTTCTGGATATTCGCATGACAACTTATGGACCAGTGCTGTCGCTCTTTGCAAAAGAAGCGTGCGATCGTTGCTGTATGCAGATCAAGATCTAGTTGGCTCAGTAAAACTTCACATTCTACATCTATTTATTTGTTAACCTGATTATTTCTTCTTCAAGTAAACTGCTGCCCTATCTTTTATTGTCAGCAGATGTCAGGCTCTCAAAAGTAATGAATGCACAGGCGATTGATGGAAAATAATAAAGGTAGTTATGGAACAAGTGATCAAAATCACCAATATCGTATGCAAGAGGAGTGTAGGAGCCAAAATAGTAAACGGTCATAAATACTGTGCCTATAAAAGACTAAAAGTATCTCTTTTAGAAATTTTATGCTTCAGTCAACATTTTTATCACAATCACACGATTTATCAAGACGAAAACCTTATATGCCTCATGGTAACGTAATTTTGAGCGAAACAGCGCTATGTCGTACAAAATTCTGCAAGACCACCTGGTCATCTACGGGTCAGCTATCGATCCTCGTGGATCGATAGCTGACCGGTCACTTCGTATTTACGACGTCCGCATGATTAAAAAAAAAAGAGCGGCATTCCTGTGATAATATGGGCACTGTAAGTTATAGCTGCACCGGAGGGCGTTCGCCTTCGAGTAATCTTAGGCGAATGCATTAGGGAACCTCGCTGCATAAACCAGTGTTAGCTATGAACCAACTAGCTCCGGCAAATACCGTTTTTACCATTTTGGCATTAGGGACCCTGTGAGTACTTTCAAGAGCAGAGCTCTTAAAGCCTTCCGTTGCGCCGGTTAGTGCGAACAGAAGCTATCATCATCATGAATCTGCACACCATCTCTTCGTCCTCTTCTTCCTCCCAGTCCTTTTCTTTTCATATTCTGCTTCACTCCCAAAACACGTGCGCCGATCTCTCCAGCGTGTCCTGTAGTAACCCTGATGGGTTAGAGGAGAGAACGAGCACACAGCTAAAGAAACAGAGACGGAAAGAAAGAAAGGTATAAAGAAAGGGAAAATCTTGGCGAAAAAAAAAGATTCCTCATGAGGCGGTGGGATTCGAACGCGCGCACCCACGATCCGAACGCGAGCGTATCAACCACTTCGCTGTCCAGGCACGGTGACAGAACATAGCATAGCCTTGTATACTGTCGTATAGTAAGGGGGTAGAAAAGGGATGTGAGGGCCAGGAGGGTGAGGAGGAGAGAAAGGAGGAGAAAGTAACACATACCATAAAACCAATTAGATAGAAACAAATGCAGAGAGAGAAAGAGAGATATTCAAGGATAAAGAAAAGAAAATAGAAAGAGAAAGAAATAGAAATAAACAGAGACGAAAAAGGCATCTAAAAACAGAGAGGTGAGAGAAAAACAAGGAAACAGAGGAAGAAAGAAAAAGAAACACCGGAAGTAGCCCAGCTCCGCACTTCCTTCAGGTATTGCACCCCCAGTGCGGAGCTCCCTTAAACTTTTTTTTTCACGCCTCTAGTTAGAGGCATTCAACAGCCCACCGTGTGTCGTGTAGACGTGTGCAGCTTATTGCTGGAAAGGACCTAAGCAACGCGGCACCTTGGTGATTTTGGAATTAAAAGATCTATGCAGATTAGAGGGCACCCGGCGTGCATGTTAATAAACATCTAACTTCTTCTTGTAGCGCTAAAGACATGCCCCACGTGGCGCCATAAATATAGTACAAAAATGCAGTGGAGCTATGAGGTGGGCTAGTTGGTGTTCATTTATCTTAAAAGGTTCGCTAAATAAAGAGATGCGCAGCCCAGAACAAAAAAATAGTATTAATAAAGGACAGACGACGTCGAGTGCAAACTACCGACCGTTTTATTGTTAATATTTTTTTTCGTCCTGTGCTGTTCCTCTGTTTACTTAGCGCACCTTTTAAGATGAACAGTATAAAACCATTAGGACGATGTGCGTTGCTGGCGTTGTGTTGCTTGTAGTGAGGACCAAATACGGCGATATCTCCGATGAGTAGGCCGATGATAAAGTTTGGAAGATAACACGGAATAATTTTCACGTATGATCTGTCTACCTGAATTCTACCGAAAGTGTGTCCATATAATTTCTTTGCAATTCCATAAGCACCATCGATAGCAGGAACTTCACAGTAAACTCACAGTGTTCTCACGATGAAGCTACGAACTATTCACAGATGTGTGGACTTAAACGAACACTGCTTCGGTGACTGCGCCGTCGTCAGACTTGGGTCCACAGAACGAGCGTAATATATGCGTGTAAGCAGCATGCATTGAAAAAATATAGTGCGAAACGTTAACAGATATTTCGAATTCATATGAGTGGATAGTGCAACCCAACTGGGAGGCTTATTCTAGGCGGGCCAGTTGGTGTTGGAGCCTTGGCGTGTTGGCGCGCTGTCTTTCGTGATCAAGCTGGGACGGTGCACAATCTTGTATTTATCAAGTAATCGTTAAGCCATGTAAACTATCGGAAATACTCACCCGCCATTTTGTGTATTCTCCGCGTAGGTATTGATAAGCAAGGCTGGCTCACTTTTTCTCCGCGCAAGCTCGAATGTTGTTTTAGGAGCGGTGCTAGGCAGCCAGTACACATGAACAAATAAGCTATAGGTAAGATGTGTGTCGCCGTACAGAGAAAGAATGGGTGGGTGACAGACAAGAAGCGGACTGACATTTGTTTTGTGAAACATATCAACAAACTTACTGATTGCTGTACGTGTGTGGTGTATAAGATTCCGTTTTGCAGCGTCCGTTTCTACGTAGGGCAAACGGGTCGCAGTGTTAACCAGAGATTAATGGAACGTGAGAGATCTCTAACCGGGGGCTCACCATCTAATCTATTTTTACATTGTCGAGAGTGAAGTGCACGCCAAAATTCGATGAATACGCGATTTTGTAACGGCGCAGGAATGAAGAAACGCGTTTAATGGTTGAGGCCTGACATATCGATGATAGTGGTAGCGCATGCGTGAGCCAACCATCGATTAACTTGCATAAAGAAGAAATCAAGTGTCTGAACAGTTACCTCTCACGTCGACCACGACGCGTGCCTGATTGATAGGTTCGCCTATTGAATGGGCAGATAAGTGTTGTGCCTTCTTTCTTTTCCGCCGTCGCACGCCTTTTCAGTTGATAGTCTGTGTTTGTGGTGCCTTGACTTCTTTCTTGTGTGCGTGTTTGCACGCCCCGTCTATTTTACACGAATACTTACTAACTGACTCAGCTCCCTGTTATTCTGTCTCTTTAACAGGAACTTTTCTTGTTTTGCGCCAAGAAAAGCAACTAATCAATACTAATAAGTCGGAGTAACTTTTACGTTGGGATCTCCAAGCTTCTCGACATGTTTCACAAGGCATGCACGCAGGCTTCCAACGACGTCCAGACGAAGAGGCGCACCGAATGCGAAACTTACGTCACTGAAAGTAGCATCGTTACCTACCATTAGAGCAAATGACGCAATAGAACGAAACATTCATACACACGTGGAATTGCCAGCTTTTCTTTCTTCGGCTTCGCAAACTCGCTTTCTTCGAGCACGACAAAAAGTGTTTGCTCGGGAGAACTTTTATTTCATTACGAGCGCAGCGAAACATCTCGAAGCAGGGCGAAGTGTTTCGCTGCTTTCCACGTAAACAAAAGAATTGCAAGTAAGAGAGGCTGCGGTTCCATCTCAAGGTTAGAAATAAAGGACGACGCTACTCTTGCGGGAATAGATGCGCAGGGCCATTATCGTTATACTTTCTGTCCTTGACGAAGCATCAAAAAGAACCTGCAGTGTGAGAGACAACAAGAAAAGTTGAAATAACCGCAAAGAACCGGGTTTGAGAGTGTAGGACCTTTTGGACAGCTGGCGCCGAGGAAATCGCCCTTTGGGCCTCGAGTTGATCAGAAATAATGCTCCTTTCCTACCGGGCTTTGCCGTCGCCTGTGTCACCGCAGCTCTGCCTAGTGCTTTTAGATTGCGTAATGCATCTCTCTGTGCTGAACATTGAGCAACGGAGGACGAAGTCGCAATTGAAATAATGTTATTGCTTCGCATCTGCCTTAGTTACCGAATGAAGCGAATCATGGTGTGATGTCTTTTTCCAAATCTCGGTGTCACAGCCCTAATAGTTAAAAAGAGAGCAGAGTAAGAATGCGCGAATGAACACGGGGGAAACGGAAAAATAATGAGGAGCAACAATATTAAACGGAAGGAAGCGAAGAACTAGTAAGTATCAAAACGTGTTCGCTACAATATTGGTTGGGTGATCGAGTCGACTTTGAAATGTGTGCGATGACTTTCCCGGAACGCAAGTACATGAGAACCCTGATTTGTGCATTGCCGGTGCCACAATGAAACTAAAACAGAGAACACTGTATTTCATTATCGTTTTCCTTCTATTCGTTTCTATATTTTTATTTTGATTATGCCATCTTGTATTTCCTGCTACTGGTTACATGGGGCAAAATAAATGCTAACCTAAACGGAATGCAACAGCTAACGAGGTCGCCCGTGCACTACGCACTTGCAAAAAATTGGCCGCGTATCTGCGTGCTTCGCTGCAAATGTCGTGTAAAGACGATAGAAGAGGCGCTGTGTGAGATATGGACGCCATCTGGCAATACGTCGGGAAACATGAGTGCTGTGTTGCGTGCTGGTAGTCCCAGCGCAGCAGCAGGCGAAGACCGGCGGTGACCAACGCGACCGGCGGGGACGCCAGCCAGCCCGAAAACGCGGTTTGGCGCGAAGCGCTGAAGCAGAGAAACGTCCGCACTCAACGAGTACTCTCCACACACTCTTTTATTTACACGTCGCCTGGGTAAAACAGGAACGCCAGAGCGGCGCCCACAACCGGCAGCCTGAAGGCCGCCCACAACGCTGCTTTTTCATTTTTTAAATATTTTTTTTCACCTTCTTGGCCTTCTCAAAACTAAAGTTTTTCAACACCAACCCATGGCATTCGTACAGTGCAATACAGAACCGAAACCGAAACACAACAATGAGCTCGTGCGAAGGGCACGGAGGAAGGCAAATTTCAGCGCAGTCGCATTTTCAGCTTTGTTGAAACAGCGCTCGCTAGACGACGACGAAGTAAAAGAAGGCACACGACAGGCAGCGCCTGTCCTGTGCCTTCTTTTACTTCGTCGTCGTCTAGTGAGCGCTGTTTCAACAAAGATGAACGCATACCAACTCGCTCAAGCTTCCATTCTTGTGCATTTTCAGCGCAGCTTAAGAAACTAGGGTCCTTAAAATTACGTATGTATGCATTTTCTATTAAAGGAACACGCCACCTAATACTTACCTAGTGATGTTGCACCTCAGATATGCATGATATTTACTTTTTGATCGACAACGTTCACAAGTATGAACAGCCATACCAGTTCAAGACGGCTGGCCCTTGGGCAAGTGGTTCAACTTTGGCCGAGTGGCTGAATCGAGGGACGTGCCGACAAACAGAAAGACAGAAAGACAGACCAAAATTTCTGCGTTTAAGTTCCCCAAGAAAGACTATCGTCTTTAAAAAATTACATGATTAGAACTTCATCACATGAACTTTCGGTGTGACGTAACATACCTGCCTCATTTCTTGGGCGCTCAGTTCCTCGGTTTCACTATCGCCTGGGTCGAGGCCTTCAATTTTGATGACTAATAACTCACATTGCGCGAGTTTTTTAGGGAGTTCTAAAATGGGTATGCTATAAATCGACACGTCCGCCAAATTAATAATTAGGAATTAGGATTCGTTTGATAGTAACTTGTTTTGTTCTAACTTTGCGCATAGAAAAGTGTTTCCGCCTCGACGTAGAGTTAGTGTGGAAGACGACATGCGCTTGACTGTTATAGCAATTTTCCAAAAAGAATGTGTTGTCTCAGAAAACACCCTGTATAACTCTTAACGTGAACCAAAACGGTCGATTCCGTATCAGTTTTATTTTTAGAAGACATTTTCTGAACATATAAAAACCGGAAGTAAGTGCTCGACCGGAAGTGCTTGTAAGAAAAACCAGAATGTACGTCAGTCGTTGCTCGTGTCAATAAAGCGTATAGTAAAAGGTACTTAACTCCAGCTGTGACTGCCCCCTTATCAACATTACTATGTGTCACTAACATTTTTATTTTACTACTACCATAGGCATGCGTCAAGGGGGGGGGGGGGGCAAGGGAGGGGAAGATTGACGACTGGCCCCGCAACCAACCTAATCATCTCAGGCGGAAATCAGGTCTTTACTACTATCATATCATATATCATTTACTATTATCCTATTCTTTACTACTATCATATCATATTTTACTACTATCATAGGCATGCGTCAAGGAGAGGGGTGGTCAGGGAAGGGGCAGAGAGACGACTGCCCGCCCACCCCACTAATCATCTAAGAAGGACACCAGGTCTGCCCCGTACTTTTAGTAATTTACAAAGTCATGCCTACACCGTGATCACTTCGCCTTCAGGGTTATGGGCATGCAAGTATTTGACGATGATGGCGGCCGAGGGCCCTAGGTGTTGCGTTCCAAGAACTGTGTACTTCCCACCTTTATTTATTGATCTGTTTGTGTAAAGGTAGCTTCCAGGCCCCTAAGGGTATTGCGTAAGAGGGGTAATGCAAAGAATATGTGTAAAACGTGTACAGTAATTTCAAAACAAAAGGAACGGGCATAAATTCATAAAGAATTGAGAACAACGAAAACAAATGGTGCAGTAACATATGCAGGGACCTAGCGAACATTACTTTAGATGATATACAAGAAACAGAGGCAAGAAAAAAATATACCTAGAATTACGACAGCTCACATGCGCAATAAAATTTGGCACATTGAAATACGAACAGCATAATTACCGAATGAAGGCGACATAACTTGGCTGTTACGAAAAAAATATTTAACGCAAAACTGCACACAAATAACAATAAAGGCCATGAAAAGAACAATGCAGTATCTATGGTATCAAGCATTATTTAAACATATGTGTGGCTAGCACATGCTTCATGCTGAGTAGATGCTCAGGTACTCCCCGGAAGGAAGGGGGGGGGGGCAAAGGCAGGCAGCCGTGAATCACGTCATCGCTTAATTTTCTTCTTTGCTTCCAATGCGAAGCCTCCCCCTCTCGTAATCGACCAGCAGAGGGGAGGGGGGGCGCTAAAGCGAGACTTCACTTCTCCTAATGGAGAACCCTTCACGCCTATAAGCATTAGGTTGAGGTTACAATATATGTTTTAACTATAGAGAACATCAATGCAGTTCTGGTAACGCACGGTTTTCCCGGTACCGCGTAAGCAGTGTAGCTTGATTTTATTTCCAAATACGCAAGCATTACTGCTCTAATGTGCACTTAGAGTAACGCAGCGCCGATAGTACGGAATGAGGCTGCCTTCTCCTACCCCCAACCCCCCCCCCCCTTTTTTTTGTTACAATTAACTGTCACTTCGTGGTCTTCTTTCTTGCTTTTTTTAAAAGACACACTTTTTTAAAGCATGAAGTGAAGAAGATTGCGCAAACACGCGTTTTAATGTCGCCTACAACGGTGGAAAGGGACACAACTGGTAAAAAGCACTTGCTTGGAGCCGGCCGGACAGTCAGCCACTGAAAAGAGACCGAACGGGCCTCGAAACAAAGGGCCAGTTTGTAAAATTAAAAACTAAAAAACTAAACTTGGTTGGAGAGTCTTTTCTTCTTATAATTTTACCCAACAACACAGATATCTGTCAAATATGTTTACCTGTAAACGTGTCCTGCCACGGCCCAAAAATCGAAGGTGCAGTGCTGATGCGTATCGACATCGTATTCAACCGCTCCAGCATGCAATGTTGAATGACTTCAGGTATCCAGTGTTTTTCAGTCTGGGTAAGCAAGCTATTAATATTAAGCAAGCTATTCACTTTTCAGCGCGCTTGCCGCGTGCCGCACTTTAATTTCTCTTTTTCCAGAAAAAAGGACAGTTTGTTTTGCGGTGTACGTATTAGGTTTAAGGTTACAATATATCTTTATTGTGGACCATATGCAGCTTTTCTGGACACCAGCGGCCTAGTTCGCATGAACGACACCACGTGGCGTATCGACCTTAAAGAATTCAAAAGTCCCGCCATGACGTTTGCAGTGACGCGGCACTAAATAAAAGAGAATCAAAAGAAACAGTACACACGCCCCGAGACTGTCGCTTCACCTCGGTGCACAGAAAAGAGAGCGCTGTTTGTCGGCGTTATCTCGACGGCGACGACTGGCAATGAATCGGCAGTTTTTCTAGACGTGCCATGCCAAATGTCTGGCCGTTATAGACGCGCCCACGATGCATGAAGAGAATCCTGTTTTTATTTGTTTGTTTGTTTGTTTGTTTGTTTGTTTGTTTGTTTAGTTTCTTGCGCTGCCGTACCGGTGGGATATTGGAGCAGCAGTATGCTGCTTTCCGAGTTTCTTTTTTCAGCTAGCGGGAACCATTATGTTTGGGTACGAACAGGATATTGTGGTTGCATAATAAAGCGAATTTCCTTTGGTGTACCAATTGGGTGATGCTCGTTTGCTCCTTGCGTTACCTCAAATTAGAACTGGATAAGTTTGAGAACGCTAGGAATGAGAGTAAAAAAAAAAGGAAGTTAAATATAGTTTTTATTTGTTTTCATTCAGTTCTTATTGAAATGTCGCTGCCACCGCAAGCTTGGCGCCGTCTATGCGGGTGTGCAAAAATGATACAGTCGTTGAAAGATGATCTTGTACACCGGAGAATGTGAATTTGGTTAGTTTTTTTATTAGAAATGAACGTATAGTAGAACATATACGACTGACGTGTTGTGTAATAATCTCTAGAACTGCCGTCTATTCCGCTAAAAAAGGCACTTATCTATCCTAATTGCATTTCTTCTTTTTCTTTCTTTTTCTTCTCCTTTTTTTCTCACAGTCGACTGACTCATGTGCTGGAGGGGATTGTCTTGAATCCTGTTGGCGCAGATACACCAATAGGTTACTCTAATGGGCTGGAAGTTCTCCTGAAGCTCTCCTTTCATGTTCTGTAGGCGCAGTCTCTTTCAACTTTGCACTTCAGCAAGCACAAAGTCGATCATGAATCACCTACTGGCCCAATCGTCCACTTTGATCAGCACAAAGAAATTCAGAAGAGCGAATTTTGGCGTTTTTGCGCTGACAACAACGATTGTTAATTCAACATAATATAATAACTATTCCTAGAATCTCTCGAAATCACTTCTTTATTCTGTATCACTCCTGATGCAGAATACAAAATGCATTTGACTTGCTCAACAACGGGTCACAAGACACATCACAGAAAAGCGAACCCTTTAATTCCCCCTTCTTTCGTTCACTCAGTATATGAAAATTTCTTCAGTTGTGAGTGGAGCTCCGTCTGTTGCCACGAAGATGTGCAGGCGTTCCAAAGGAAATCTCAAGCCTTTCTTTCCAGGAGGTTCCCTTAAGAGAACGATGGTGTTTATGCGCACAGGAATTTTGATTAGTATATTTCGCTCGTTGCAATGACTGAAAAATACCAGTCTTCAGCCAGATAAAGTCGAGCGAAAGCTGCTTTTAAATGCGAAGCATTTCTTAGCGAACTACTGCGACTTTGAGCGTATCTATCTAGCCGCCTACGACTTTGTGCTCTCCTGGTCGCTTGGTTAATCGAATGTACACCAAAATCGGTATGGTGTAACATGACTGTATGACGAACATAAATGGCAAGTCATAACATGAAAATCATGACACGCATGTCATGTACAGCATGATTTACATGCCACGCTCATGGTGCGCTGGCGGCCGTTTCGCTAGCTTGATCTACACCAAATGTGGCATCTTGTGACGTGACTGTGTGACGAACATAAATGACACGAGTGACAACCGACCGAAATGTGTCACAAGACCCTGGCTGTGAATTACAGTGACATAAACGAGCTTGTTTTTTTTCAACATATGATTAGGATTTGTATTGTTGAATTGCGCTTTAAAAGTCACAACGGCATGTCGCGTTGCCTGACGGGCAAGCCTTCATAGTGCACGAATGAGATGTGCAGAATGCTGTACGCAGTCCGCTGCTATTTACTAAAGAAAAACAATGCGTTTAAAATTATTCCGCACGTTATTAGGCATTCTCGATTTATTCTGTGCTTATAAAAGACTAAAAGGAGTTGACGTTGAGAGGTGGCATTGCCTTCGCGACTACTAGTGAACGCATGTGGAGCAACGGCGCATGCGCGCGGCGCTTTCTACATTGAATGAACTTCCATGTAGCACACATCAAAAACCGGAAAAAATGCATTCCATAACGTTTGGGCTGTGGCATGGGCTTCGCAAGACACTGACCTACGTAGGCGGTGTCACGGCTGAAACGTTAGTAAAGGCATCTTTTCTTTTTTTAGTGAGTGCTACCCGCAAGGCATTCTCTACACACACACACGCACACACACACACACACACACACACACACACACACACACACACACACACACACACACACACACACACACACACACACACACACACACACACACACATATATATATATATATATATATATATATATATATTGTTGTGCGCACAGCAAAGGTTTAAAGGGGTGTTTAATGAGCACAGAGGCACAAAAGACCGTGATGATCTCAGGAGCAGCGTGTGCATATATATATATATATATATATATATATATATATATATATATATATATATATATATATATATATATATATATATATATATATATATATATATATATACATATATATATATATATATATATATATATATATATATATATATATATACACACAATAGTGCATTACCGACACGTTAGTCATAAACCTGAGGCGAACAAGCAAGGCGAGCTTGATCTGTTCATTAGTTTGATGAACCGTAATCAGGCTTGGCTCGGGAACACAGTGCGGAGGGCAATCTAGTGAGCGTCGAATACTTGGCACATTGAATTGGTAAGCAGAACGTGTTGAAAGGGTGTCGGCCTGATATCGCGTGCCTCTCGATAACAGGCCTGATATCGTGCATGCCCCTCGATTGTACTATCGCCGCGCGCCCGGCACTTCCAGGTCACAGATGGCATGCACGTTATGAGCGTGAGAGTGAGATAGCATTCTTCATAGGAAAGTGGCGAGTGCCGAGAATTCAAGAAAGGAAACGCAAGCCAGCAGCAAAGCAGCCGGTTGAAGATCTCTCCGTCGTTGCTATGGCAACGGTGCGCGCGGCCGCGCTCGCTTCCGAGTTTGCTTGCCTACCGTTTCGCCGTCTGTTCCGTGCACACCGGTTCCCGTCGCCGGCCTGCGCCAGTCAGCGAGGGGGGGGGGGGGGAGGGTAAAGGGAGGGGGCACTCGCTGAAGGCCTTCACAGTTTGAGAGAAACACCTATTCTCATTATGTTGTCGGTAAAACAGCGCCTTCGTCAAACTTTTGGGAGGGGAGGCGGGTCCTTGGGGCATACCCCCTAGCTACTGGCCTGGCCTCTGGACTCCTATGTGGCCCCGGTCGGTCTACGAAACTTCTTCCGAAGTACCACGGCCCGTACCGTGTGGTCTAGCAAGCCTCGTACTTCATATACGCCGTCAAGTCGCTTGAGACTTATTGTAATCAACCAATGTCGAGGCATGAGATCGTGCATGTGGACATGCTAAAGTCTCACTGTCACTGGGCAGCTGTCCGTAATTAGCCAGGATGGCTCTTTTTCGGACGGGAAGTAAATGTAATGCAAAAGAGCAGCACTACTTGCAGAAGCAGAGAGCGCTGCTCCCGTAGAAAAAAGGCGACGATTCAATAATGCATGCTTTGCGTTGGTTCTACTATTACTGGTTACGTTTCTGCGTCGTCACACTTCATTATATTAATAATGGCTACCCTGATGCTTGCCTTGGTTTCGTTTTGTATTGCCTTCTTATGATTGAGGTTAACTAAAATCTGGGTTCCTTTTCTTCGTTATTAAGTATTGGGTTGCGTGGTAATAAATAATAAAACAATAGAAGTTCTTTACTTGCTCCATTTACAAAAGCGAAACCGAAACTGCAGCAAATATCTTGGGTGCAATGCTCCAGCGAAAAAACAAGCATCTAAATCTTCAGCAGCGTTGTGCTAGTAATAATACTTGCTGGAGTTCTACGTGCCCAAACAATAATATGTTTATGAGGCATGCCGTAGAGGAGGGCTGCGGAAATTTCGACCACTTCAGGTTC
The DNA here is from genome assembly GCF_013339695.2 of Rhipicephalus sanguineus. Taxonomy (NCBI): domain Eukaryota; kingdom Metazoa; phylum Arthropoda; class Arachnida; order Ixodida; family Ixodidae; genus Rhipicephalus; species Rhipicephalus sanguineus. The sequence continues at coordinate 80,995,711 of NC_051181.1, read as the reverse complement.
GTAACGTGCATCTAAAACCAACTACATGACCTTCTAGCATTTTCGCCTTGTTCAAAAATGCTAGAGCCGCCGTCAAAAAGCCGAGCACCGTAACCGCTGTACCACCGCGGCAAACATAAGCGATTCTGAGAGAGACAAAGAAAGAAGAAAAACTGCATTGGGATTTGAACCCATGCCCAAGAGATTGCGCGCAAACAGCCAGCACGGATGATCAACCCATTCAGCCACAGCGCGCGGCGGCTAGCCCGTGATACGATAGCTATTATAAAGATACTATGGTCAAACTCTCCTTGCAACGCTCCTTGCAAGTGTCCCCACCTTCCAAAGAGCAGGAACGGAATGCAAAAGGGAAAACAGCTGCTTTCTGTTTGCAAAAATGCGCTGTAGACCATAATTCGATGTTTCACAGCGCAAGGAACGAGGACGACATTGGAAAACACACACAGCGCTGAACTTACAACTGACTATATTTTCAAACTTACAGCAATATATATGCGCTCTTCACCAGGAAAGAAAAAAGAATAGAGCAAAGCAAATGAAGCATACGAAAAATTCCAGAAAATATCGTAGAAGCCCAAACAATTTTGAAACGTGATAAAAAGTGCACCAGCTTCGCTTGCTCTTTCGAGCAACGAAAGTGAATTTCTCGTGATCGTAAAATATATGTGAAATCGATGATGGGTTGTTGTTTCCTGCGACTACAGTTTTTTGTCCACCAGGCCTGCAATTGTCGCGTGACCAAAATCACGTAACATCGCACATCTACTTATGTGACTACAATCATATAACAACTAGCTACGTGACAAAAAATCACGTAAAATCACGTAATTAGTCTCGCCACTAAAATCCCGTAACGTCACGTAACTATTGACGTGACGTGTTGGCGCCAAAAACTTCGGAACAACCGAGTGGCGCGGGGCAACCTCAGCGTCTGCACTGGACTCTAGTAAAGATGTACTGTCTATCTCACGTGACTAAAATCCCATCACGTAGCCTAGCCATATCTTATAATACTATACTAGCAAAAACTTTGCACCTCTCATTTTCATTTACAGATGTTTAAAATGGCATCTTATTGCGGCACGTTGAGGTGGGCTGCGAGTGCGTGCGAAAAGCTGCTGAATCACAGGATTTTCGTTTTGTAACTGGGAACACCAGTCCCTGGACTTCCCGAAAGCTTTGATCCACACACGTCATATCACACGGTCCTATCCGATGCAGCGCACAGTGTTTTGTGATGTTAAAGGAGAAGGCATGCTGGTTTCTTTCTGTTCACGTAGGGCGATAGATATGACAAGAGATGAATAAAAATCCCAATTTCACCGCAAGGACGATGCAATGAGTGCGATAGCAACAAATGAAGTAAAGCTGGCAGCTAACTCTTCTGGATCCAGTCTCGCGTAACTCTACAAAAGGGGACTTCGCACAGTCTCTTCGAGTTGAGAGCGCAGCGTGTAGAAGGGTATATGAGCCGTCCGCTGATGCTTGTTGAGATAGCGATTTTGGTTTCATTTAAGTTAGGGCGAAATCATTGCACAGCTGTTTGAAAAAGAACAAATAATTTTTCCTATTCTTTGATTGGCCTTATTATCTGTTGGTTTCATTAGTAGTGTCTAACAAAAAAAAAGAACCCCTCGAAAAACTCCCCTTCGTTCGTTAAGATTACGACAGACACTTGCGTTAGCCCTAAAGTAAAAAGCAAATGCGAAAACGTCTAACTTTGTCATTTAATTACTATGCCTCGCTTGTCTAACTTCAGTTCGCTTCCTTTACGTTGCTGAATTGTAGGTACCTGAGAAGATGGTAACGACATCATGAGAAGGGAGAAATAAGCTTCCACCACATTACGGGTACGAAAGTTGGAAAGAGCTTTGTTCACATTTACTTGATCGGGCGTTCTGTTCCTTCGGACGTTTATAAAAGAATAAAGTAAGAATTATAAATGCAGATCGGTCTGAACGATGTGATAAGCGTGGTGTGTTTAAACATACACTAAAAAACTCATATAATAAAGAGAAAAAGAAACGGCAGCTCAAGATTACAGTCAAGAACCGAAACCGAAACGAAAGCACTTTTTTTTTGTTTCGGCGGCGACATCCTGTGTGAAGCTGTGGAACTAAGTCACGGGCTGAAAAAAAAATGCTGATCCGTCGCCCGGAATCGAACCGATGACGGCGCGGTGATACCGCGCTCTGAACTCGAGCGATTAGCTCGCTCGGCCACGGCGGATGTCGTGTCGCCTGTCGTAAGCAAGGGTTTATCAATTTACCACAAACATTTGAACGGCCGCGCTTCAAAAAACGCGTTAGGGAACAATGTTATGCCACTTGCGGCAAGTTGAGAATGCCTTCAAACGAAAGCTGAGTGTCAGGACTGCATGTGATTTCCTGACCATTAACATAACTTGCTTAGTTTTACGACAGTGACCGTTTTTGTCTCGAAAAACAGGCCACATTTTTCGCCGTTTCCATAGACTCCCATTGTACAATCTTTAACTGCTCTGGGAACAAAATTGAAGCTTACTGCAACATGATCGCTGCAGTCCTCTCGTGCGTTTAGGTTCCCAGAAGCGCTCCGTGGTCTGCGTTTTTCAACATTCACCCTCTACACTTAATTATTCGGGAAAAACTCGCCAGTTCCATTGAAAACGCGCTAGCTTCGCGCCGGGGCCGCCAGGGGCGCTGGCTGTGATGTGTCCACAAAAGCTGGATATGAACATGAATACAAGTGTACGTTGATTTTATTTCCAAAGGCGCGTGCATTACTGCTTTAATGTGCACTTAGAGCAACGCATCGCTGAAAGCACGAAACAAGGCTGCCTTCCCTACCCCCTACCCGCTCTCCAACTATATTTTTGTGTTTCGATTAACTTCCACTTAATGGTCTCCTTTCATATCTTTTTTTAAAGAGAGACGTTTTTCAAAACATGAATAGAATGAGCGTGCGGAAAACCTGTGGATTCCGTTGATCTTCAGAGGAATATAAATGTAACACTGAGCTCCCCAAGCCTTTTCATGGTGATAACAAGCACGCTTTTTAATCTCGCATACGAGCATGAGTTCCCACGGCCCTTCATTAAAAACCGAAGGTGCGGTGGTGATGCGCATCGCCATCGTGTTGAACAGTACTAGAGTGCCGCGTTGAATGAGCTCAGGAATCCGGTGTCTCGGTATGAGTAAACACTCCATTCACTATTCTGAGAATTTGCCGCGTGCCGAACTTTAATTTCTCTTTTGCCCGAACATAAGGCGCAAACCGTAAGGTTTTTTTTTTACACAAGACGCATTAGTATAGGCGCGTGCAGAGGAGGAGGGGGGATCATGCAGGTGACCCCCACCCCCCATGTCATCTAAGGGGGCTGCCAGTTCTGCCCCCCTAAGTCAAACCTGCCCCGTCATCGCTTCACCTTCAGGGTTATGGCCATGCAGATTCTTGGCGATAATAACAGCTGAGAGCCCTTGATGTTGCCTTCCACGAACGGCTTACTTGACACCTTTACCCCCCCCCCCCCCCCCGCCTTTCCAAAAGCCGGGGACCAAAGGCAAGCCTTTGTGAGAAGCGAGTGGTCGCTAAGTTTTATTCTTGCATCCAATGCGAAACTTGTTCTCACTCGGACTCGACCAATGGGGGAAAGGTGGAGGAGGGGGCTACGGCGAAGCTTCGCTTCCCATACTAGAGAGCCCTGCGCATGGCTATGGCGACTATAAAGATATGTCAAAGGTCGCTACAGTTGTTATTACTGAGTGTATCAGGGTTAGTACCGTTTACTACGTACATACGTGGCAGTTAGTAAACGTTGACCCCTACTGGCCGTCGTATGTTATGCTGTAATAGCGAGAGGTTTATGGAAAATTCAGGCAAACCATAATTATCTTGGTCATGCTGGATTAGCTGCTTCGTGCTTCATGGCACATGTTTGTGCATGTAGTGAGGCATAAGAAAAAACAACTCACAGGGTCCCTCATGCATTCGCCTAAGACAACACTAAGGCGAAAGCCATTTTCTCTTTCTTTTTAACATGTGAAGCACCGCACGGAGAGAGGACACATAACGACAAGATGTATCGACAGGGCAATCGTCTTTCTTTTTTTTTTCTCACTCAGTGTACTGATTGTCAACCGCACCCCTCCAAAAGCTGCCTGCACCAAACCTGGCTTTGCACTGCCTGTAGGATCGGAGACACTGCAACCTTTTTGCACCTCACCTAGTGTTCCACCGCCTCCGTGATGGGCGCACCTGCCACCAAACGACGAGGAAACGAGATGATGTCTGAAATTTCAGCGATATGTGACGTCATGTTTGCGTCATATGACGACGTCATGACATGATGAGGATAGCTCGGGCTGACACCACCGACGGTGAATTTTCGCGTTCGATGTGGTTTCTAACTCTTTGGCCTTAATATCGGTCCGAATCGTTGATTAGACGTCCAAGTTCATGGCCACTCACAGGTACAGCGCGCGCTGTCCCAAAGTTTTGTTTACAGGCATATGGCCTTAATGTTGCTGTTATAGTACGTGTCGGTAGAAGCGCTATGTTCTGTTTGTGCGCGTGCGTGGGGTCATTCACGCGCACGCACAATTCCCCATGCATACGTTGTTCTTTTAAGATGTCGGTATGATGTGCACATACCAGGGTAATCACGTGAAGTAATGAGCAATGCTTAATTAGTGTACAATAAGACAATGCCGTTTTCACTACTGCCTATCTGATAGCTTGAGTCGCGTTGGGATGTTCAACATCGTAAACCAGGCGTAGCACGTCACGTTTTTTCTTAAAGAAGAAAGCCTCAAATACCTCAACAAACGCGAAAATTGACCGTAGGCGGCGTCGACACTAGTGATGCGAAAAATCATCATCACGTGATTGACGTTACGAGATGACGTCATCATTACGTCACAGATCATCAAAATTTGTGACTTCACATGATGACGTTATAACATACTATTGTCGCTTGGTCAAAGGTGGGTCGATCACGGAGGCAGTGCAAGACCACGCTACGTGCAGAAAGCTTTCCGAGGGGAGCGTGGGAGTATCAATACAACGACTGAGAAGAAAAAGAAGATGGCTTTCGCCTTCGCGTCATCTTAGGCGAATGTAAAGAGGGACATTGTAAGTGCTTTTTTTTTTCAATTTCAGCCTGTGCTTTTGTAATAAGATCGACTGCATATGAAAATGCCAACGGTTGATATGAACCAAACAGGTGTACACCTATTGTAGGGTGATGGTAGTTCACTGCCGTTCATCTAATTCATTGTGCCACTAGAAGCCATACCAGTCTCTATCGCATTTACCCAACAGGAACGACCACAACCACAATATAACATTTGCCTTCCCAATGGACAGGATATAATTCTTCGCCATAAGTCGTCGTGATCGCCTTGTCGTCAATCGCTTACCAGCCGATTTTTCAGTTGTTTGTCACTTCCCTTCATTTTTTATTGTTTGTTGGAAAGCATGGAATACATGTGAAGGGATTCCACAAGTTCATGTTAATTGAGGCAGCTTCCGGTGAAGATGTCTCCAACCTGGCTTTTACAGTAGCGCTGTTGCGGTCGAAGTTTGCCGTGTGTCGTAGATAGAAAATTATAATCATCATGAACGGGCACGCGCCCAATTACCGCCCAAGCACCAAGTACCGATGGTTAACAACAAATGCTGAAACGCGCCCACCAGCTCTACTGAGAACCAACCTTGCGCAACTTAGTGCAAGCTGAACTATTTTTTTTTGCTTTATAGTTTCAATTATTGTGAAAAAAAATTATAAAAACCGTGTCATTCATCAGCAGAAATCACAGCTTAGATTAAACGAAATGCCACAGTGAGAAAAATATTATTCCCTTTTTCGTAGCAACTTGTTTAACCTGCAGCAAAAAGAAGCAAAGCAAGTTAAGATTGAAGTTAAGTCTTTGAAGCCAACCTTCTTTTCTTTCAAGAAAGCTTTTGTTTTTGTTTTTTTTCAAGTATAGGGCAACGTAGGCAAAGAGGAGGACCGCAGTGCATACCGCGGATGTCACTCAAGAAATCTCGGGGAAATTGCGGCGCACTTCCGCAGATCACTTCGAGGGATACTTTTTCGGAAGACAAGAGCTAGTGTGCCACTGGGAATAGTGGGATATACGAGTACAATAAGTGCAAGGGTTTTTCGCGGAAGCGAATTTCTTTCTCCGCAGCGGCATTCCGCGTTTCACGTTGACGAAGATGGATTAGACTGCTGCGGAGATTTGTCCACACGACACCGCGGCGTAGGCTGCACAGAGGATACGAGCTATGTAGAGGGCGTGGCTTTTACGCCGCATAGAATTTCCGTTATACGTTGGCAGTCCGCAAGCTTACCGGGCAAGGACGCGTAGTTTGTGTTAAAAAAAGCACTCAGCCCAAGTGTGTTTTCTTTCTTAAGCCTATTCGGGTTGCTCCGCAGATGACTAAACATGTGAAAGAGATATTCGAGGAAATAAACTGCAGTAGTTGTTCAAGAGAAGCTCTCTGGATGATTGAACATGTGGCATGGAAACACTGCATTTTTTCAAATGGCAATCCGCAGTATAAATACCAGATACATGACCAGCTTCAGATTATAAAGGTACAGTTGTAAGGCAATGCGCCCGTCTCACATTCCTACCGAGCTTATGCCTTGTGTAATTTACCACACCATGTTGATCGTGGCTGGACTGTTTCTGCCATATGTCATCCCTAAGAGCAAACATTTTGCTATAGCAGACACAATACGGATGATGAACAAAGCAACTTTATATGCAGACCTTCAGACATTGTCCATATTGAGAATAGTCTCAACTTAGCTTTTTACTGAACAGTAGTAATATGCTACGCTTTTGGGGAGAGTGCTTGTCTATTGCGTGCGTTTAAAGTTGCGTTGTTTCCATGACTGTGGATAGTAAATTGAGGTTTTCATTTTGATGCGAGTGCAACACATTAATTAGTGACAGAAATAATGAGGAAATATTTTCTATTTAGTTTTAACCATAAAATATTACTTGATGAAATCTTGTTGAATGCTAAATCGTGCATGGCAGAGGTACGAATTATATGTTCATTTATATTCTTTCGCAGGACTCCCCAGGACGACATAATTCAGTGATACATGTGTCCGAATGAAATAGAAAAAGATTGTCACGGATTCAGAAGTGGTTATGTCCTTCAGTATTAGTACCCCTCGCCAAAATAATACTCATATGGTGATGCTTCACCAGCTGGTAACAATTCGTGAAAAATGCGGGAAAACTGTGGGAAGCAAATTACCAAATAAAAGGCAACATTACAAGTGCAGTGATGGTATTATAAATTTGCTGGTCAGTGACACTAACCACCGAAAGACATAAAAAGTGCAGCTGTAGTTTCATCGCATTTGATATCTAAAAACAAAAGATGTACTGAAGTTTTAGCGTGTGCAGCTCTGTCATGCGAAGTACCTTCCTGACAAGCGTGGACGACTACTTTTTTACAGCGCTTCTACTTCATCGCCGTCTAGTAACAGAATTATGAACTTGAAAGGGATAGTAACTGCAAAATTTACACACAAGTTACAAGTGTCCATGGGCCCCAGATTGAGAAATTGCTGGTTGTATCGTAATCGAGAGTAGATATAAGCATGAAATGTCCACCGGCAAAGCAGATTAGTTGGAGGTTACATTAGCCACAATCTTGTGCATGTTCGCAAGGGTGCTCACTACCAAAGTACACACGACCACACGGCGCACTCGTCCATTTGGACGCAAGTGTTTGCTGTCACTGTGCGAGATAACTCTTGGCCTTGGCGGCCGATGAGGCCACAACGCGACAGCAGGAGGAGGAGGAATAAAATGGGAGTTGGAGTGGGGGAGCCAGGCTGGATTGAGGGCTAGATTGAGGGAGCTAGATTGAGGCCCTTGGTACCACAACTCTAACAGACCTATCCGCCAGCCTAGTCTTTCTATGCCAGTTTGTGATCCCTAATGACCTCTCCCACGCTTCTGGTGAGGAAGCAGGCTGCAGGAGTTTATCGGGGGGCGGCTTTGTGGGGCACCCCAATATTATGTGGTCTTGTCCTTCCTGTGCTAAGCCACAGTTAATACAAGTATGCAGCTTCTCATCTTTCATAATTGCGGCGAGCCTCCTCGGGCTGAGTATGCAATGTGTACGAGCCATTCTTAGTGTCGTCGCTTGGGTCTGGGTTAATGCTTCGTCTGGCGGTGGATAAAGCCGTTTTTGTTCTCTGTGCCGGCTGAGCCGGTCTCCGTAGCTGAGCGCTAGGTCATTCGTGTTTGGTTCCTGAGGCCGCACTAGCTCCGGATTTGTTTCATCAGGCTGTCTCTTGGGAGGCCTCCTTTCTCGGGTTCCGGCATTGGCCCGGAACCCAAATGAGCCAGATTTCTTGTTCAGGTCGTGCTAATTTGTGTATTTGTGTAAATTTGTGTACCCGGATGGACATGCCTCAATGGCCGACATCGAATCCGATAGGGTGAATTTTGTGCCCGCAGTGGTTACAATAGCGTCGCTGTTCCTTCTGCATTCTCAGTGGAGCCGGCCTGAATGGTTTCTTTCCGCAACGTGTGTCCATAGCCAACAACTGCTGCAATGATATACTTTTTCGCGCCTGCGGAGCTGGCGTTCTCATACACTGCTGCTTTGTTTGTCAGCACTTACTTTAGTGCCTCGGCCCGAGCTTGTCGACGTCCTATGTTTAGGCTACCCATGATTTTTGGCAGCGGTCGTATTTTTATCTTGCCTCTGACTTTTTGTGGGATATTATTATGCCTCATTGCGGGCCCAGTGGGTGGTTTTAAGTTGAACAGCTTCAGGACGTCATGTCCTTGTCGAGTGCAGGAGTGTCGTCACCATCGGGGTGGTCTTTGCGCTTTAATTATTTCGTCTACGGTGTTATGTACACCGAGTTCCAAGAGCTCGTTGCTAACCCAAATGGGTAATCGTAGGGCCGCTCGGTAGACTGACCTAATTAATATGTCAATTTTGTTTGTTGCATCTCTCCTGAGGTACAAGCGGCATGTGTACGCGTACCAAGATGGCCTACAAGAGTTCGCATTCTTTCTTTACATTCAGCCCATGCTTCCGTTTATTTATTCTTCTGAGGAGCCCGATGAATTGTTGTGAAGTGGTTTCAAGCCTTCTGAGGGTCTCGCGGATGAGCCATTTTTCTTCCAAGAAAAGGCTAAGTGTCCTTATCGTAGTTACTTTTGGTATTGTTTCTTCATTGGCAATGATGCTAAACGTGCCTCTGATGGCCGGTGGGATTTTAGTCGCTATGAAGAGCTCTGATTCGGCTTGAGAACAATGAAGTCCGTTCCGTGCTGTGAAGGTTTGCACTGGGTCGGCTGCTCCTTGTGTAGATCTTTCTTGACATCGCCACACAATATATGCAGACGACGTGACGATTTGTACCAGGACAGGAAGCCCAGACGCGACAGCAGGCTGGTGCGCCGCATGGACCGTGGCGCCATCTCTCGAAGAATACGGAAACTCGTGCCGTGACCCTGCCCACTGCTGGTGTTCAAAAGAGCGCAAGCATGGCGCTGGGTCTTAAAGGAGCAAGTGCACGGTGCCCTATCTGCCTTCGGATCGTCGTTATTCTAACAGATAAATAAGGATTCAGCGTAGAAGAAGCTACAGTTTCCGTGGTACTGTGAACAAACACTGTGAAGAACTGTAAAGCAATATATTTTCCAACTTGTTTGGACTGCTGCCAGGGTATGTATTGCGGTCCTATAAGAAGGGGTGACTGCCAAATACCGCGCTTCGTTGAACTTCTGAACTAATTACCTCTTTTTTTTTTTTGGATCATCTCATCTAAACGCCAGGGTAACCGTGCTGGCATTTTACTCAAGGTCGTTAGAAGGCCGCCGACAAAGGGTGGCTAAATCATTTCAATGTTATATCGAGTAAGGCTAGCAGCTAACTACTTTGGATCCGATCTCGCGTAACTCAACAAAACGCTGGTTTAGGAGAGTACGGCTGCGCTGGTTTAGGAGAGTACGTCCGAAGCGATTTTCGTGCTTCCACGCCTTTAAGCGCGAACCTTTGATCGCCCAGGAAGTTTACCAGCCGCCTCCTGATGTCTGTAGAGATAGTGCTCGCGACCGCACTCTTATGAGCAAAGTTCGCAGTTGCTGCTCGAGTGACAGAATCCGCCCCCCCCCCTTTCCTTGTACCAACACTCTTTCGCCTGGCGAAAGACCGCCATGGTTGCTCTCTGCTTGGTGAGCCACCGACTGCAGGACTCGCACGCAGGGCTATGTTATCGCATCCACTCTTTTCGCGCATTCACACTTCACATGCGAAGAGAAAGCGAAATACCACAGCGGCCGGAAAGCCATGTTCACGCCCGTCGAAAATGTTCACAATTGTTCAGCCCCTCCAGCATGCTACCGCCGTCTTTGCCACTTCAAGAATTCATTCTATGTTGCCCGTTTCCTGAGCTATAATTAAAGACGATAGTCTTTCTTGGGGAACTTAAACGCAGAAATTTTGGTCTGTCTGTCACAAAGGAAAGTTTATTGAACATGTACACGCAAGCGCATGAGACGTTTATAAACTAAATACTTATAAATGCGTCTATGTAACTTACACGCTAGACGCAATCTTATACAGAATGGAGTAATACACTGTACGCTACCAAGCAACTATACAACAACAAACATATTAACTAAGCATCTTCCTTCTCAAGGTGATGGGGAAAAATAAAGCAAAGAAAGGGGTGAGGGGGCAAGGGGGAGGTGTTGCATGGGGAGTCGGATAACTTGTTTCTTTTTCCGAACTCAGTATGGCGCTGCTGGAAATTCAAGTTTCTCCCCATGTAATGCGAAAAACCGAGTGTGCCAGCACCTTAATAAGGCATCAACACCGCTCGCTTCCAGCTCGTCAACAAATTATCGGAAAACAATTTGATAAATACGGCGCATGGCTGGAAATGCTGCATGCTGTGGTTCTCGACCAGCTTCTGCTTGGCACCGACGTCTCCAGATCACATACATTGTCACCAAGAGTATCAATTGGGCAAACATTTCGTTATCCCTTTGCGACAGCGATGTAGCTCTCACTCCAAAGGTGCGCCAAAAAAGGTGCCACACGCCCTTACTAGCAACGCATTCGAATAACGCATGCTTAGTGGTCTCGGATTGCCCAGAATTCGGGCATCTATCATTTGGTGTTACATGGAATCCGGCGAGGCGTTGACGCGTCGGTAACAGCGCTCCATCTTCTCAGCCAGTTAAATTCGCGAACCACTTCAGGGACTTTGCTTTTCTTCCATGTCTTCCATCGGCTTGGGTTCGTTTTTCTCTTATCATCGTCTTCTAGTGTCTCTTCCATCAGCAGGTAACTTAAATTTATTGGCGCTAGTTCTTCAAACCCTTTCCCATCTGTTTTTTGATCTACTGTGCGCCTCAAGTCCCACACGCTCTTGTAAAACTCGAGCGGTTTTTCAGCTCTGTCTTTCTGTTTGTCTGTCAGTCACCCGATTCAGCCACCCGGCCAAAGTTTAAACACTTGCTTACCGCCCAGCCATCTTGAACTGGTACGGCCGTTCATACTTGTGAACACTGTCGATAAAAAGGTAAATATTACGCATATCTGAGGCACAACATCAATACGTAATTACTAGGTGGTGTGTTCCTTTACTAGAAGATACGTAGATAATTAATTCTAAAACCCGAGTGTTTCTTAGGCTGCGCTGAAAATGCTAGTGTTCCTTCGGCTGCACTGAAAATGCGACACTATGAGGCAGATGCGGCGGTTCAACATAGGTGAGGAGGTCTCGTGTAGTACGACCGGCACAAGACTATCGTCTTTCGACGACATTTGCAGCGAAGCACGCAGATACGCGGCCAATTTTTAGGGGCGAAGCTCCTTAAAGCGGTACCCGTTCGTCCCTCGTAGTGCGTAACCAGTCTTAACGCTAGTACCAGATCTTGACCTCCAAGGTGGTGCCGGTGGGAGATTTCTCCTGTGCGTTGTTGAACAATAAAAAATTCGCAGCGTGCGCGTTAACTAAAAGCCGAATTCTTCTGTCTCTCATTCCCCATTAGCAGCCATTGGCATGTTCCAGTAGGAAACGTTAGTAGAAGTACAAGTGTAAGTGTTAGCTAAAAGCCGACTTCTTCTGTCTCTCATTCCCATTAGCAGCCATTGTTTACCTCCAAGGTAGTGCCTGGTGAGATTTCTCCTGTGCGTGATTAAACAATAAAAATTTTGTTCAAAACGCCGTTGATTGATGAAATAAACCAACGAAAGACGCCAGATGTTTTCTAAAAGCAAAACCAAAAGACGCCAGATGTTTCTAAAGCAAAACGAAAAGACGCCAGCTGCTTAACGAAAGACGCCAGATGTTTTCTAAAGTAATGGTTTTCTAAACAATGAAAATTCACAGCGTACATATAAAATTAAAGTGAGCTGCAAGTCGTCATAACTCTCATCGAACCTTTAGTATAAACGCGCCCGATCTCACGTCGGTGATAATGTACTGGGCAGAATTCACGGAAAATTCACGGTTTACCGATGAACCTCCGCAGCTTCGCCCACTCATCATCATTCACTCCGTGGATATGCTGTGATTTTTTTGTTACCGAATTCAAGTAATGCACGCAAAGCACGGAAATGAAATAGCTGTCACCTTTGCAAACCGTTGTTTAGGGAGTTACACCAGCAGAAACTAGACAAGCGGGCATACCAGCAGCGGCGGCGGTGGGTTTAGCCGGCTTGGGCACATGACTGCCACGTATGTCATGAAACCCTTTCCCGCCGTCACATGCGTCGCACACCCTTATTCCGTGGGCTATGGTATGCGGGTATGCGCCACAGGCGATTCACTGCCTGTATCAACCTAGGACAGCGAGAATAAAATTGCAAACCTTATATGACACTTTGTGTGGATTAAACAAGAAAAACACGCACCATTTGTTATACGTGGTGATTTTGATTTAGCGCACAGACGTTTACATATGTGCTTCTGTGACTCAACAAACTATATTCTAGCGCTGCTGGTCCCCACAGGATTACGCTAGCGAACGCTTCTTGCACTTCGTTTAAAGAAAAATGAATTTCTTGCATGACCGTGAGTGCCAGCCTTATATCAGTCCATGAGCTACCCTTTAAGTTCAAATGATTCAACACGCCCACGCCCATGACATGCACACAACCACTCAAATTGTACAAAGACGTCGGTATACATCGTATCACTTGGCTCGAAGTACGGCATAAGCAGCTGCTGGCTGACAGCTTCGCATGAAATGAATTCCCAAAATTCATGCGATCTGCCGGAATTGTTTTGCAACTCACTGTTTCAATTGAAGCACCGTGTGTTGGCCGCGAGATCGACCTATAGGTGGCAGCACCGTTGCTGCTTTAGTGTGGAGAGGCCGTCGGCGGCACGTATACAAATGCACACAGCGGCGCTTCGTTGTGAGCGGTTTGAGCCGATTGTCGGCGAATAAAATGCGTGGATTACAGCTTACAGGTAATATATACGCTCTTCATTGTTGAATCGATGCACAAAGGTGATCCAACGTTACTATTACTAGTAAGAGAAGCGCAATCTGCCGATGAAAGGGATGCTTGCCCTGGATGACAGTCTGCGCTTACGCACTTTATGACGTTTTCGGTTGTTTTCTCTGTACGTGTTTAGCTTGTGTTCTGTGTATTACGCACTGCTGTAGTACGAGTGACCTACTTAAGTGGTGTTTACTTCTTGTTCATTTGTATGCCAGCTCATATTCCTGTGTAATGAGTTCAATAGCACTGTTCGCGCGAATACGCATTTTTTTTTATAGTTCAGTTCTCCATGAAATGTAGGACAATTGATAAGTTAAGTCAGGAAAGCTACGTGATTGACAGCGCTTTAGCGCCACGGAGACGTTCAACGCGTACGCACTTGTTCTTGCTCCAGTAACAGAATAAAAAGGTATGAGTTTAGCACAGAGCTTTCATCGATTGATTACGTGCACGACAGTGATGCAAGAAAGGTACGGTTATTTTATGGAAGCAATGTCTCTTCTTTTTTTTTCCAAACTAATATTGTCCGCTGCCTTCCATCAATTTCTAACAACTCCCCACAAACGCTCAAGATAATGTAAAAAAAAAAAAAACTGATGAGGTTTTGCGTAAAATTATAGGACAGACATGTAAAGCACGCCGTCGGGATTAATTTTGAACATCTGGGTCCTTCAAAGCGTACCTATAAATCTAAGCACATGGGTCGTTCTGCATAAATTTCGCCCCAAGTTCAAATTGCGCGCGGTAACTCCGTTATTATCACTGCCGTGTCATTCTATTGTCTTTTTTTATGGGACAGTTTGAGTACCGAAGTGTCAGACTTCCCTTGATAGAAATATTTCGCTGTAGCGGGACAACGACCGTAATATAAAAGGACATCCTAAGCACAAAATCATCGCATAACCGATAAACTACAGTGCCGCAGTTATACACCTAACAACAACGCGAAAGTGCATGGCCTAGAGCCTCGTTTTCTTTACCAACGAGTCGCTAAAACGGTGCCTTCACGCACTATTTAATGCTCCTCATGTCTGGGACTATGCCAAGCGCACTTTAGGGTGTGCTTGAACCAGAAAGCGGCACCAACACTGAAATGATTCTGGCGAACGAAGGGTATGACACCAATACACAGCACTTTCCGAAGTCGCACTCACTGATCTTATTACAATGCGCATGCAGCCGAGCAAGCCCATTTGGTTCTGTGCACCATGTTAGGTATACGTACGAGCACTTAAAATCGCGCTAACATAACAGAACAAACCGCCCTTTGAGAACGTGCAGGACGTACGCGCAGATGCAAACACGACGTGGCTAGCAGACGACGCAGGGAGCAATCCACACTAGGCGCGCTTCAGCCAGTAGCCGCCAGGCGGCGACTCCGCTCGATCTCGTGGCCAATAGTGCGTCGCAAATTTCTTAAATATGAACTGCCCTCCATTTTGTTCCCCGCCACGGTAGTCTAGTGGTTATGGCGCTCGGCTGCTGACCCGAAAGTCGGGGGATCGAATCCCGGCCGCGGCAGCTGTATTTCCGACTTAGGCGAAAATGTTTGAGGCCCGTGTACTTAGATTTAGGTGCACGTTAAAGAACCCCAGGTGATCGAAATTTCCGGAGCCCTCCACTACGGCGTCTCTCATAATCATATCGTGGTTTTGGGACGTTAAACCCCAAATATTATTATTAGATGCGAAGCAGCTCTTTGACTCACGTGTGTAACGCCATACGTTACGTGCGTCCGTACGAATGCACCGCAACGCGTTCCCCTCGCCGCAGGTGTTGGAGCGTTGCCAAGTAGGTCGCGCCACAGCTTTGCGTTGACGTCACGCTCCCCTCGCACGCTTCCTTCGCAGGTGCGCGCTGACGTCATTCTCTCCCTCACCCGCAGCATGCTCGCCGTAGCGCCCGCAGCTGCCGGCTGCTCCGCCCGCTCGCAACACCGCTGAACGTGTAACTTCTCTCTCGCTTCACCCGTGGTAGTCAAGGCGAAGCGCGCGCCTGCTCCGGTCCAGCGCCCGTGTCTCGACTCTGAAGAAACAACGACTGCGAAGTCTTGCCAAACGCTTTAATGAAACTTACACGAAACCCAAGCCGCCTCCCGTGTCTTTGCGTTTCAAACAAACGTTTACTCGAGTAAACGCTACACCGAGTTTCGCTTCAAACCGTTCTTCCAGCACCCGCGTCGACGCCCGTTTCAACCGGGTCAACGCCGTGCGCACCGCTGCTGCTTCGCATCCCCTCAGGGTTCCCTTCGGGGAGATGGTCTAAGTTTTATTAAAGCCCTCCATTTTGTTCATAAAAATCTGTGTTTCGCCGTCTCCCCCGGCTATTTTCTGTGGGATATCGATCGTTGCACATTGAACATGATTGTCGCGTTCGACTTTCATTTCACTTAAGGTTGGATGAGCTACTTTGATGCTGCCGTCCTATATTTTTTTAACTCGCAACTTGAATTCCTGCTTCACAAATCAGTCTAGTTACCGATTCGTTCAGTCACTCATCTTCTTTTTTTTTTCTTTTCTAAACCATAGTACTTGCTCTCAAGGGCCATCTTAAATTCTTCTGTTTTTACTCTGATCAGATCTTGGTTGACCTTTTTATATAGGTGAACGTTGTCCTTGTTCTTGTCAGGTTGAGGGTGATCTTCGTCCTCACTAGCCTGTAGTCGGTGCACTTTACCCTGCTCACTATTTCTTATGCCATGTACTGTGTACGCCTGGATCCTCACACCTTATGAAATCTTTTTTTTTTTTTGTTTCTCCGTTCGAACTTCACCTGCCCACATCCTATTTCTATGCTTTCTGAAGAAGGTGTTTATTATACAGAGTAGACCTTCTTCTGGGAGTTCCACAAGCATCTCTCCTCTGCTATTTCTAGACTCAATGTCATAAGCAATAAACCAGTTTACACCACTAAGGGGGTTTTACCGTGTCTACAACTAACAGCCTTACACCCCAGGAAAAAAATACTTTCACAACTCAAAATACCTATATCATAAGGTGTTGCCAATCGTCTTACCACTCTTATCACTGAAAAACAGTAAAACATAGAGTGTACCAGTCACGGGACATTCAATTACAGAAGACATCAGCATAGAAGGTGTACCTATCGCCCAAGCATACACGCAACTTAGCACAGGAGGTAAAATACCTCATGGACAGGGCGCTCGCACTACACAGCCTTACATTGACCAGCAATGGTATGCTGAGCCGCCGTTCAGTGCCGGTGGGGATATTCCTGTCCTTCATAATTGAACAATAAACATTCACAGAATGCGCGTAAATGTATGGTGTGCTTGTAGATGGCCCTAAACGAGACTGGTCTGTTAATCTAAGCTCGCCTTATATACAACACCCTTTTAATAAGCTAGCACCAATCATTTTGTGGCACTATGTCGTATATGCCACAGTAGTTTCGATAAACCACACCACCCTTAGCATAGAGGGTGCTTTAGGTGAAACATTAACCCTTACGCAAACCAAAAGGATATTTGGGGAAGCAAAAGAACCTTACGCCCCCATTTTTGCGAATTCTGGTTAGGCGAAAAGTGTTTTTCTTGCTTGATTTCGCTTTAAGGGTGCAAAGTGGCTTTCGGTGTAGTTGTCGAGCGCTTCTTCTCCTTGCTGTTTTTTTATTATTTTCTCATTAAAGTCGTCCCTGTCTACAGTGTACTGGAATCGCAATTGTTGAACTGCTTTTTGCTATTCACTATATCGAGCCTATAATTCCATATATTTCCTGTAGAGTCCTGTGTATTTCTTCTGGAAATGCGTTACGTTACGTTACCCACGTAGGGAAATCACCAAATAATCGCTCAAATTATATAAAATAAAATAAATATAAGGCAGAATGCATGACCCATATCCCTTTTACGTGTGGCGATTCTGCAAAATGACGATGTAAAAGTTCGAGAACAAAAACAACAAAAAATAACTGGAAAAGAAATAATTCACATGCCAGATGAGCCTAATTGGCCAGCTAATTATGGCTGCCCAAGGAAGAATCCGGCAACTAGCGATAGCACTGCCCAGAATTATTCAGATGGAGAAGCACGCCATCAAGCCTAATAAGTTCTTGCCAAATTAGCAGCAGTAAAGGTGCGAAATATATTTGGTAGGAAAACCAGAGCCAACGTTCAGTGTAGCAAAGACCACAGCTGTGGAATATGCCCATTTGTCTGTCTAAACGAGCTCCCCCACATCGCCTCTATCATCCTGAAAATTGCCCGCCTCGAAAAGTCGTCCACATGTAGGCCGGTTAATTGCATCATAAGACAAGCATTCTTGTAAGTAGTTATTACGCGAGCGCTGCGCACGACAAGTAAAAGAGCGGTTCCAGTCGACGCGCGCTGAGCGCTAATTCGCCAAGGCAATGAAGTTGCAGCTGGTGTGGTGCTACCCTGAGGGGCCTTAAAGATATTAAAGGAACACTAAAAAGCAAAACGATTTTTCGTATATTAGTACAGTACTCTCACGATACCGAAAACACAACGCTTGCTGCAAAAAGACGCTTAGTAAGCGAGAAAACACGCAAACGCTAAATATGAGTGGCGACGCCAGCTTGAAGTTTCCGCACCATTCGCCGTGACGTCACATGTTTTGACAGCGCCTACGAGGGACTACATAGTTCCTAATCGGCAAAAATGAAGTACATTCCTTCCTTAGGGGGCCATAGACCTAACGTACCACGTTTGGGGTAATTTTGTTGAGCCAATGGCGCCGAAATATGATAAATACACTTTGAAATTACTGACGTCACGCGGGGATATTTCGGCGCAAAATTTAAAAACGAAACTTTGAACTTGATTTTCTCCTGTATTATTAAACCTAACATGGCGAAAGTAACGACGTTGGAGTTCTCAGAGCGCAATTTATCGATCTAAACCGATTCATTGTTTCTCTTTAGTGTCCCTTTAAGACACGTGAACACGTTGAAAACGCTCGGATACCCGAAAAAATTACACCATTTCCCGCTAAAGGGGACCATGAGGTGATGCAAAGCCGGAACACTTGCACGATCGCGTTTCGTTGGCGTTCTTTAGGCGTGCTACCGACCTCGCGTCGTGGAACGCGAAGAGGAATGCTACGCGCGTCTTGTCTTCCTTCTAGCCTGGCCGTTAATTCTCACAGGGCGAGCGGGGAATGCAGTCGGCAGGCGTACGAGAGGGGGGCAGCGTAGGAGAGGAGAGAGAGGGGGAGGGGACGCGCATGCGCTGGTGCTCATCGCGGCGTTGCGCAGGAGAGAATTTCGGCCTGTCTAGCCCGCGTTTCAGAGGAAGAGTGGAAAGGGGGAGGGGAAGTGGAGAGGGGGAGGGGGGAGAGGGGAAGTGGAGAGGGAGAGGGGAAGTGGAGAGGGTATGCGCATGCGCAGTAAGTGTGGTCACGCCGCACACCACCACTACCGGATTGAACTCCGCCATAAGATACCTCGCATCTAAAGAAATAATTGGGTGAGCTATGCGGACGTTGAAGTGAAGCCATACGCAGTGTCACTGTAGGGGAATTCAAATTCCCCTTCTTTCGTTCATTTATAGCGAGGGTCTCATTCTGGCAGAATGGATGCCTTCAAGTATTTTGCGAGGGCTTATTGGTCTGCTACCAGCTCGTAAAAAGATCCCGTGCTTCGTGATCCTGTCAGGCAGAAAGAGAGTGTTCCACACTTGCCGTCATGGGTACTAGCGGCGCTGACTAACACTCCTAGGTTTAAATGCACCTATACATCCCGTAAGGTGGACAGGAGGATGACTGCCACCGTAGCTCAGTGGTAGAGCATCGGACACGTATTCAAATTTCTCCCGTTCGGTCCCTGCCGGAGGCAAGTCATCTTTTCGTCCACGTTACTTTCTTCGCATTTACATCATAATTACTACAAATAACATCCCCTATACTTTTCTTGGCTTTATTATCTGTTAGTTCTAATTAATGTTCTGTCTAGCAGTGTCACTGTGTACCATAGGAAAAAAATGATCAGGGGCCGAATTCACGAAATCCTTTCGTAAGTGTGTTTTCCCATTGGTCAGCCGCCTTCGCTAATGAGATGTCCCGCATATTGATTGGCTGAAATATTCTCTTACATGATTTTTTAGGGTAAGATGTTTTTATTGCAATAGCAATTATATGGACAGTCTCGGCTGGTTTTTGTCAGTCCCCATCGCCGTCATTCACCGTATATGTATAAGTATGTATATATATATATGAAAGTCCCCGCCAAAAAAATAATTTAGAAAAATGTTTCCGATGCGCGGAATCGAACCAGGGACCTCTCGCTCCGCAGCCCGTGGCGCTAGCCACTACGCCACGAAACTTTTTTTTATTTCAGGTTGTACATAACGCCAATCCGCTAGGGAGCTAACGGCGAGCATTATATACACACCCTTTACCGCTGGCCGGACCCAGAGACGGCAGGCGCTTATAAGCGTTTCTTCATTGTCAGCGCGATGGCGCGAGGAGCGCAACGAAGGCCTTTCGCTCGCTGCAGCAGCCGCGTTTGCGAAAGGAGCGCCCTGTTCAAACAGAAATAAGTAACAACTGCGACATTTAGTTTGCGCTCGTCCTGTGTGCACCTGTTCGTTCGTTTCGTGCGTCCCGCTTTATGTTTGATCAGCGTGCTTCCAGTGTCGAGCTGTGACGCATGATAGTTCGCGCTCGTCATGTGTGCGTTCTTTTCGTGCGTCCTTCGGGCTCGAGCGAAGCGCTGGCAATTTTTGTGAATACGGGCCTAGAGCCCTTCCACTATTGTGAAGATGGAAACCAGCGGCTGCGGCTGCACCTTCTGCGGCAGCGGCTTCGCGTTATTTTCGTGCCCATTCGCGTTTCTGTGCCGAATGGCGCTGATTCAGTTGCCGCCCTTCGTCCTCCGAGCAAACGACATGCGCCCGAGCCATAGCGAGTCCAAAGGGCAACAGCTGATGATAGCGCTAGCGCAATCTGCACGTCACAAAACAAAGGGGCCAGTTATTGGGGAGAAGTGCCGCCGCCGAGTATCGCGATACTTGTGGAAGGGGCATCCGCGGTAGCGATGGGGCCAGAGACAACTGTGGCGAGGGGTGAGGGCCGCCGAATATTGTTGTTCTACGCGTCGCATTGTCCGCGGAACCTATCCACCACAAGCTAGCCATATACAGCTGCTCTGTAAAAAAAAATAAAAATAACACAAGTTCAAGAGAAAGCATCAATTATCATGCGTTTCGTTCTCGTGACGAGTCCAGTAGCAGAAGTAGGTTGATGCTACGAGCATTACGGGTGAAACTCCAGTACTAGGGCGCGAGCGAATATGAAACAACGATGCGATTATTGCATCAGTGCGGCCTCGTACAAAGAAGTCTGAAAAGCGAGTTTTACTCTCATAGACTTGTATATTGTGTTATGAGACATACCACGTAAGGGGCTGCGAATAAGACCTCACCAGCTGATATTATAGAAACGTACCGAGAACAAAGTATGCGTGCGTTCCTGCGCTCCCCGCCGCCCTATTCGCCAAAATTAGGCTACCACTGCGAGTTATCGAACGCGCGGCCTACTGCTAAGCAGCATGACCATAGCAACCGAAACTAGCTGATGCTAGCTGTTGTGTGATAAGCTAATGACGTATCGCATGACAATGCTACCACATTACACAAGAGCTACGGGGGAGTCATAAAATGCGCATTCGCCAGTTTCTTAAATGAATTAGAAAAATATGATTAATCCCTCTGTCATAGGGATCGGCATAACACAAAAGTGAACCACGTCTTCACAGAAGTACTTGAGTGTTTATTTTGCATTGATATACGAGAACTTTGACGAGAACTTTGACGTGGATTCACCCAAGTTGACGCCTAGTGGTATTTCTCTAGCTCGGAGACTAACGTCTATGATAATGATAAAGCCTTTGTGGCCGCAAAAGTAGTTAGCATACACCTAGACACAGCGTATGGTGAATCCTGCGCAAAGATGGCATCGACAAGCATATAATAAACATTGCTGCTCGATCTGCACTCATTCAAAAACGTCGTCGTTTGCGGAGAGAAAACGCCGAGGTGTGCGCTCCACAGTAATAGGGTAATCTGCGCCTGTGCTCGTATACATGTACCACACAGCGCTTTAGGAATGCGAGAGGCAGAGTTTTTAGCTTGAGCTAGGAACGCGGTAAGGCGTTGAGCTTCCCGCTTAACCAAAGCACTCAATCCGCGACATGCGACTGTCTACGTCGTTGCCCTTCCGTGGCACTTATTGCAGCAGCTTTATTAGTAGGTGCTATCGCTCTTGAAGCAGTGGGCGCCGGAGAAACACCGATGGTGCTTGTGGAAGCTGCACTACTCTGGCAACGAGTTGTCACCCGCTACCACGACGCAAAAGGCAGGGCACGTAACTGCGTCGTCACAGAACCGAATCACTGCATACGCTACTTTGCACTGACTGCAGCAATTCCTACCATATTACATGCAAAGCCTCCGTTGCGCTAAACTACCAAAGCGCTCCATGTCTGCGCTCGTTAGTGTCCTGATGCAGTACTTCCCTTCATTGCTCCAAGATGGCGACACCACCCACTGCCAACCAAGAACACTGTGAGAGGGATGTGTAAGAGATATAAGGCGCACAGGGTAGAGCTCCCGAAACCTATCTTCGCGAACCGAGAGGTTGTGGGTTGGACTCCCGGGTCACCCGAATCCATGAAACATTTTCTGATGGTTTTTATTTGTCTTCTGTTGGTGCACATTCTACCGACGTCACTTCCGTGACGGAAATAATGTCAGTGAAGTCTTGGTGGACCCGGGCATAAAACACTTTCATGTTAAAAAATCTGTACGGCGAGTATACCATTGATGCAACGGCTAATTTTCAATTGTGGGCGGGAGAAAAAAGTAATTAAAGATTGCAACGCCTGAATTCAGTGAACATGACACAACGAGAGTGAAATTTTACGGACCACTATGCAAGTTCATGCGCAAACGTATGTGCTCACGCAGCCATGTAGTGTTTCCACGCACTGGATATAGCTATAAAAATTGTACTGAAACAAGGATAATGCATTTAAGCATGTATTTTATAGCATAATACGTTAATTTATTTTATCTTGCTGTGTGACCGTAAAATACGGAGTAATCAAAGCCCTCGCCGAGCCATTCATACTTCATAGGTGCCGGTGTAGAGGAACGCACATCTCAATAAGAAAAAAAAAAATGCGACGGTAGTCCCTTGCCTGTCTGCTATGGTCTCGAAGTGATGCTGACAGTACTGAAAACAAGTAACCAAACACAGAAAGCTAGCGGAACATAACTGTAGTACGTAGAATGAAAGCATGAAGCAAGAAAGCGGTTATGTACGTCATTATGCATCTTTGACTCTTCAAATGGTATACAGCCGCATGAAGCAGATGAAAGCGAGGTACGTGAGAGTTATGAAGACGTGATTTGATTAAAAAGCCGCGGCGTTGTAACATGAAAATGCCCGAATGCTACTTGCATAACACCGTTTTTATGACCGTGACGTCAGCGACATCTAGTGAATACACATGCACGACATAACATTACTCATTGCGTTTCATTTCTGTTCGGTTTTACGCAGTGGCTTATCATCTCTGGGATAAGGAATTTTACCTTTTCATCATATTACTTTGCTGGTGCAACATTTGAGATGAAGTTCTGAAGAAATAACAAATACAAGTGGGAGAGATTCTAAATAAGAAATCGCAATCGCAAAGCAATTCAAAATAGAAGCCACAAAATCAGAGGCCTCTCTAGCCGCAATATGTTCCAGAAAAGTGCTCACACCAAGGTCGCAGATAATTAAATTAGTAAAAACGTTAAGGGCATTGTTTGTAGTTTTTACTTCAAGGGCAGCTTATTTATGAGACAAAGGGAAGGAAATGTGGGCGAAAAACAAACTTGCCTCTTGTAGGAACCAAACCCACAACCACCGCACTTGTCGTGTGCTTTGTACACGTAATGCGTTGGTATTGCCACTATATGCAGACTGTATGCGAGAGGTGAACGCGCGGGCACTTGCTTGTACACAGCG
The DNA here is from genome assembly GCF_013339695.2 of Rhipicephalus sanguineus. Classification (NCBI taxonomy): domain Eukaryota; kingdom Metazoa; phylum Arthropoda; class Arachnida; order Ixodida; family Ixodidae; genus Rhipicephalus; species Rhipicephalus sanguineus. The sequence goes on along the minus strand of NC_051181.1, from coordinate 80,972,216 downwards.
GTCCACTGTTAAAGGGAACATCGGAACGCTAACCGCGCACTTGGCGCCACCGCCGGCGGCTGCAACCAGTTTCGCGCAGGCGCAGTGCGCGAGGTGAGTGGTGCGCTAACGTAGTCCGCTACCGCCTGGTGCCGCGCTTCGAATTGTCGCGAAGCGAGCCGTTCACACGACTAGAGTGTACTAGAACAGGGGAGTACTCGGAACGGCCGCAGCACCAATGTACAGAAAGTGAAGCCCAAACAGGGTCAATCCGCCCGCAGCGCTGCGATCGGTAGTCTGCAATGTGTCATCGTTTAAGAGTTGCGCGCGGCTCCGGCAAAGTGGTGCAGAGGTAGAATGCCTGCTTCCCACTCAAAAGACGCGGGTTCGAATCGCAGCTGTAGATGGTGGGTTTTCATTCTTAGTGTCACCTTTTATAGCTGCGTTGGTTGTTTACTTTCTTTCTTAAAACTAGCTTCTGTTGCTACGTATTGCTACAAAAAGTAACGTAAAATGTGAAATCTTGTTTCAAGTCTCGTCTTCGCTATAATCTCGGAGGCCATACTTTACGTTTTTGTTCAATCCCGGGTGGTGGCGCTGCAAATAACTGCGCTCGCTCTCAAATTTCTCCTATGTAACTTCACATTTTGCGTTACTTTTTGAACCAACACGTAGCAATTTAAGCTAGTTTTAAGAAACAAAGGAAAACCAATACAGCTAGAAAAGGTGACACTAAGAATAAAAACCCACCACCTGCAGCTGCGATTCGAACCCGGGCCTTCTGAGTGGGAAGCGGGCATTCTACCCCTGCACCATTTCGGCGGAGTGGCGCGCACCTTTTAAACGACGGCACATTGCAGACTACCGATCGCAGCGCTACAAGCGGATTGACCCTGTTTGGGCTTCACTTTTCGAAGCTCGTTCCGGGCACTCCCCTGTTCTAGTACACTCTAACACGACTAAAGACAACCGTGCACGATGCTCGCTGCGCTCTACGCGAAACCCGTTGCAGCCGCCGGCCGGCGGTGGCGCCGAGTGCACGGCACGCGTTCCGATGATCCCTTTAACAGTGGACCGCTGTGTACATATATTTACCTGAGCATTTAACTAACTACATGACTACATATCTAGGTGTATATATTTGTCGTAAACTGTAGCATACATCGCAGAGTTCATCGACACTCATCTTGAACTCCAATTCAGAAGACTTTTTGTCCAGCGACGCCCTGTCAATTTTCACAAATCGCTATAACCCACTTTCGTCGCATCGTGCGCTGCACTGCTAACACGAGGACACGGGTTCCATTACCTTCCAAGGCGGCCGCATTTCTAAGAAAGTGGAGGGGGGACAAAATAGCAAAAAAAAAGCGCCACTGTACTTAGATTGAGGTCAACGTTAAAGGACCCAAGTATGCCAAAATTTTTCCGAGATCCCACGCTGCTGCATGCTTCATAATCATATGCCGGTCTTTGCGTGTGAAAAACCCATAACTTTGTTTGCCTTTTATCAACTGAAGACAAATAAAAAAGAACAAAAGAACGGATTATTCTTGACGTAATTTTTCGTTCGAAGTTGGACACATCGCTTGTTGCGCAAAAAGCGATTAATGTTAAATTTGCTTTGCCGAGAGAAAGCCGAAGCGCACGTATACCACGTAGCCTGAAAGAAATAAACCTGACAGAACTCGGTGAAATGTTGTGCAATGTGAATATTATGCCTGCAAAGTCAAACAAACTCATGTTTTACCTGGTTGAGTTGAATTCGTGATGAGAAAAGAGGAAAAACGCAAACATGCCAACAACTACGCTGTTTTGCTGTCTGCCCTCGTCATTCATAAGCGGTAAACAAGGCATATAGTAACTACATGCTAGCATAGGCGTGCGCAGGGTTGCCCATCAGGCGGGGGGGGCAAAGGTTCATTGCAGTGCCCGCCCCCACCCTACTAGGTCAATGTATGGGGCAGATTTTGCGCCCCCCCCCCCCCTCTTAGGTGACTAGAAGGGTCAATGCACGGGGCAGATTTCGCGCCCCGCTCATAGGTGATTAGGGGGTGGGGCGGCCATCCCCCCTGCCTCCCTTGTGCGCACGCCTATGCATGCTAGCCCAAATGCGTGTTCTTGTGAAACACGTACCCTCAGTGCCCCTCAGTTTGTGCAGTTAGGCTCATTCCCTTTTCCCGCGTCCTTGTTCCCAGCAAAGGGAACATCAATAACTTATATGTCGTTTTCTGAAACTCATTTTCTCTTTCAGCCCTCTCAACAATGCTCTCCAATATTTTATTTCTGTACGCACACATAGAATGCTGTCTTTTGGCTCTCACCGCAAAAGAAAAAAAAAGACAAGTTCACTTCATTCCTTGATTATTCAGATCTGGCTACAGGCATGATTAGGCTTTTCTCTACATCCCCGATGCGTCGAGTCATAATGAAATGCCTCAGGTGGCACAATTTTCGAGAAGAACGAAGAGGAACAGGAAAGAAAGAAAAGGCAGAGAAGTGAACAAAGAAAGAAACAAACAAACAATCAGACACGCTTCAAGTTCGCTCTTTGGACACGTAATTCTCTGGTATGCCCCTATAATCTTATTTATTGGCATGTCGCCTTATCTTCCTCATTTACTAAATCCGCATGGTCGAGACAATTGTGAATAAACATAAAGAAGAAACCAATATTTGCTGTGATCAGCGGACAGATCAAGCGAACTCAAGTTGGAAGCCAGGCACTTAGGTAACGCGTCGCAGAGTTCTACACAGACAACATAGAACACCAATCAAGGTACCCGACCAGGGCGGAACACATCTAACGGGCCGGGGATAGACAGCGTATGAGTACCTGTCCCGAGAACTACGAAGATGGAACGGCGTTTAGTCGAAGGGGCAAGCCGTTCTAGTATATCCTACCAGGAAGAAGCAAAGTGCAGAGTAATGCTTGCGGACGCAGATTTGCCCGGTGCACTAAGCAAGGATAAAGACGAACAGCCCTTTGTTTGCTAACAGTCTTCACTGTAGCTCTCAGTACAGATTCCCTTGCGGAAGCAATTTGGCCAGGCGACGCAGCACTTTCGTTGTCGCAGACAAAAAAAAAATCTAACAGCTACGAGTATCGGAGGAAATACCAAGAACCAGGAAGAGATTTACGTCGTCGGATGGGACGACGCCTGACAGAAGCCATCGCGTCGCAGATTACCGCGGCCAAGACGAGATGAGCAAAGAAAGAATTAAATCATAAATGCGCGTGTCATTCAAGAGAAGCTGCAAAAGAATCGCCTCTGTGCACCGCGGATTCCTGCAGTATAGGTTGATGAACAACGGGTTTCAAGTTGCAGGCGGTGCCGGTAAATCCTGGGAGTTGGTGCGGAGGAAGCAACGACACGTGTTCCCATAGATGTCGCAGTGCCAGAAAAACGGCCGCTGTCAATTTCCCGGACTCCTCGACTCACCGCTACACCGTTCCGATGAACCTAAGCGAAACATTCATCTCCAGAACGCTTACTCTAAATACCACGAGAGTCTACCTGTTATAATCGTTAGTAGGATTGCATACCAACATTCGCTACTTGACTAGACCGTCCTTACTGAAAATAACTTCCGCGAACGACAACTGTTAACTAGAAGTGGTTCTTGCGAGAAAAAAAAATGTCTTCGGAAAAGGACTGCTTGTCAGTGCAGTAAGGAGAGACAAGTGTGACATCGGTGCGAAGCAAGAACAGACTGCATTGACATGCACGCGCTGCTTTTTTGCGTAGAAAAAAATAAGAAAAAGCGATGACTTTGAACAAAGCAAAGATTAAGCGGAGCGCAAATTTACTAGTTACTAGTTCACCAACGTTGGTGAAGCGCTTATAAGCACGAGAAGAAAATTCGTGATACAAGACTTAAAACCTTAAAACCTTAAAAAAATCGATGTGTTTTAATTTCGCGGCGAACTTTCAATATCTGAGATTACTATACTCTTTCAGAAAGTAGCATATTCTCTTATTTTAGTACATTATTTTCAAATATTCAATCATTTCGCAATGTTGTGCGATTAAACGCGGCTTTCGGTGGTGCGCAAGCAATACCCATTGGTTGTCAATAAGTAAGTTTCTTTCTATGTGCAAACTTTGTTCCAGTTTCTAACGGCGCACCAAACTTTCCAAGAAAATATGCAGTGAGTTAACGGCGTGTTTTAATGTGTTTTCAAAACGCGCCTCGCCTATATTGATCGCGGTTGTCGATGTGGTCTCTACGCGTCGTGGGTACACGATTAATTGCACAAAGAACAATCAGGGGGCTGTCGTAGCCCTCATCTGGCGTCGTGCCATATTACAGCAGCGGGGACCGCGTTTCTTTGTTGCCTCAGAGAGCTCCGCGCCACCGAGAAATGACATAGGCCAGCAACGGCCATATAAGCAACAAGCAATAACCGCAGAATGAGCGACCGACAATTCACAATCCACAAGAGGGGGAATAAAAAGGGAGGGCTTTGAAGAATGTGGGAAAAGTACGGCTTGGCGCCGAGATCCGGGAAAAAACCGAAAAACGAAAGCTCAAATAAGGCGGGAGACTGGCGCCTGCGTTCTTCGTTCCACGCGGCGATTCACCGTTTCTACAATCGTCCACTTCTCTGACAGTTCGAGTCGAACGTCGCGATTGAAATCATTTGGCGTCCGGCCGCGCCTTTTGCTGCGCGTCCTCGTTTTCGCGGCGCCGTCGATTTATCAGACATCGCGGAAGAGTGCAGACAAAAAAGCGAATGTTTATAATACCGAAAAACAGTCGCGGCAGCCACTTTGACATGACGTGCCGCAATTTCCTTGCCGTATTAATTCCGCCTTCAAATTTTTTTGACCATAAATTGCGATGACAAGTCCGCAACTTTGGATTGCCTTTACGCGGATAATTAAGGGAAAGAATAAAGGTAATGGTATCTTGTGTCTCCTTTTTTTGTTCTTGCCTTCACGACGCGCCGTACACTTCCCGCATGCTCGTAGTTCTGATATCCGGCCACGTTTTCTTTCTTTCAAAGCGTTCTAAAGCATTTACACATATAGTTTCAGTTTATAAGTTGTAACTGTAATGGTAGTATACCGCGTTAAAAAGAAACATCAAGTTGTGTCCATATTTAGCCACGAAATTTTGTCGGGATAACCAGTATGCATTCATTCATAATACCGAATAGTGGTGCTCCACCGTGCAGTATTTGTAACCTTTGTTCAGTTAACCTTTTAGAGCTAACTTTCTCTCCTTTGAGTAGCAACTGTTACACCCCAAGCTGAACCTTCTTCAATGGGCGTGTAAGGAACTGCGAATAAGAAGATGAGGTCTTACATCATGCCCGACAAAGCCACGGTAATTGCACATGCCCCAGTGCACAGAGTACTGAATGCTACATCTCTCAAACCACTCGTTCTTAACAGTGTGGTTTTTTCCAGAGAAGCAGTAGACGTCAACAGCAGTACCCTATTACGCGTTGTGTACATTATCTAACCTCTGCGAGAATTCTGCTGTATTATTATTTTTTTTATTTCGAGAGTTTGCCCGACGGCATACATAGTTAAATATACAGATACTTACTGAAGTGACGAATACTAGAAGTTGGCGTCTTCAGGGAGGCACCGGCTATACCTCACTTAGCAAACGAAACGTAAAATACGAAGAAAAAGACAGCAAAATGCCGCAAAGTATGGCACCAACTTCTACAAAGGCAGTGCAGAACAGAACATGAGTCATAAAAATTCGAGCATGAGTTCAGGCAGCAAGAATAAGTTCACATGTACAGGTTGTTTCACAGTTAGGGGAAGACTAGGAGCGTTTGCAACGTGCTCCGAGTTTTCCCCTAAGCGTGAAACAGCCATGTATAACGTCAAATATTCTTTGTAGAATATAATACGCTGGCAACCACGGATACCAGGTGATTAAACATAGTGTAAAGCGCTCAATGACAACGTAGCACAAAGGTTAAAACATAACATTTACATCACTCGTTCGTCCGTTTGAATTAACTGAATTTGAATGTTTTTACAAAATATATTTTTTTTTCAAAACATTTTAAAGCGACACGCGCGCTGTAGCCCTTAGGTTCGCAGTTCGTCGTGGACCAAGTATTTTGTTTTGAGTAAATAGTCTTCTATCTAAAAGTAATACATCTGCTCGCAATGCACTTCGTGGTGAATCATATTTTCTGGACTCGAGGCAAAAATGATGCTTATCTTCGTCTGGGTGGCCACGAGAAAAGTGGGGTCTAGAGGCACGTTTTTATCACGTACAGAAAGTGTAGCGTAAATGCTGTAACAAGTAGCACGCGGTTCACTACTGCTTAACATTTCCCGTTTTCACTCACATTTCATAGAATTGGTGGTTTTATATACGGTGTAGGCTCAGGGCCAAGGGTCGGCTGAAGCCCTCAGAAAGTACACCGAGGCAGAGCAAGGAAATACACCTTTACTGGGCGGAGTCCCGGGCTCGACTGCCGGCCGCCGTTCCGCCGTGAGCGCGCTAGCGCGTGAGCCCGAGCTACGGCCAGAGCGAAGGCCAATACCCACAATGGCTCCGTAAAGAAACACTTGAAGAACGCTTGGGCACAGAGAAAGGGAAACAAGACGAGAGAGGACACTCAGCGGTAAGAGGATCGAGCTCTCTCCGCCACCTTCTCGCCCAATAGCCTTCGAGATTTTCGCGTCCAAACACAGGGACCTTGATTCGGGAAACATCTATGGAAACATCAGAGGAGTTCAGGTGGCGCAAGCAGCGCGAGAAAAAAAGAAAAGAAAAATGTGTGCAAAATGAATGTTTAGCTTGTTCGTTTTCTTTTTATTTGTTTCCTGCACGTCTAAAGACAATTTCATACACAATAACTTGAAAATTCGTGAAACAAGAATCCCGCCACCAAGCGATACCGGCGATACGTCATCGCCAGACGTGGCTAGACCAGCTATGGCACTTATAGAAGCCAGGCCGCTCTGATGCGTGTTTCGGCGGCACCTGTTTTTGCTTATTCAATCCGAGAAGTGGTGGTATTGAGCGATGTTTTGTGTGACAGTGGCACTTTTCAGCACGGCAATACGGTGTCGCCTGCTGCAGATGACAAAAGCAAGGTGAGAACCCTCGCTTTTGTCTCCCTCGATGTACTGCGTAGTAAGGTTGCTACCCGCGTTATTGCGTAGTTAGGCTTAGGGTACGTTGCACGTTGTTACTGCGCCGTAGCTAGCAATCGGGTGCTTCGACGTACTTATGAAAGGTTCGTGACGATTTTCATATTCCCCAGCCCTGGACTAGGGGCCCCACCCACTTGCTTCTCAAACCCCTTTTTTTTTATTAAACGTTTTCAATTCAATTCAAACGGCCGGAAGCACACCAAGACAGGTTATGTAGATCATGTCGTACATTCTATGCGTGTCATGATTTGCATGCTAGTACCTATCATTTACGATCGTCATATAGTTACGTCACGCAATACCAATTCTGGTGAATATCAAGCTAGTGAACCGGTCGCCAGTGAACCATGAGCGTGGCATGTAAATCATGCCGTACATGATATGCATGTCATGATTTTCATGTTTTACCACCTGTTAATAATTTCGTCGTACACCACGTTCCGCAATACCAATCTTGGTGTACATGAAGCTAGTTAACCGGCAGCCAGAGAACCATGAGCGGGGCATGTAAATCATGCCGTACATGACATGCATATCATGATTTCCATGTTACTACCTGTCATTTATGTTCGTCATATAGTCAAGTCACGCAATACCAACTTTGGTGTACTACATCAAGCTAGCCAAATGGCCGCGAGCTAACCATGAGCGTGTCATGCAAGGCATGCCTCATACGACATGCATGTCATGATTTTTATGTTAGCACCTGTCATTTATGTTCGTCATACGGCCATGTTATGCTATACCAATTTTGGTATACATCCCATTAACGAAACCGCCAGGAGAGCACGAAGTCGTGGGAGGATAGATAGATAGATAGATAGATAGATAGATAGATAGATAGATAGATAGATAGATAGATAGATAGATAGATAGATAGATAGATAGATAGATAGATAGATAGATAGATAGATAGATAGATAGATAGATAGATAGATAGATAGATAGATAGATAGATAGATAGATAGATAGATAGATGGGCTCAAAGTCGCTGAAGTTCGCTAAGAAATGCGCTGCACTTAAAAAACAGGCCTTCGCATGATATAAGACGCACGGTAACAGCCACACGGATGGTATTCGCCTTTAAGTTGTCTTAAAGGGCCCCTCACCAGGTGACCTAACGAATTTTAGTTACACATTGCAAGTTGTTGCGAGCCCAATAAAGAGCATTATGCCGCAACAATTTTTCTAATCGGTCGGTTAGAAGCTGAGAAAAACAATAATTTGTAGCGGCGCGAAACCATGATGCGAGGAGGCGAGCTGCAAACCCTCGCCGCTCGCCCCGCGTAGCCTTCGCAAGCCAAATCCCTTCCCTGCCCTCTTCGGCACGCGAGCGGAAGGATCACATAACGCATACGCATGAACACGTCATACGCACAGAATGTCACGAGCGCATGACGCGCCCGAACCAGCCCGAGCCAACACCCTCTAGTGTTGCCCGAGCCCCCGAGACGCGAGCGGTGTTGTGGCGGCGTTCTTTGCGCTTCATCTCTGCAAGTTATGCCGAATGCGCCCTCGCCGATCACTTGGCTTTCAACCTATTAATGAGCACGAAAGCTGCAACATTTGTACGGACGCGAGACTAGCGGTGTGCCGCATGAACATCTAGTTAGACGCGGGAGGATAAATGAGCCTAATGAGCGCTGGAACGCAGTAGAAAATTAGTTTCGTTGTAAAGGGTGGCGTCTGCACGATGCGCAAAGCGCGAGAACACGAACGCGTGCGAAACGGAGGTAGATTAGTCTCGAATCTCGCTGTGATTCGCAGTAAAAATTAAAAAAAGAAAACGCACACATTACGTTTGTGTGTTTTATTATTGCTCTCAAGTTTTATTCATCCATTCAAGCAACAAATTACAAAAACTACGCGTCGTGTCAAATAATTATCGCAGTGTCACGTGCTGCTGTTGGCGACGTCAGAGCACACTCGTCTACGTAGAGGAGCGACGTCACAGCACTACCATCTACGTAGGGCCATTCTCTCATGCACGTCATCCCCTCATTCTCTGGGCGCGTGGACGCGAGAAGAAGGGCAAGCAGCGTTCAGCGTGAAATCTGACCCATTTAAGCGGCGCGTAGCGTTGCAAATTTTGGCAGACGTAATGGTGAACGACTAGTGCATGGATTGCGCTCGTCAGCTCAAAATTGTCAAACCTGGTGAGGGGCCCTTTAAGGTAGGTCACCACCTTCAAAAACAAATTTTTTTGAAAAAAATGACTTTTTTGAATTTGACATTTTCAAACTCTTTGTCTATTCAAGAATATTTAGCAAAAGGAATTATGTAGTTATCTCGAGCCCTTCAAAAGTTATGACCATTTTTCCGACACATCTAAGACGCATTCGAAACCGAAAGTGAAGGTTTCTGATTCCACAACACGTGCCATGTCGTCATAAATGTTTTTCCTTATACATATTACATAATGCTAAGTGTCTAAGTACGTTTTAAACCTTGTGGGTCATGATGTTTTCATTTTATTTGAAAATTTCCACTACACGGCTGCGGCACTCTGTTGTTTAGGTTGTGCGCGTTTTCGCTCGGCTGTCTGTGCTTTTTCGTGCACCACTTCGAGCTCTTGGACTTAGTTGTGGCTTTTCAAGGAGAAGGTTATAGTACTCCATGAAATAGGGCAAAGTACAGGACAAAAAAGAAGCATCAACGCAAGTTATAGAATAAATATACCAAGAGTGGACCCGCTGTGGCGTACATAGGTGAGAGTCAGCTGGAGACGCAAAATGAGCTTGAAAAAATACATGTGCTTCAGCTCGCTCAAAAGGAGAATGCGCCGCTTCAGAGGAGGCCCCAGGCTATGATCCTAGAGAATTTCAGACATATTGAATGTTTATTTATTATGTGTATTTTCGACTGAAATCTTTAAAGCCATTTTTCTCAAAACATGATTTTTTGCATCCTACACTTACGCGAGCATCCTACACTTACCCGAACTTTCCTTCTGGTAAACATATTTAAATATAATTTTGTATATTATTCGGTTATATGTAGAGCCAGGCACGTAGCCAGGATTTTTTTTCGGGGGGGGGGGGGCCGAGGCCTAATTGTTCGAAAGACAGTCTTTCCATGGCAAAAAACAAAAAAAAGTTGCCTGGAAATATAGAGGGCTGGAAAAATTTCGGGGGGGGCCCGGGCCCCCCGCCCCCCCCCCCCCCTTGCCTACGTGCCTGCCCATTAGTACCCCTGCTACTGTTATGTGTTCGCTCGATGTACTGGGATGCATCCATTCCCATTTTACGCATCTATTCACGATGTCTTTCGTCATCAAAAAAGGACTAACAATGACGTAGGCCTCAGGCATGAGAATCCCGCTCCATCAGCAACCGACCAATGAGCGAACTCGCGAGCGTTCTCAATAGCGGCCGAGAGACCCTGTAGCCATATATACATTACTCTCGAGCTGTACACGGGCAGCGTAAGCGCTTGGACGTGCAGCTAGTTATCCTCCCAGGTCTTCATCTCGTCCTTATCGCTATGATATCCTGCATCAAAGATAGATTGTGGTCCTCACTGATACAGACGCACATGTCATGGTTCTCAGCCGTTGCTGGTGGAACAGTACAGAACATTTTCCTCACAACCAACTCAGTGATGCATTTCTATGCTGTGTTCTATCGATTATGGTATTTGTCGCTTCATGGCCATGTACACGCTATAGCGAAAGGACCGGCCTCATCATGTGTTGTCTAGATTTTAATAATATATTGCTGCGTCCAAAATAAAATGAAAAATGGCCATCTAGGAGTTTGTGCTCCTACATAACTAGTTCGCGCTGCTCTAGGCGTCTTCGTACTCTTCGGTGCTGTACTTCCATGATTCACTCGTTCAGCGTAATGCGACATGTAATAAAGCGGCTCAAGAGACTTGAAACCCCCTCGTAAAGCAGAAATGTATGTAATTCTGGCCCTGTTAACTGTACCTAGCGTAAACTCATTCTATTGTTTGCCTTATAGATGCGTCCACGACAAAATCGTCCGGAGATATATCGACGACGCTAATCTCGACCGCGCTTTCAGACGACAGAGTGGCAACAGCAACACAGGCTACCAGGACCCAAGCTGACTTAGAGCAGTAATAATAATAATAATAATAATAATAATAATAATAATAATAATAATAATAATAATAATAATAATAATAATAATAATAGTAATAATAATAATAATAATAACAACATCTGGGGTTTAGCGTCTCAGAACCACGATATGATTACGAGAGACGCCATAGTGGAGGGCTGCGGAAATTTTGACTACCTGGGGTTCTATAACGTGCGCCTAAATCTAAGTACACGGGCTTAAAAGATTTTCGCCTCCACCAAAAATGCAGCCGCCGCGGCCGGGATTAGATCCCGCTACCTTTGGGTCAGCAGTCGAGCGGACTTACAGCAAGGTAACATATGAATGATTGAAAGTATAAACATATTCATGCACGGCTGCAGTTTCCAAATCTGCACCCGCCTCATTGACCGTTTATCGGCCTGGGTAGCCGCCATATAAAACTAAATGTGTGCGAATATTCGAAATTTCTAATGCAAGTCAAATATTTTACTTACTCGAATCATATTCGATTCGAAACATGCATTTTTCAGATGTTCCCAACTTTTCGGCCACGGCCAAATATACGATTAGAGTTGCAAATTTCCGGAAAAACTCGAATATTGAAACAAGTAGCACCTTACGACTGCTAATCATTTTTATCTTTAAAGTAAAACGTTGCTAATACGTACCAGTTAGGTTACGTTGTGCTCCGGAACTACTCTATACTACCGTTAGCTCCATATTTGTGCTGAGTTCCCGCAATTGACGGTGTTACTGTGATCATTGAGAAATACGCAATACGCGTGCGCTTTCAGACGTGTTGTCACAGCTCGTAAAAAGTGCACTCTGGGCACTTTTCGACATGACAATTTCTAATGCTTGCATTACAAAAATATCTGCAATGTGCTGCAGCCTCATGGCATGTAGCTTCATTACTTGTTTTAAAACAGTAATAAGATCCCTGGTTAGTTCTCGTTTCGCCACTTTTTAGCGATGCACACGCAGCCGACGAGACGGTAAAAGGTTCGGTTGAGCGGCAGAATTATTAATTTGTAGGCATCCAATGGAGTTGGCTCACGCAGTACAGGGTGGCTTGGAATTCATTGGGAGAATTATCGATGATTTTTGCGCAAACTTTACAAAAAGTGCACTCTGGGCACTTTTCGACATGACAATTTCTAATGCTTGCATTACAAAAATATCTGCAATGCGTGGGTCACCGTATACATTTCATTCCGTAGTTCTAATAAACAGTTGTTAGTTTGCGCTCACATGTGCCGTGTGTGTGGTCCTTCTCTGTCCCCAGTCACCTTTTGTAAAGTTTGCGCAAAAATCATCGATAATGTTTAACCAACTAGCCCACTGCCAAGTTTTTCTCATTGGGAGAAGCCTTCATTCTGCAGTGGACATAAGATTGATGATGATGATTGCCATTATGAATGGCTCTCACCCACTCCTGGCCAAGAAACGAATAATTTATAGATAAAAGTGGTGCCATATCAACTGTATGACTAATGAATTGTAGAATAGTTAGAATAAATTAATAATGCTTATTTAGACATTTGACATCAAAACCTCCCTGATTCAATTAAGAATTTTACTACAGCGGAACAGACATCCCAGCGACAATGACCTAATGAGGAGCCTCCCTAGGATAGAAAATTAGAAGTAATGAAATCCAATCTAATTCGATTAAACACCGCTTTGAGAATTGCCTTCCTCAGTAAATTGAAGTGGTTGCATGATAAAAATTCACAGCTTCACCGCAAGGGCAAGGCAATGAATGCGATAGCGAGAAATTGGAATGCCACACGAAGCACGACAAGCGGCTCGCTACTTGCAGCGCGCCGCTGGAGCAGAAAGAAGGACGCCCGAAATGAACGCACATGTATACACAGGACAAGCGTCAACTAACAAATGGCACAGTTGTTGCGTCTTTGTGCTTGAGCAATGCGCTGCAAGTGTCGACAATGTTTGTTTATGTGGCAAAAAAAGCAAAAAGAAGGGAAGGCTCCTGTCTTGGTGCCATTGTAATAGCCACGCTTATTTCAACGACCTTCTACATAGTAGACTAGCGGTTTGGCCTTGTGGGTTTTCCAGTTTTGCTAAAGTGACACAGCGCGAAGCAGTATGGGGAGCACATCAACAACGAAGACGTGCGCTTACTTCGAAATGTAGATTTAATGCTTCCTACAGATATAGGAATAGCAGAAAGAGGAATGAACAAAACAAGGAATGCGAAATGCAGCCCAAAAGGACCCCCCTCCGATCGCCGTATGACCGCGCTGGCGTCTTCCAGAAATGCTAACTCCCTTGTGGGACAAGCCCTTACAAATGGGCAAAACTACTTCGCAGTAAACCTGTTCTGTTGCTCTGAAAGACCCTTTGGAGAAAGAGTTTGCGCTGATGACACACTGCAGCGCACTAAGTTCTCTAGGCGGTTTGTGGCCTCCGTGATTAGCGTCCGCTTCTCAGATGAGTGCTGCAAAAAAAAATACAGAAAAAAAGGTACTGCTCGTTAAATCGGCTTGAGAGAACACATTTTTAAAACCACGCTTTTGGTTGGCACCCATTGTGTAGACTACAGTGCACCACACTATCGACAAAGCAAATCACACTGCCGGAATTCAACATGGCGGCTCTAGTGACTTGATGCGGGCGTACGAAGGAAGACGTCACTGCCACAGCCGTTCATTTTTGTGGGCCACGCATACTTACAACGTCACAGAGGAGATTAGTCGACACCTGGTGAGCCTTCGTTGAAAGGGTGCATTGTTGAATTCTGCACACTGTATGCGAGAGAATACCCTTCAAGTTCGAAATGTGGATGCGGAATCCTCGCTTTCCCGAAAGCCAGGAGGGACATACTTCTTTGTCTTGTTGTCCTGGGACGGAGGAGGAGGTCTCATGAACGACTTTCCGGAAGATGCCCTCTCGCATAAAGTACTCTACAGTGCCCGTTGTCGGCATGCTCAAGCAATCGATCATTCAAACATATTCCAGTTCTGTCTGAATGTGCAGAATGGGGTGCGGGTAGAAGTGATGAGCGCATTTCTCGCCGCAGCGGCCTCAAAAATTCCGCGTGGTGAAAAATGGTAACGGGGGGGGAGGGGAGGGGGGTGTGGTTGGCGGCCTTGGGGGCGGCGATCGCCCAATCGCTCCCCCAGTATCAGCCACTGTGTGGAAATGCTTCTTCGAACCAGAATGAATGCGAGTCTGTTCGTGGCGATTCATTGATGCGCAAGTACGCAGGGTGAAGAAACGCTCATGAAACAAAAGAAAGCCGTTGTATTGAAAGGTACGCAGCAAAAAACTGCAGAGGAACTCGAGACCACTCCACTCTGTGAATGTGGGTGACCAGCGGAGTTGACGGGTGCGCTGTCTATGCTGGATGGCGCGCCAGTTAGGCCGTCTGTCCGAGCGCTCTAGCGCAAGCGACAGGCTGAATCGAGTCACCCATCAGATATTAGGCGCGAGGACATACCGTGGCGCCACCACGCGGAGGCATCCCTGTGACGTGCAAGGTTGGATTGCTCCGTCAGCCCTCTCCCGCTCAGCCCGCAGCCGCTTTCGCGTCTGCTTTTACAGCGAAAGCTGTTATGAGATCATTTCACCGGCCGTTTTTGGCGCCGTAGTTGTCCGCCGCCGCCGCCACCGGTGTCCGTAACCACTATCGCTCGAAATAAGAAAAAAAAACGAAACAAGAAAAAAAATTCCAGGATGGAACAAGGTTCGAACCTGGGCCCTCCGCGTGGGAGCCCAGTATTCAACCTCTGAGCCATTTTTTTTTGTCTTTATTGCAGGGCTTCAGTTTTCAACCGTGAGAAGAGAGTACATCCTGTCTACAATTGTTTCATGTGCAACAGCTTGAAACTGCTTTGCAAAAAGGTCCTATACAGACTTCATGTCGGGAAGGAACCACATTAGCATATGCAGTATAGCGTGATAGAAGAGTAAAATAAGCACCAAACGTCACACGACGCGAATTCTGTAACAAGGCATCACACAATGCGAATTGCGCAACGAGTAGGTTGTTGAATGCTTCCAACCCATTACAAAGGGCTCTGCCATAATTCTGCATCGTCATCAGGCACAGCATCAACAAAGTGCGCATGATGTCTTACATGCGTTTAGCAGGTACGACGGCTCTCCGCAGAATAGAATAACGAAAAATGGCACAGTGCCTGCTGCCCTACTTCACAAAAATTACAATGATTTATAGCGTAGTGGGTTCCTCGCAAGTGCACTTGTATTGGTTGCCAAGGAAGCCCATAAGCGCATGATCCATTTCCTCGGGGTCTCAGTAAAGTTCTTCCCCCCCCCCCCCCCGTCTCTCTCCCACGTCAACGTATGTTATATAGCATGACGGGAGAGGGAGATAGGGAACCCAAGCTCAAGTTTGCGGCGCGACGACAGCGCCGCGCCAGCCGCGCTGCGGCTCTGTCGGAAAGCTCTGACCCTTCTGCGCGGCCGACTCAGCCCCTTTCACGGTAGCGGTAGCGCACGTGCGCACGCGTTCTTCTCTCGGTGCGGGTAACTGGGAGGCCGTCAGCTGGGTACGTTGAATCAGGCACGTAGCCAGGATTTTCTTTTTTTGGGGGGGGGCCCGAGGCCTAATTGTTCGAAAGACAGTCTTTCCATGGCAAAAACAAAAAAAAAAGTTGCCTGGAAATATAGAGGGCTGGAAAAATTTCGGGGGGGGGGGGGGGGGGGGCCCGGGCCCCCCGGCCCCCACCCCTTGCCTACGTGCCTGTGTAGAGCTGTGCATTCAAGCAGAATTATTGAAAACGAGCTGTTACCTTTCGTACTATGGCCAATTGCGTGCAAAACAAACCTGTCAAATATAAACCTTTTCATTCTTTTTACGATAACGCGCCTTAGATTAGAGATGGGGTGATCGTGGAGGTTAGATGCACAAGGTAGTGTCCTCACTATGCAGCTGCCAAGTATCGTCTCAATCGCACCAACTATATTGTAGTTATGACTGTTGGCGCAACATGCATATTTTGGCACATTTTGATATTTATAAATTTTGTGTTTTACATTTTTGACAGTTTCGTCATTCTAAAGTTTAAATTTACCTAAGCGCTACAAGCCAAAACCATATTTATAACTTTGGACTGACAATGTTAAATTTTTCCTCGAAGGTGGTGACCTACCTTAAGGCGAGTGCATAAGGGACCGCCTGTGTTTCTTTAGCAATGTAGTATAATTCATTGTTCAGCTTCACAATTTGATTTGCAGTACTGAATAATTTCGTCCTTATATATGAGCTTTGTTGAAGCCGCGCAATGCTTTCATTCGAATTCGTAGAAACCGTGGCTGCAAATTTCGTTTGTAAAGATTGGTGACGCTATTTCAGGTTTAGCGACGCTGCCGGAGAAAACTGAAGTTTAATCAGTCTATTGCCTTCCTGTCGCAAAGTCTGCGGTCCCATTCCGCGAAATTCTCCTACATTCTGATAGCCTGTAAAAGAAAGCGATGGCATAGTTTTTCGAGGTAGCGTGGGCGCCAAAGCGCGGCGACTTAATATGCACAGCCAACCAGCGCAATTTATTCACGGGGACAACGGCGATGCTTTTTTTGCGAAGGAAATGTTTCCCAAAAGCAGCCTTATTGTTGCGACACAATCACTGCGTCACCGTAGGTATATATATATATATATATATATATATATATATATATATATATATATATATATATTGAAAGACACAGGATGACCGGACCAGAGAACGCAGAGCCGTTTATTCCGCTGTGTCTGCGTTGGCACACAACACCACGCAGAAGAATAGCGATGATGATAAGTGAGAACGATGAAGTACGGTAAATTTGCTCACAAATATCGCAGCTGGGCGATAAAAGTGGTCAAGCAATCTTTGTGGTTACTGAGAGGGGCACGTACCTTCCTTTTGTCGAGTTCTTGTTAATGTTAATATTCTTGTTATTGGCCTTGTTATTGTTACCTTGGACGCACCCTTTCATGTACTTCTATCCGTTAGATTCCGATAGATCTCTAATGCTGGAGCGTTAAACTGCGCGTTTCGCCGAAATTCAGGTGTCGGCGTCGGTGTCGGCGGCGACGTCGTCATTGGTTGTGAGCAAAAAATCAGCGTTGTCCTTGAGCGAAGAATCTAGAAATATGCAAATAAATAAATAGTAAATGTTTTAGGTTTGGATGAGATTCTAATCCAGGCCTCCAGCGTGGCATGCAGGTGTTTTACCACATAGGCACGCCATTGCTTGAAAGAGCTTTGGAAAAACACTGCATATGAATGTCACGTAGTGGGAGGAGCCTCTCTGACGCATATAAATTGCGTGGCAGAAGCGTAGGTTCGCATCAGGCGCCAAAACATATAAATTTCGCTGCGAGTGGGTGACCTAAAGGCCTACCCATTACAAATCACTCAGCCATATCAACAGCAACAGCATCAACAAAGTCAGCAGCTGCGTAGGTTCGCGTGTTGCCTTGCGGAGACGTAGTGAGTTCATCGCTGATTCGCAAGAGGAAGAATTATGACGTAGTGGGCGCTTCTCAGCTGTACTTGCAGTAAAAATTGCAGGATAGTTAATCTGGGAAAAGTTTGTTTCCTCACGACACGGTTTAAGTGTCGACGGAGAAGCGAAGACAGCCCAGCGATTGAAAAGGCGATGCGCACGGTGCCCGATTACGCTATCGCGTTCTACCCTTGAAGGCAAAGCTCAAGCATCCTGCAAGTCTTTTTTTTTCTTTCTAAGTTTCGACACGCAAGATATTTTTCTCCTACCTGAGGTCTTCTTTGACACTTCAGAAATTGGGCAGGAAAATTGATACCGTAGATATTTTCGAAGTATGAGCGTGAGCAAGACCTCGTTGCTATATATGTATAGTGCCAGTGCCTGTAGAGTTTATTTTTCATTATAAATATTCGTGGTCAAAAAACAAACAAAGAAACACAGCTCTTTCAATCACTCTGCTTGCAATGTATGAAAATATACTTTACCAAGGAGAAAAGGCAAATAAGTTCGAGATAGCGCAACGTCGTGGGTGTGCCGTGTCACCTAGCGAATGAAAGATGACGGAATAAAATTCAGAAGCGCAGCACGACGGAAGAAGCTCCGAACAGTTTTATGTTCCTCTTACATATTGCTCGCGCGTGTTGCGTAACGGGTTTTTCAAAAATCCAAGGTTGCAAAGTGAGCAGTAGCGGTCACTGACCCTTTCGCACATTTCGCGTCTGTTGCTTGCTAAGCATGGCAGAGGACGTGAAATATGATGTCTGGCTGGTTGATGGGGCCGAACTACGACTGAAATTCAAGAGTTATTGCTAAAGAAAAAAAGTATGGAATAGTGAAAAGCGAAACACTTTACTCGTAGTGCTCATGGATGAATAAGTAATGCGCAGCCTCTAAGTACTGCAACAGCGGACACAGTAGAAGTATTAGAGAGTTTGAGAATTGGGGACCCAAGACGCTGGGCCCCCAAGCTAGAGTGTACTAGAATATTCTAGTACACTCTACCCAAGCGGCGTTGGGCAGCCTGCTCTTGCGTTCGGATGATCCATAGAGTTTCCTAAAATTAACTAGAGGGGACTCTGGCGCTGCGATCGTTCAGCTACCATGGGAATGATGGGTAGTACACAAATTTGCCTAGTCTTCGTGCTTGCGGCTTCAAACGTACTTCTGGCTTTGTTTATTGCCGTGTTTTGGCGTTCGTTTCGGATAAAAGAATAGACCGTTGTGAACTTCGTGACCAGGTTTGATTTGGTTAGCCTAAAAAAAGTTAAAGTGGTGAAGTGGAACTTCTGACTTTTGCTGAACTTCGTTTTGCGACAAAGCGGATGCAGCCGACGCGGAGCCAAACGGAGCCGAAAGTACGAAGTTTAGACAAATTTGTGTATTGCCCATCATTCCCATGCTGGCTGAAGCGTCATGCGTTGCAGCTCCCATAGACACTAGCGCCAGAGTTCCCTCTAGTAAGTATTAGAGGAAAGTCTATGGGGTGATCAGTAGAGTTTGAAAATTAGGCCAACGCAGGCTGCGTTGGGTCAAGCGCAAGGAGCGCCACACGTGACGAAATTAAAATCATGCCAAACGCGGGCCATACTGCGCCGTGTTCCGCGCTGCGTCTGTGTCTTCTCGCTGGTGACCGAAGACGCCTGGGGTTAGACCTGGGGGATCGACCCACGCTAGTTTTAAATTTTTGCGACTTGCGTCAACGCTAGCGCAAGAGCACAAGAGTGGCTTGGGTTCTGCGCATGCGCCCTGACGGCTCGCAAGCCTCTTGGGTCCCCAAGCTCCTTGGGGCCCCAATTCTCAAACTTTTATTAACGGACGGAGGACGCCATGCATGGTCTCTTGTGAGTAAACTCGACTATATCGAACTCGCGTAAGTTGAATTATCGTTTACATCATACTATTTTCGAAGACAACAATGCTTTAAGGTCAATGCATAGGAAAAGTCTACGGCTACATCGAACCAAAGGAGCCTGTACGCTTCATACATCGAGCATCCAGCAGCGCGAAACGCCCCAAGAATTTGGATTTCGCCCTGTAAAAGTTGAATTTTTCTCGCCGAAGCGGGCATTTCCGCACGTATTTGGTAGTGCCACCGGTTGCTATTACGAGTCCGCTGCGCGGAGCACGTAGGATCTTCGCTTCCGGTCGTGTGATTTTTCGCATAATTTTTCGTCGTCGCGTCTATGTGCACGGTTGTCATTCGCTTGTCGAAAACAATATAGCGGCTTTGCACTAGTGGTGCCAAGCCTGAAGGATGAGCGCAGCTGGGCAGACCTCTTTATTTCTTTTTAGTTTTCTCTTACTTCCTCTTTTTCT